>NC_090822.1:117485686-117795291 GCF_000390325.3 Nicotiana tomentosiformis
TCTATCTTTCAACGATATTTGGATTTTCAAGTTGTTATATGTTCTAGTTGAAAGTCAAAAGGAAGCAGGAGAAATTGTGAAATTGAAGTGATGAAATTATAAAGCAGTTTTTTTTTATTTAAACTGTTGATTGATAATTGAGAACTTCTATGATGCAGTTTCATTCTTTATTGAGTTATTTATACATGATCAACATTTATAATCATCTTTAGTAACTTATAATTTTATTTTATAGTCGTTTTGTGCCATCGTAAATACGACTAGGGTTCCTCTCGTCGCACGATTAGCGTGAGCAGCTAACCTATGCCTCGCCGAAAATGGGGAGGGGAAGACCGCGAAAGAATACGAGTAAAGAGCAACAAGATGAAATCGCACAAATAGAAGGATTCACCACTGGAACTAAACACAATATGACTCCAAAAGGGATAGTGATTGGAACAAAGGAGGTCACGCCCAAAGTAATGGAAATGATGATGGTGGAATCGTCAACGAACAGAGGCAAAGGCAAGATGGACGAAACCACTGAGGTATGGCCAGTGCTTTCAGCTCGCACACCAGTGAATAGCGAGAATCTGCCGGAAAACACTACACAGGAAAAGATACAGACCCAATGCAACAGTAAAACAGTAATTGCAACCAACAGTGGTGCTCAATGAAAATTGCAGCTCGAAAATGGAATCCAGGGGAAGACAGGAGGACATGCATGGGCTAATCTATTTGCAAGCAACAAATTGGCCACATGAGGTATGGATCTCACATTTATTCCTTCTAAAATCATTGAGGGTGAGAAAATTGTAGAACTACACCAAGATGTTACTACTGCTGGGAATGAAAAATAAAAATCAGTTGTTATTCTATATGTTGTGGGAGGATACCCCACAATTGGCACTATAGACAGGTTCATCAATACACAAAGAGAATTCTCGACTAAACCTCAGATTTATCTACATAATGAGGGCTACTTTGTTATCCGGTTTGCTAGTGAAGAGGAGAGAGATCAGGTACTATGCTCAAGACCACACACACTGAATAACATGCCAGTTATTATCAAACTATGGAATCCAGAATTCAATTTTAATGATGAGGTGCTTAAGACCATTCCTATCTGGATCAAACTACCAAACCTTCCTCTTAATTGTTGGACTGCTAATGCACTTAGCAAAATTGGTAGTAGTTTGGGAAAGCTAATTTATGCTGATGATTGTACTACCAGCAATAGCAGAATTTCATTTTCCAGAATTCTTGTTGAGATTGACATAACCAAAGAACTGCCGGCCACAATCAAAGTCCAGGATCCTAAAGGAAAAATGATCAATCAAGAAGTATGGTATGACTGGAAACCTATATACTACCCGAAATGTGTGCAAGTGGGTCATAATTGCCAGAAGGTTCGCAAACAACTAATATCACCTCCTAACAAAGATGCTCAACCAGAACAAAGGCAAGTTCAACTAGCCAAAAACAAGCAACAGTAACAAAGGATAGAATGAAAACCTACAAGTGTTGATGGAAATAGAGCTCCAGGGGTGGAAACAAGTAACAATCAGCTAACTGAGAAGGCAAAAAATACACAACCACCAAATATTATGCCAGATAAGAAAGGAGAGGAAGGTTGGATGAAGTGAAGGGTAGATCTGCAACTAGAAACACTCAAAGGCAGGTACATGACAAAATGATAGTCGTGGTACATAGTCCTACTGTTGTGCTCGAGCCAAGCACGTCTATCAATGAGCGGCAAAATGCTAACCACCCCAAAATATTGCAGTGCAGCACAAGTAGAGAGGAGAAAAGTAAAGAATACAATACATCTCATTCCAAAGTACAAGAATACTAGTCACTTGGAATGTTAGAGGGTTCAATAAAGTGTATAAGCACAATGAGATAAAGAAGTTTATTAGGGAGAATAAAGTAAGTTTTATAGCAATAAGTGAATATAAAGTCCAGAATGATAAAGCTGGGAAACTAATAAATAACTTGTTACCAGAATGGCAATGGTGCACTAATACTGTGAATAAAAAATGAGCCAGACTATGGGTGATTTGGGATCCTAACAGTATTCAATTCACTATGATAAACAGTAATTCACAATATATACAAGGAGCAGTTCAACTAGTACACAACAATAAGAGTTTTCTCTTCACTGCATTCTATGGACTCCATAATATGCAGGACAAAATGGGTCTATGGGAGAGCTTAAGGGATTTGGCTGAACACATGCAAAGACCCTGGCTAGTCATGGGAGATTTTAATGCTATATTAGACTTGGAGGATAGAGTAAATGTCAATGAAGTACAGGACAGTGAAGTTAGGGATTTTAGGGGCTTCATGGAAGATTGCAGGATGTCTTAATTGCCAATAGTAGGTAAATCATACACATGGACAAATGGGCATGTATACATCAGGATTGACAGAGGGATAGTGAATGCTCAATGGATGCTTGAAATGGATCCATCACAAGTACAAGTAATGAATCCCTATTTTTCAGATCACTCCCCAATAAGCATGACTCTAGACATAGCTCTAGAACATGGGAAAAAACTTTTTCGCTTTTATAACTACTGGGCTGATCATCCAGATTTTGGAAAACTAATACAAGAAAATTGGCATGCACAACATGGAGGAATGAAGAGTATATGGCAAAACTTGAAACTAGTAAAAAAGGCACTGACAACCCTAAATAAAAGGGAGTTCTTGGGGGTCACATAAAAGATACAAAGGCTGAGAGATGAATTGCAACACAGTCAAGCACAAATGATAGATGCTACTACCAGTGCTAATCTGTTTGAAGCGGCAAGCAACACCAAACAACAACTGAAGAAATGGAGTTTAATTGAAGAAATGATATATAAGCAAAAATTCAGAGTTCAATGGCTCAAGCTAGGGGATGCAAATACAACCTATTTCTATGCTAGTATGAAAGGTAGAAAAATACAAAATCATATTAGAACTCTAGTAACAGAAGGAGGGACTATACTGAAGAATGCATACTCTATAGAAGCTGAAATTATGGGGTACTACAAGGGATTACTAGGCTCCAGTACCCAGGCACTTCCTCCTATCAATCCCGGAGTTATGCAAGAGGGATCAGTACTAAGTAGAAGTCAACAATTGCAGCTCATGACACTATTTACTAGAAAAAATATAGCTCAAGCCTTGAAGTGGATAGATGATTCAGAAGTCCCGGGTGGAGATAGTTTTAACTCTTGCTTCTTTAAGAAATCTTGACATGCACTCGGCGATGAAGTAACGGATGCAGTACTTCAGTTCTTTGATACTGGTGCAATATACAGACCAATTAACAGTACATCAGTTACCCTCATTCCCAAAACCAAAAACCCTGCATCTATTAGAGAATATAGACTAATATCTTGTTGTACTACTTTGTACAAAATCATTTAAAAATGATCACAAATAGGATGCAGCATGTTGTGGATTCATTGGTGGATTGCAATCAGGCAGCCTTTGTACCTGGCAGACTACTCTTAGATAATATTTTACTTAGCCATGAATTAGTAAAAGGCTATGGTAGAAGGGGTATATCTCCTAGATGCAGGTCAAGATTGACATGCAAAAAACATATGATTCCATTGAATGGGTGTTCCTAGAACAAGTATTATTAGGCCTTAACTTTTCAGAAAAGTTTGTCATATGGATCATGAGTTGTATCAGCATAGTTACATACTCCATCATTATCAATGGTAACCCAACTCCTTCCTTTGCTGCTAAGAGAGGTATAAGATAAGGTGATCCTATGTCACCTTTTATTTTTGTCCTGGCAATGGAGTATCTAACAAGGTTACTGAGAACTTGAAGAGCAAACCAGATTTTAACTATCACCCAAGGTGTGAGAAGCTGGGAGTAATTCAACTAAGCTTTGCTGATGATTTGCTCCTATTTTGTAGAGGTGATAAAGTTTTTGTAATGTTGCTACATAGTTGCTTCCAACAATTCTCATCTGCATCAGGATTGATAGACAATCAAAGCAAAGTTGTGTCTATTTTGGAGGAGTACCAGAGGGAGTTCAACAGGATATTATACAGACTCTTGGATTTAGCAGGGGAACTTTACCATTCAGATACCTTGGGGTACCAATGAGCACAAAGAGATTATCAGTACACTAGTGTCAACCTCTACTGGACAAAATGATAGGAAGGATCACTAATTGGACAGTCAAGTTCCTCTCATATGCTGGAAGATTATAACTGATTAAAAGTGTATTAACTGCCATCCAATCTTTCTGGTCGCAGATTTTCTCTCTCCCAAAGAAAATTATTACAAAGATTAAGACAATTTATTAAAAGTTTCTATGGACAAGAGAAACTGAAGGCAAGAGAAAAGCTTTGATATTATGGGATAAACTATGTTGGCCAAAATCATCAGGGGGTCTGAACATCACCAACTTACAGATATGGAACCAGGCTGCAATTGTCAAACACTTGTGGAACCTACACAAGAAAAATGACGGATTAGGGATCCAATAGGTACACACATATTACATAAAAGGAAGACAAGTTTGGTCTGTCAATACTAAACAAGCCTCATGGCTGATCCAGAAGATTATTCAAGCTGCAAAGTACCTGAATGAGGCTGCCTTGAACATTGAGCAGTAGCTTAATACAGAGAAATACTCCATTAGAGATGTCTACAACAAATTGAGAGGAGGTTTTCCAAAAGTATCTTGGAAAAGGTTGACATGCAACAACATAGGATGTCCAAAATGACTCTTCATTTTATACCTGGCTATACATAATAGACTTTACACTAGGGACATGCTGATCAAATGGGGTATAAACACCAATTCAGAATGCTCGCTATGTGAAGATGAAGCAGAATGTCATCAAGACTTATTTTTTAAATGCCAATTCTCAGCAAGTGTATGGAAAAAACTATTAACATGGCATAACATCCATAGAGGTGTACACGGTTGGAGTGAGGAACTTGAATGGACCATCATGCATGCTAATGGAAGGAACTCAAAAGGGGTGGTGTACAGACTAGTACTTGCTGCTAACATGTACTATGTATGGCAGGAAAGGAACTGCAAAATATTCAACCAGAAGAAGAGGAGAGTGGAAGACATCACACGATTGATTGTCCAGGAAATGCATTACAAGAGTAGTCTAAGACCAAAGTTAGCTAGTTTCATGTAAGATCTTAATGTATATCTATAGCTGCGTACCTGCTTAGAGGCGATTGATAATAGGTTTAGTAGTACCACAGTTGGTCCAGAACCAAGATTGGGGAACAAAGGGTCTGATTATACTTGTACATATTTCCGTTGGTAAATAACATACTTTACTTACCAAAAAAAAATTATAATTAGATATAATTATTAAATAAATCATATTCATTGAGATATGATACATGTGCATCACGAGTCTCTCGAGACTAGTATGACTAAAAATGGAACCTTAAATAATTAACAAGTGGATTAATCCACGTTAGTCTTTGTTTGCGTATGTATGTTCTAATTTCTCGAGTAAGCCTATTACTAGAAGAAACTTTCAAGCAAATTGTATAACAACTATATAATCTATATATAATTTACATTCATGGCAAACTTTATTATATATACTTGTTATTCATTGGGTATACACCGACTACAAACTATTATGGCTATGCGGTTGAAAATTATTTTAGCATCGTGGCTATTAAATCAATGGATCCGACAAAATATTAGAGCCCAAAAATAACGGCCCCCAATTTGAGCCCGACCCAATCCGAATTGATTCCAATCGTTTCTTCTTTTCTTCACAACCTATCTTTCAAATAAAGAGATTGAACATCATTTGACTGGGTATATTAGTAGTAGAAAAATTATAATTATTCGTCAAATTTAGGTTAACAAATAAATCGCGTCAAATTTAACTGCCTTAAATTATGTAATATTATAATAGAAATGAAGATATTTTTGACATCCCAAAATTTAAAAGAAGAAAACTAAAGTGTCATACAATTTGGGATGGAGAAATAATACTTTGCTTCTATTTTTGTCGACCATTTATTAGTTTATTAAGTAACGTCTCTACATTGGTATCCTTCGAAAAGGACATCCAATTAATAATGGATTAAGTGCAATAGTGCACTTAAAATATAAGTTAAAGTGACGTGAAAAAAAGGAAGATACTAGTAATAGTAGTTAGTAGTTACTCTAAGAAATAGAATCTTCAAGATACCCTACTTTGCAATTTTCAAGATTCAATTGGCATTATCAACAAGAAATATAAAATAGTGATGTATTCCCAACCAATGTCTTTTCCAATTTATCAAATTGCAATTAATCCCAAAAATAGAATGTAATTAATGAAGATATTGTTCAACATTTTTGATTTAACCTTTATTTACTTAATTATGTTTTCAATACCTCCCTCAATGCGGGTTCGATTCTTTTTAACGAACCAAGCACATGAAAATTCTTTTTGATATTAGATGACAGTGAAACTCGAACTCAAAACCTATGCACGCGCTTTAATACTCTCATTTTTATATATGTAACCATCTCATCTAAAAAACAGTTATTAGAGAGAATATATTTTTATTTACTTAATTATGTCTTCAACAAATGTCTCAGCATCTTTAAAGACAACTAGAGTCGAAGCAAAAACCTAATATAAAAAATGTATCGATCTTTTTACTATATTTATATTTTATACGTTTATGTGAGGAGAATATTTGTTTCCTCAATCTTATGTTTAGTGAGGTAAAAAGTTGATGAGCGACTTTAAATCTGTTTCTCAAAATTCTATTTAATAAAATTTTATATTAAAACAAAATTTCAAGAATAGATGATGTTTTATATTGGAAGCAAAAATTTGATCAACCATTTATAAAGAAACGAGTAAGGAAAAAAAGGGTATCCAACAAATCAAATCATCCATGTCCTACTTTCTATACGTGCACAGTTTCTATTCTTGTCCTTGTTACGTTTACTTAATTTTGGCAACATTTTGTGAAAGCTTCATCATCACCAAAATCAATCAATAGAAGTGTCTACAATTATATTTCGTGTTACACATTAAAATCTTAGGTCACTATAAAAATATAGTAATACTGCAGGTTCAACAATATGGACTTAATGTTTTGCTTCTCATGTCAAGATACCGTGACAGCCCAGACGAATTTCACATCGCTAAAATACGGAAGAGATGTTGAGTATATAATAAACAAGCTTTAAACCCTATGATGCGCTTTAAAGCCGTGTAAGACTAGACCTAAAGCGGACAATATCATTAGTCGATTATACTATTACATACGGGATATTAAACAATCCTAAAGACCAAAACGATACAAAATCGTCGTCCAACAATCACGTAAAAACACAATGTAGAATGCGATCGATATCATACTTAGCAATCATGAGCTCATTCCAACAATCATATTTTAGTTCTTCTATTTCTACTATCTTACGTTAATAAAAGGGGGCCACTGCATTTTGATAATATAAGTACAAACTTTACAACTGCACCATCTTTTTCTGCACCATTTGTCTCAAACCACAATAATATCCCTTCTTAGCATACACCAGTGGCAAGATAACTAGCCCACTTGTACAAGGAACAATTTCAAGATTAGTAGTACACGAAATAAGGACATAACTAATTAAATAAAGTTCAAATCTTCCTAATTATTCCAACCAATTCCTTGTTTGACATGGAACAGGGTTATCTTTATACCCAAACTAAAATTAAATCAAGAAAATCTTTTTCCATCTGCCTAAATTAGTGGACAAAGTTATTTGTTATACGGTTTGGTTGGTAGTAGTCGATGTTCGTGTAAACTAGCATACATACTACTTCTATAAAAAATATATATATAATAAGTTACAAGCATTAAAAGAGTTTTAGTTTCTTAGATTTTTATCTAACTTCATGTGGAAAAAAATATATACTATCTAATTTAAACCATGATTAAATGATAAGTTTAACTAAAAGCATGACATATGACATGAATTTACTGGATTTCTGTAAACCATTATAAGTTTTAAATTTCCTAATATATGTCCATCAGCAAGGTGGAAATTAAGGTTTACAACTTTACACCAATGTGACATAAATTAAAATTCTAGTCTTTTGCGTGATTGTATTATATTTTCTCAAACTAGTGAATTTTCTCGTGCTTTGCGCGACTATAAATTATGTTAGTAAGTTTTTTTAAAAATAAAATTGTTTACTTTGTCGAGAACGAAAAGATATTTTATGTCAAATATATAGTATATGCATATAAAAACTAATTCTATAAATTGATTAAATCACAAATATAAATATTTTTATTGTAATTAGATATTGATGTTGTTTCTTCCATTAAATAGTAAAACTAAAAACTTTTGTTTTTCTAAATTTTGCTTCTCAAATATAATAAAACATGAAATGAAAAGTAATTAAACCAAAATAGAACCACGATTTGGTTAGGTACTTATTTTCATATTCTTTTTCACTTTGCCATTGTTTTATTCTTTTCGTTTATATTCCTTGACCTCCTCCTCAATTCTCAAATTTCCTAAATAAGCTGTCATTCTAGATATTTTCTACTACTGTATTTCCATTATATATTTTTTAATATTTCCCTAAAATGAAGAAGAAAAAACCTCATTCATGAGTGTACAAAAATGGGATATTGCTTTCTTCTTTTTTCTTTCTAACAGAAATATTCAAGATAAGGTTTTTTTTTCTTCCGTTTATACCTTTCACATAATTAGAACTTGGAATAAAAATTATCCAACTAAACACTTCAAACTTATGAAATTGTGTCGTAAGAACACTTCCAAGAGAAGTTAGAAAGAAAAATGATTCACCATATCTGAATGCCACCAGATTTATGGGACCACATCTCTAAATCATCTTCATATGTATTTTCTCGGTTACTGAAAAGTAAATTAAAATTAACGTTATTGAAGGACGATAAAATAAGGTGAAAATACTACTAAAATAAAATAAGGTGATCACACGAAGGATACAAGACCAGTAATCTCGTACACAAGAACAAAATAAAAAAAAAATAATATATATATATATATATATATATATAGATAGATAGATAATTAACCGACTGACTAAAGAACCCATCTGCACATGCAAATATTAATCATAATTAGTTTATATGCTTAAGGAAACTTGAAATGAATTTCTGTCTGCTTTCTTCTAAATGAACAGACAAAACGCACTTTAGCTTTCGGTCTTGTTTCTAAAAGTTGATTATATTTAGTTTTAGACAGCAATTTACTTAGTATAGGCCTGATTTCTTTATTACTCCTAGTACCTTTCGCATACTTTGACTTAGAGCCCCAAGTTGTAACGTAAAAAGGATTATTATAGAGACTCTAGTCAAATTCTCAAATATTTAACTTAAGTTTCAAGTTATAACGTGACAACACATGGTCCAATATAATTAATTAGTTGAACCTAGTGTTTCGGAGCTAATTAACAAGACTTCAGAAAAACTAAAGCATGAAATATATAATCCAAAAACGTTAAAAAATCATCCATACGTATGATCGATTCATTATACACAGTCGAGGACAACGGACATGACACACAACGATATCTTAGTAATAATTCCATTTTATATACTAAAGTAGAAAATGGATATAGCTTCTTGATAACAGGTGTAGGCACCAGTGAATCCACATTATTAGTTACGGGTTCAGCAAAATTTAGTAATTTTGGCTGTCTCTCTATATTAAAAATCCACTTTATACGTAGTATAAATAATCTTCCCAAACTCGATAGATGGTCCTATCCTAAAATCTAAACATTCATAAATTTAAAATCTAGATCTGTTTCTGGATCTAAGAGCACCCACGTTGTTTTGCTCAAAAATATATAGTTGAAATTATTTATGGCATGTGCAATTTATTAAGTTTAACAAGTACATGCGATATGTACTCAAATTTGCTATCACATGATGAAAGTACAACAACAATAACAACTCAGGGTAGGGGTAATGTTTGCGTATACATTACCCTTTCCAGATCCCACTAGTGTGTACTCAAATTTGCTATCACATGTTGAAAGTACAACAACAATAACAACCCAGTATAATCTCACTAGTGGGATCTGGAAAGAGTAATGTGTACGCAAACCTTACCCCTACCCTGGGCAGAAAGGCTGTTTCCGATAGACCCTCGGTTCCTTCCCTCCAAAAATTCTCCATCTTACTCTTGGAGTGACTCGAACCCACAACCTTTTAGTTGAAAATGAAGGGTGTTTACCACTAGAACAACTCACTCTTGTAAAGTGTGAGACACAATAAGATTTTAGATGTACCTATATTGACAATCTTAATTACGTGAATAAGAATGCAACTGCAATTTTTTTATGTGCATACTAATTTCACAAGTGCACCCTCAGTTTGTTCACCATTTGTCTCAAAAAAGGGTATTTTCTTGATAATATAAATATAAAAATATAGCTTACACGAGTCAAAAGATAACGATCCCAAAAAATCCAATCAATTCGTTTTTTGATGTGAAAATTGTCGCTTGCTATAGTTATCCTTTATCTATTTCGAATAACATCTTTCTATCAACGAGAAATATAAATTCTTGTTCGATGGTCCAAATAGTTAAAAATTAGTGCCAAACATATTGTTAACAAGGGTATCCAATTAGATTAGTGCTCGTAAGGGAACCTCTTTTATTGGTTTAAGTCTCTAATTCTGACTAAAGTGATATGTATTGTCTTTTTCAATGATACATACCCTCTCTAATTTAGGCTTAATACATATATTTTTCATATCAGCATTATTATATTATTTTCGTATTATCTTATTCTTCGATTTCTATTACTACTTGTTAATTTTTTTGGTTCGATTATCTTATTGCTTTATTATTTTAATGTTGTTAACGTTTTTGTCTTCATTATTTTCAACATGATTTCTTCATCGTTATTTTTCTTTTTTCAAACCATCTTTGAAATAATTTTCTTGAGCAGAGAATCTATCGAAATTAACCTCTCTACCTCCACAAGGCATGGGTAAGATTTGTATATACTCCGTTCCAGACCTCGCTTGTAAGAATACACTAGGTATTATATTGTTGCTGGTTGTTGTACATATATTTTCACTGCATGCCACGTGGTAGTTTATGGGAGCCTCAGACGTGGCATGTAGATGAATCCACTTCCTAGCTAAGATGATTGCAGATCACAATCTCGATTAATTAGCAAGTGAAATATGCAAAATATTTGCTCATAATTTTCGATATGTTTAAGGAATTAAGAAGGAAATTTCTTGCGTCTTTCTCTATATCCCTTACTTTATTCATGCGTTGTCTGCTTCTCTTGATCATAATCAGACAAAATACACTTTAATTTACTTTTCGGTTTTTCTTTCTCTTTATTTGTTTTTAGAAGTATTAGCACGTTCTTGATTTTCTTTACGAGGTACCTGTCGCAGTTCTTGACTTGGGAGTATTAAATTAGTAACTTTTTCCCTTTTTAATTTCCCTTTGTCGAGGGGAGATGGACATTTCGTATTAAAGTTAGAAAGGGAAAAAAGTAGGAGAGTATTAACCCAATAAGTTTGAACCTTCTAATCATTAATTAACTTAAGATAAAATTATGAAATGTGCTAGTTCTGAATTTTACGTGTTCCAATAGTTAGTTTAGTCCCCTAGTTTATCATAATATTCCACAAAGTCACTAGAAAAACTTTAAAACAAAGATATATATAGTGGTACGATTTTATTGCATCAACTTGCTCGATCTTGATCGATTAGCTGTCCCATAATGCTATTTCTTCAGTACAAGTTGTCTTTATCTTGATATATATGTATGTAATTTTAGAAAAGATATTGCAAAATATGGGGATGAAATACACTGGCTTTAATAATGTAATCACGGTTATTGAGGAATTTAAGCCTCCCACTTCATACTGCAAGGATGATAGCAAAATTTCTCCGGAATTTAATAAAGCCGATAAAATTAGGTGAGTTTGTAGAAAGCAGATAGAGAGAAGAAGAAAGAATTCTGTAGCTGTTGATATATCGTTCTTGGAGAGAAAACAAGTATTTACGGTTAACTTTAAAAATCTATTGGAATCAACAAACTCAACCTTTGCCACCAGGTACCTTTTAAAAATTAATAGTCACATTTTAAATTTAAATATATAAAACTGTTAAAATATTTTGAATTAATTAATAAATTGGTGCTTTTGTTGCATTTAGTGACTGTTTGCTAAATCAAATTTTGAATTTTTAGAAATAGCGACAAAGCATGGCGAGTAGTCATCTTGTATAATTGGAAAAGTTCTGGCTTCCTAGGGTGTGTTTGGTACTAAGGAAAATGTTTTTCATGGAAAATATTTTCATGGAAAATGAGTAATTTTATCACTTATTTTCTCTTATTTGGTTGGTGAGTGGAAAAAATTTTCCGCAAAATATTTGCTAGTGTTTGGTTAGAGAGTAGAAAATATCTTTTTACGTTACTCTCCTCACCTCCTTCCCACAAGTCCCCGTGTTTCCTTGCTCTCCCTCTCCCCCCCTCCCCCCACTCCAAATACCCAACATTTTTAGGACTCTATTTTCTTCGACAATTTAATTATTATTCTAATCAAACACACTCAAAGGAACTAATGTGTTGCTTTACTTTTTTACGCAAAACAACGTTGAAATTTATAATCTATAACTATAAAGAAAATATCCTTTTTTGGTTGAAAAAGAAAGTACTCTTTCTACAACATGAAAATAAATAATTATTTTATTGAAATAAATGAAAATACTTTTTCTACATCATTAAAAGAAAATACTCATTTTGTTGAAATGAAAGATAATGTTTTTTCTACATCATAAAAAGAAAGTACTTTTTTTGTTAAAATGAAAAAAATACTTTTTTATATCATGAAAAGAAAATACTTTGAAATGAAAAAAAATCTATCTATAACATGAAAAGAAAGTACTATTAATAATATTTTTATTGTAAGGCCCCGTAAAATTCCGTAAAGGAATTTAAGGTTTCGTGGTGCCGAGGTTGGCTTACGTGTTTGAAGATTGTAGAACGGTACAGACTTTTTGGGTTGAAGAATGCACTGAGAGTTGATGGAAATGTTTGGCAAAAGAAGGTGATTCTGCGGTCAAGTTTGCGACCGCAGAACAGGTTTGCGGGCCGCATAACCATCGCATAGTTGAGCAGGGAGTTGTTGAATTTTGAAAGTTATTTTGCGCCCATTCTACGGTCGCATAATTCATTATGTGGCCGCATAAATGGTCTGCGGACCGCAGAACGGTCGCAGACCTGACCAGTGCAGTCCAGTTCTGGGCATCACTTTTGCGGTCTATTTTGCGGACCGCATACCTGTTATGCGGTCCATTTTGCGACCGCAGACCTGAGTTCGGAGGGTCCATTTTCTGATTTTTATAACTCGGCCCCATTTTAATAAAATTGCCTTTAGGGCTTATTTTTAGGTGACCATCTGATGATTTTAGAGAGGTGAGAGCATTTTAGAGAGAGAATGAGGAAACCTAACATTCTAATCATCCATTCTAGCCCCATTCTTCAAGAATCAAGGAAGCCAATCACAAGATCTTCATCTAAAAGATCGAAGTGGCTAGGATTTCTGGAACGTTGTAGTAAAGTAAAAGGCTCGAAGCAAGGTATTTTGGCTAAACTTCTCTCCTAGAATTGAATCCCGTGATGTTCTTGTAAGTCCCGAGTTACTCTTTACAAATTGATTATCTCAAATAAGCCTTGTGTCCAAAAGATATATGCTCAATATGTATTCCAAATGTTCCTATTATGTTATGTGCTATTTGAAGTGTGTTCGAAGCATGGGTTGCATATCTAGTTGTTATAACATCAAGTCGTAGCCCAAATGAAATCTATTATGCTAAATTGTGTAAGAAATCTCAATGTGCTTAACGTTCGTACCTGCTCACATGTGGACTTAAAGTTTTGAATAGAAATATTTTATTGTTGATGATCCGTAATGATGTTTGAAAGTGAATGAAACGAGTATGAGATGTAGAAATGTGGCCATCGTGCCAAGAAGGAGAATTACATTTGTGGCCAATAGTGCTAAAGAAATGAAAGAATGTGTGAAACATTATGAGATGAGTTTTGACTCCTTATATAATAATATCCTATGATCATCGTGACTAGTACAAGTAAGTGGTAGTATGAACATGAACTGTGACTGTTGCCAAAACGAGAATCATGAACTTAGCTAGTGACCCAAGATGACAAATAGATATATAATGAAGTGTAAAAGAGACGTCTTATGCTAAATGATGATGAACCTTAAGGAAAGAAATTGGGTCTATGTACCATTGAAATCTACTTAATGATTGGTCATGCATGTGTTAATGTAATGAGCTATGTTTTTCCATGATGAGCATGAACATGAAGTGTTCCAATGATCCGGGAACTTATGACCTTAAAAGTAGCGTTGATCATGTCGCTTGAGTTTATACATAGTTATGTACATAATGATGTGTTATGAACCCTATAAACGATATATGAAACGCATAGGTGTATTGTGTTATGAATCCTATGGACGGTCTATGAAACGTATAGGTGTATTGTGTTATGAATCCTATGGACGGTCCATGAAACGCATAAGTGCATTGTGTATGGAGTCCTATGGACGGTCTATGAAACGCATAGGTATATTGTGTATGGAATCCTATGGACGGTCTATGAAATGCATAGGCATATTGTGTATGGAATCATATGGACGGTCTATGAAACGCATAGGTATATTGTGTATGGAATCCTATGGACGGTCTATGAAACGCATAGGTATATTGTGTATGGAATCCTATGGACGGTCTATGAAACGCATAGGTATGTATGAAATGTATAGGTTTACGGTATGAATAAATACTATGGACGGTCTATGAGATGCATAGGTGTATAATATGACATGTGAACACTAAGAATGGTTTATAAAATGTATGGTTGTAAAATAAGAGAGGGATATGGAAGGTCTAGTGAGACGCATTATTAACGCAGACAATAGGTGCCGCTTTCATTGACGTTGTTTGTACATGTTGTTTCAATTACATTATATTATGTATTCCACGTATAGTTCATATGGTTCGATTGATCCTAAAAGAGGTTTAAAATGATATAAGTATAATAAGACTTGAAATTTGAATCTATGGGATGTTTCGTAGTTCCTTGATGTCCATTAATTGCCTCTTATTTGAGTTAACGTATTTTCATATGTTGTCTTGTCTGCCTTACATACGAGTACTATTCCACATGTACTCACTTCCCTTTGGCCGGGGGCGCTGCATCTTTTAATGGATGCAGGTGATTCCATAGCAGGCGGCATCGATCAGTGACAGCAGTATATCCTTCTCTCAGCTACTTGGTGAGCCACATTTCATATCGGAGTCATGTACCTTTGTTTTCTCATGGATTGTATTTTGAGGTATAGCCGGGGCCTTGTTGCCAGCATTATTCTAGTACTCTTTTGTACCCGTTAGAGGCTCCGTAGACATGGTGTGGGTTGTACGTTGTTATTGGGAAGGTCAAACTAATGATGTTGTAATTGTAACACATGTTCCATTTCTAAACTATGAATGTGTAATGTAATATTTTGGGGACTTATGAATGAAGTAACTAATAGTAATGGATTGATGTTGTATACACGATCTCCTTAATATCTTATTAATGAAAAGATATCTTCTCGTTATTCATGGGTAAGTTTGGGTACACTACTAAAAATCTGCTAAAAACTGACCAACTATTTCCGACCAACGTTGGTCGGTCAAAAAAAGCGACCAAAAACCGTCCAGGTTGGACGGAAACTGGGGAAAAAAAATATTTATATTTTTTTAAAACTAAATACCGACCAACGTTGGTCGGTAAATTGGTCAACGAATTGACCCAGCTGGTCAGACAAGAAAATTTTGGATTACCGACCAACGTTGGTCGGTAATCTGGATCCAATTTTTTAAATTTTAATAATTATTTTATTATTTAAAATATTTTATAATATTTAAGAATTTATATTTAAAATTACCGACCAACGTTGGTCGGTTAATGTAGGGGAAGCATTTACCGACCAACTTTGGTCGGTAATTGTTATTTTCTGCAAAATAACCGACCAAAGTTGGTCGGTTATTACGTCAACATTGATCAAACTTTCGAATTACTTTTATATTTACTATCTAAATAATATAAATGTAATTCGTTAATACTTTTGTAATACAAATAATGAATACACTAACATATACTATATATAACATGCTATTTGTAAATTGATTCATCGACTTATAACTTACTTAGATGCATCGATGAATATTAAAAACAAAACGTTTGACCTATATCGACTAATAGTAAAAACAAAACGTCTCGACTTATATCGATTAATCTAGCTATGCCATGTATTATTAGTGATGAACGAATGAAAAATAAAAGAATTAATACTAAACATCTTTGACATATATATATATATATATATATATATATATATATATATATATATATATGGATCACAAATTAAATAAACGAAAGAAGATATTAGTATTAAGTAAACGAGTTAAATTAATAGGTCAAACATGGTCAAATTTTAACAAACTATATATATACACACTAACATATATTATAACAAGCTATATATATAGTTAAAGTATTACAGTAAAGTGTGTTTGTATGTGTATATATATATATATATAAGAACACAAAGCGCTAGGACCACAGGGTCGGGTTCTTTTAGGGATAGACTTGGGAAGATACTAATTAGTATATATACTTTATCATCAAATATATCTATTTGTAAATTGATTCATCGACTTATAACTTACTTAGATGTATTGATGAATATTAATCGATGATTCATCAAAACGTCTCGACCTATATATCGATTAATCTATGTCATGCATTATTAGTGATGAACGAATGAAAAAAGAAGTTATTAGCATCAATTACAATATAGTGTGTGTGTGTGAGTGAGAAATTACTCACATACTTAATTATAACTTAGAAAATTTACTTAGATAGATGCTATTATAATTTATTAAAATTAAATAGTTAATATAATTATTTATAAAGATTATGCTTATAGTTTATAATTATTTATAATAATTGCATAGTTAAATAAAATAAATGCTTGTAGTTTATAATATTTTATTTATAGTTTATAATATTTTAAGAAAAAAACACAAAAAAAAAAAGAATTAAAATTATTTTTAAAAAAAAACCGACCAAATTTGGTCGGTTTTTGGTCAAACGGTCAGCACTTAATGTACCGACCAAAATTACCGACCAACTTTGGTCGGTAATTCTAAAATCAGAGAAGTGAAAAAACGGGGGAAACCCCCATTTCTCTGAAATTTTTTCCTCTTCACTCAAAACCTTCCCCTCTCTCCTTCTCCCAGCCCTCCCCCTCGCCGTCCAGCCCTCACCCCGTGCCGTAGCCATCGCCGCAGCCACTACCATTGCCGCCCCTCTCCTTCTCCATCTCCTAAAAATTCTAGGTTTGAATTACAACCCATTTATTTATTATTTCTAGGTTTTGTTAATTAGTTATGAATTAGTTTCAATTGATTAGTGTTTCAATTATTTGAACATTGCATTTTATTGAGGATTAGGGTTTAGGTCTTGTTTTAATTAGTTTTGTTAATTAGTTTTATTAACTAATTAGTTTTGTTAATTAGTCAATTAGTTATGAATTAGTTTAGTTTAGGGTATGGGTTGAATTTCTTTAGTTTAGTTAGTTTATGTTTAAACTCGTAGGATATGAATTGAAATTTTAGTTTTTAGGATTTGTTCTTGTGAATTGAACTTTTAGGATATGAATTGAACTTTTAAGATATGAATTGGACCTTTTGGATATGAATTGAACTTTTAGGATATAAATTGGTGTAATTAGGAAAAAATAATTATCTTGAATTAACTAAAAAAGATATAATTAATTTATAATTGTAGAATAAATTAATTTGTTCTTGTGAATCGAACTTTTAGGGTATGGGTTGAATTTCTTTAGTTTAGTTAGTTTATGTTTAAACTCGTAGGATATGAATTGAAATTTTAGTTTTTAGGATTTGTTCTTGTGAATTGAACTTTTAGGATATGAATTGAACTTTTAGGATATAAATTGGTGTAATTAGGAAAAAATAATTATCTTGAATTAACTAAAAAAGATATAATTAATTTATAATTGTAGAATAAATTTCTGGGTGGATGACTGCTGGGAAGCTAGCTTGTCCTTACTGCATGGAAAATAGTAAAGCGTTCACTTTGAAACATGGCCGAAAGCAATCATGGTTTGATTGTCACCGTCAATTCTTGCCTGATGATCATGAGTTTAGAAGGATGAAAAATGCATTCAAAAAGAATAAAGTGGAATATGATTCTCCACCTCCGATACTTTCAGGTGAGGAAATTTGGGAGAGGGTCCAGAACTTCAGTAAAGTTACTGAGGCTCCACCTTATAGATTCCCCGGATATAGTGTTAATCATAATTGGACGAAACAGAGTATATTTTGGGAGTTGCCTTATTGGAAGTATAATCTTCTCCGACACAACCTTGATGTCATGCATATTGAGAAGAATTATTTTGATAATTTATTCAACACAGTGATGGATGTTAAAGGTAAGACAAAAGATAACCCGAAGGCTAGAATGGACTTACAAGAATATTGCAGGCGGCCTGAATTATACTTGCAGACAGCAAACAATGGTAAGGTGTTCAAGCCCAAAGCAAGTTATACATTCACTTTGGAGGAAAGACGACAAATTTGTGATTGGGTTGCGAAATTAAAGATGCCTGAGGGTTATGCGTCGAATCTTGAAAAAAAAAGTAGATATGGAGGTAGGGAAGTTGAGCCATTTGAAAAGTCATGACTGCCATGTTTTCATGGAGACCTTAGTGCCTATTGTATTTTGTGGTTTGCCTGAAAGAATCTGGAAACCCATCACAGAGATTAGTTTATTTTTCAAAAACTTGTGTTCTACCACATTAAGGGAAGAAAACCTACTTCGGATGGACCAGAACATCCGTGTAATTTCTAGTAAGATGGAAAAAATATTCCCATGTGGTTTCTTTGATGTGATGGAACACCTTCCAATACACCTTGTACACGAGGCACGACTTGGAGGGCCTGTTCAATGCAGATGGATGTATCCCTTTGAGAGGTAATATTATAAGTTTGATGTACTATTCTATTTTATTTGAATGTTATTGGCTAACATGAGATTATGTAGGACAATTGGCAAATGCAAACAATTTGTTAAGCAGAGGAATAAGATTGAAGGATCTATATGCGAAGCCTATCTTGCAAAGGAAACTGCACATTTTTGTTCTTATTATTTTGAGAGTAACGTGCCATGTTCTAGGAATAGGCCCAATAGGCACACGGTCGAATGTGTGAATGATCCATTATATCCACCAATGTCCATATTCAATCAACCAGGCCGATGTTCTAAGGATGTTAGAAAGAGAAGTTTGAGTGATATGGAGTACAAGTCAGCTACACCTTCATGTGTTGCTAAATTATCCCGAAGTTGTACCATTTCTCAAGTAAGTATTGATTTATTAGTTATCAAAATGTAAAATTTACTGTGACTACATATTGATGCAACTACTAAAAATATTTGATATGTCACAGTCACTTCGTGGGTCAATTTGGCTATGATGCTGTATATACGAGATTTGATACGTGATTCAAACAGTTTGTAAGTGTGTGTGTGTGTGTATATATATATATATATATATATATATATATATATATATATATATATATATATATAGTGAATGTATAAAAATTGATTCATAAGTTGTGCTAACTTATGAATTTTTTTAACTCTATGTAGGTAAATAATCCAAATAATGATGTAAATCAATTTTTGAAAGATATATCTTGGGGACCTGGGCTTCAGGTCACAACAATGTCTAAGTACGTAGTGAATGGTTATAAGTTTCATACAGAGGATTGCTCTAAAAATAAAAATAGCAACAACAGCGGGGTGTGGGTTCAAGGTGGTGATGGCAACCAAGTTGGAGATATTGATTATTATGGTGTGGTCAAAGAAATATTACAACTAGAATATACAGGTTGGCCATATAAGAAATTGATACTCTTTAGATGCAAGTGGTTTGACCCAAATCCAACAAGAGGTACAAGAGTACACAACCAATACAACATAATTGAGGTTAATCATACGAGGGAGTATGATCGCTATGATCCTTTCATAATTGCACATAACATTAGGCAAGTGTATTATGCTCATTATCCATTGCGGCGGAATAAGTCCGATTGGTGAGTTGTAATAAAAACTAAGCCTGTAGGTAGGGTGGAAGTCGAGAATGCGTTAGATGTTGCATATCAAAACGATATCTCCAATGTTCACCAAATAGTGGACGATCAGTTAGAAAATAATTTGGAACATCCTGAACGCATATTGGAAGAAGTTGATATAAATGAAGTAACAATTATAGAAAATGAGGACGAAGAATCAACTGATGAAGCTCAAATAAGTGAGGACGAAGAATTCTCGGACGAGGAACAATACGTCGATGAGGATTAAAAAGTTAGTTTTTTAAAGCACTCTCATTTTATAGCTAGTTTCTTATATGTTTCAATCTAAATGTGTATTATATTATGCAGATGGCAGGCAAGGGTCAAGGTAACAATGACCCTACTAGTTCTCGGGGTCGAGAAAAGGGTAGGAAGGGAAAGAGGAGAGTAGAAAATAATACTCCCTCTTGTTCACCCTTTTCAGAGATGCCTATGTCTTATCCTCCACTACACGGCTATACTGAGCTGCCACAGCATCACGAGCCGTACACCTTCATTCAGACACCCAGTCTTCCATCACAGGGCCACAGGACTATACGTCCGACATACAGTCCAGCTGACTCACAGCCATCTGCATCACATCCATATGGATCACATCCCTACATATCACAGCCACATGGATCACAACCACTCGGGTCACAGCCACTCGGGTCACATCCACTCGGGTCACAGCCATCGGTATCATATCCACTTGGGTGCGAGGCATTAGCTCTGACCCATCTATTGCAGGCCTTCGCCTGCGAGGCATTAGCTCTGACCCGCCTACAACGTCTTCACATGCCTCTGATACACATGCTTCGGATGGTGATGACGAAGTAGTGCATTATGATCGATATGGCAGGATCATCATAGTCCCTGAGGGTGATGGGTAAGTGTTATTCATTATTTTTGCGTCTATTGATTTGTAACATTTTTACTAAAATATTAATGTGTTTTTATTGTTAAATTGCAGGTTCAGGCCGGGTAATAAGACTACGAGGATAATCACCAATGCCATCAGAAAGCTTTATGATGGCCCTTATGCGACTTGGACTGATTGCCCATTCTCACTGAAGGAGCAAATTTTCAATCAATTTAAGGTATAAATGTTCTTTTAAACAGTTTAATAATTTATATTTATGATGTTTCCATCTAATATTTAACTTTTGAAATACAGAGCAAGTGTGTATGGGAAGACCGCTATAGCGCGGAAGTGGCTACAAATTTTCATCATAAAGCTCGCAAGAGATTGGCGGATGCTTTCTCGGATGCTAGAAAGAAGAACAAGAGGCCTGGCTGGTTACTTGAGAATTTGTGGAATGATTTGCAAAGGCAATGGCTTACCGCAGAGTTCTTAGAGAGGAGCGAAAAAGGAAAGAAAGCTCGCGCATCCGAGAAGGGAGGCTCCTTGCACACTGGAGGTGCGATCAGCCTAGGGACAATAAAAAGAAGATTGGTACATAATTGCTTAAATTATTTTACTTTTCTAAGTATATCTATTCTGTTTATTAACTAAATTAATTTGTTTTCAGAAAAAGAAGTATGGGCGTCCAATGAGTCATGATGAGCTATTCAAGGAGACACATATTGTGAAGAAGAAGAAAGAGGGGGATCAAGATAGGTGGGTCGAGGACCGGGCCTCGACTGCATATGTAAGCTTTCAATTTTATTTAAGTATTATAATTTACTTTTATAAAAAACTTGAAATACTGATTTAATTTAAAATAATATAGGGTCGCTACCAAAGTAACGTGGAGGAATTCATCCGTAGTCATCCAGCTGGTGAATCGGGTGAGCCAACCCAACCTTCGGACGAGGATGCTGAAAGAATATGGTTGGAGTCTGTTGGCGGTCCAAAATGGGGGAAGGTATACGGGCTTCCTACTAAAAACTTCCATCGCTATAAGTGTGGAATGCGAGGAATAGGGACTTCCTCGCAAGGCGATCAACTTAATAGGGAGAGCCTCTCCGCTATGCGGGAGACAGTGACAAAGCTCACATCAGAGCTAGAAGCGTCCAAGGAAAGAGAAAGTCTTAGAGATGCTCAATTCCTTGGCATGCAAGCTCAGATCAGAACTCTCCTATCTAGTGGAGCTTTTCCGTTGCCCCGATCTCGTGAGTCATCTCCAGAGGGTCGACCTCCACGTGATCGTTCCTCCCGTCCTGCTCGTGATCGTTCCTCCTGTCCTTCCCGTGATCGTGCTTCCCGTCCTCCATAAGACCGTTCTCTATATCGTCTTGTAAATGAAAGTTCATCAGACGGTGATGATGATCTTGTAGAAAACACCCCTTGACTTTTATATACTTTGAACTAGACAAATAGAACCAGTTTTGAACTAGTTGTAATTAGTTTTAACTTGATTTTGGATTTTTATGTTCAATTGAACTTTAATTTGTTAGTTTTAAAGTATTTATTGAATGATTTGGTTGTTGTTGTTATGCTGCTGCTGTTGTTGTTGTTGTTGTTGTTATTGTTGTTGTGTTTTTGTTGTTGTTGTTGTTGTTGTTGTTGTTGTGTTGTTGTATTGGTATGCTGGCAGGTGGTGTAGCTGCCAAAATAGGCATTTTATGCCAAAATTAAACCCAGAAAAACCGACCAAAGTTGATCGATTTTTAATAAAAAAAATAAATTATTCCAAAATACCGACCAAGTTTGGTCGGTTAATGAACATTGAATTCCCAGAGTTCAACACTACCGTCCAACTTTGGTCGGTATTTTGCTTGCATTGTTGAGATTACCGACCATAGTTGGTCGGTAATGTTTAATTTTAATTATTTTTAAAAAATATATATTTTCAATTACCGACCAAAGTTGGTCGATTTTTTTTAATTTTAATAATTAATAAAAAATATAATTTAGTTAAACCGACCAACTTTGATCGGTAAAATTAAATTAATAAAATATGTTTCCGACCAAAGTTGGTCGGTAAGTAATTAAACTTGTCAGATGGTCGTTTTAATATACCGACCAAAGTTGGTCGGTAAACCATTCCGACCATCAAAATACCGTCCACACCGTAATGATCGCGTTTTGGTCGGTAATTTGCCATAACCGACCAACGTTGGTCGGTTTTTTTGGTCGGTTTTTAGCGAATTTCTAGTAGTGGTAGAAGGCGTCTAACATGCTTGCTCGGCTGGGTTCACTCGGTCAAGCGCCGATCGCGCTCCCCGAGTTCGGGGCGTGACATTTATTTAGGATAAAAAAAGAGAATATATGTATAGAAGGGGTTAAAGGGGTGGGGTGGGGTAGGTAGAGCTGGGAGGTGACTGGAGGGAATGAGAAATAGGGTGGGGAAGGTGGAAAAAGAATTTTGGAAAATATTTTCCTTATCTTGATAGGAAAAACATTGGAGGAAAATGAGTTCATGAAGAAAAATATTTTTCAAAATATTTAAAATAACCAAACATGAAAAAATTATAAAATATTTTTCGAAAAATGTTTTCTTCTTACCAAACACACCCGAAATGGTATTAAATTAGGATAACATGCTTGTTAACAACTTGAAATTTGGATGGTTTTTAATAAAAAAGAATGTTACATGGTTGGTAGTATGTCATTTTCACTCTTAGGAAATTAGAATTAACAAATTTGCCCCTAATGCAAACATATGATTAATGAAAAGAATAAAACGTTTAAGTAACCAATTACTATACGTTGCCATTTTGTGATTTTGACCTTAATCTTTTTTCCTTTTCTATTCAAGTTTTAACCTTAATTCTTAGCCAACAAAGAGAGAAAAAAGTGAAGAAAGAATATTTTAATGTTATAAGCATCAAGCAATCACTTCTAAAAGAAAGAATTCATAGGTAAAAGCAAGCGTGTTAGGTTCTTTTTTTAGGTTTTATTAACAAAAATATATTGTAATGTATTTTTTTTTTAAAGTAGTTGTTTAACGACGTTTATTGAATGGAAAATCTAAATAAATTAAAATTAGAATAAGGAATATAGAGATTGTCTAGATATTCCCATACAATTAGTTTTTTTTTTTTGTGCGGAAACTTAATAATTATTCCATCAATCTGAAAAAACTTTTCTCCTCTTCATTTTGACATCTAATTGAGCAATACTTTACCCTTGTCTTTTCCTTACTCCAGTCTCCATATTGTAATTAACTTTGTATATAGACTTTCAGAAGAAAAGTTAACTACAATTGTATTTTGTTAATTAGTGTTTTTGCCCCACGTTGATCTTGTTTGAAATATCTTTAGTCTTGTCGTCCATGATGCGACTTGTAAAAGCACGGATTATTAGACTAATGCACAATTACGATTAGCTAATTATTCCCTTATTTAATTTGTTATGTTTTCTCCATTATTTTTCTTTTTCCTCGAAAGTGAGAATTTGCCAAGTTCTTTTTACAAAATTGGAAAATTTTCAACAATAACATATCCAGAGCTGTCAAGACCCCAATTTTCCTTCGTAGAATGTCGTGATTGCACCTAATCTCTACGGCTAGATAAGCCTAACTTTAATAATAACTTGACAAAATAATTAACAAAATACTAAAGCAAGTATGATAAACTGATATAATCTACTGAGATAGAATCCCAAAACACACTTCCCAAAATCGATGGTACAAGTCATAAGCTCTACTGAGTTCACTAGAAATTCTTTAAGTACAATTGTTCCAAAAAAGAAATAAACAGTACAAAATAAACTTTAGAAGGTGACTCCTAGGCCTGCGAACGCGACGACAGGTATACCTTGAGTCTCCACAGCAATGCTCGATCAGCTAGCTAATAATCAACAAACTCCGAAGTACCTGTAGCTGCACAAAAATGTGTAGAAAGCGTAGCATGAGTACACCACAGCGGTACCCAGTAAATATCAAGACTAGCCTCGGTGGAGTAGTGAAGAGGGACAGTCAAGACACCTACTAGATGTAATAACTTGTACAATTATGAATATAAAACTAACAGAGAAAAATATAAAAGCTAAACATAAAAAGAATAATGTTACGATACTCGCGTTAAGAACGGAAAACAACAATTAATAATAAGGAACAAACAGATAATAATGCCATAGAGTAAGTTGAACACACTTAAAATATGGTGAAACCAAGTAAGGGATATCAAGTAACAACCCAATAAAACAACTGCTTTCACACGAGATTTATACAAGAATTTTCTCGAGGTGCCACAACTCATAATCACAACACACGGACAACTCACGTGTCAATACTATTAATACCTCATCTCTGCACGGACAACTCACGTGCTAAGGGAGTGACATTATCTCATATCCCCACGGACAACTCATGTGCCAGCAATAATAATAACTCACAACCGCATGGACAACTCACGTGCCAATAGTACAACTCTCATCAAGAAGGCAAGTAAACGAGAATACATGTAAATGATCAATAAACATCAGGGTTCATCTTTTTAAGCCGATATGAGTGAATAATTACGTGTATGCTTGTGCAAGTATTCTATCACAACTCAAGTCAACAAATAAGAGCAGAGACAACGAAATGGCATATAGGAACCACTCAATAAAACGTAAAATGCATAACTCACACAAGGTAGGCACACTACCACACAATTATCATCAATAACAATATCCCCAAGCCATCACAAGTCATCACAAATTATCCCCGATATAGCCCTCCCATCTCGCCACGTGCGCAACAGTTAAATAAATGTCCACTTTGTCTCGCCGCATGCACATAATAATATTCCTATATTGTCTCGCCATATGCGCAAACCCACATATATATAGCCCACCTTGTTATGCTATATATGCAAATATCAATGATACAGACAACTCACGTGCGAACACCCCTAGGATCCTCTCAACAATATTATGTGTGCCAAAACATATCAAGACAATATAACAACTCGTATCACATGTGCCCGTATGTCACAATATATCCTCAAAACAAATTTCAATACCATAACCAGACATAGCCATCAGCTCAACAACACTGAGTACAATCAACAACAACAATAATATAAGAGTGCGACAAGTAAATCAAAACAAGAATTATAAAACACACACAAAAAAAAGAGAAGAACGACTCACAATGAAAGACATGACAAGAAATAATGGTTTTAACAATGATAACTCAGCAATGAGAGAAACAGTGTGCCACAACGATATTAAATAAGAGTAACTCAACAATAGGAGAGATAATAATAACCTCAATTAGCGATGGTTCCAAATAAGTGCAACTCAACGATAAGGGAGTTAACATGTAATAATGATTCCAAACAAGTACAACTCAACGATAAGTAGATAACATGTAACAATAATTCCAATTAAGCACAACTCAACAATAAGAGAGATAACATGTAACAATGACTTCAAAATGAGGATAAGTCAATAATGGAAGAGATAACAATAACTTCAATTAAGGATAATCAACTACGGAAGGGATACAAGAAAATAAAAGAGGTAACAATTTTAATTAAGGCATATAAGAATATAATTGGCAATAAAGGGGTGGAACATGAACTAATCAACTTCAAATAAAATATGTAAGGGTAAATTCAGCAATGGATGATTTAACATGATAAGACAACTTTATTTTTTTTTATGTACATGAGAACCTAAGAGTCTAAGTCTGTCAAATTTTCACATATAAGTCGTGTACACACTCGTTACCTCGTGTACACATCTTTCACGTAGTTCAAATAGTGCAAACAAATCGATTCATACGGGGTAACTCCCCCTCCCCTCCCCTCCCCAAACGTTAGGCAAGATACTTTCCTCAAAAGCCCTCAATCAACACTCTAAAATAGCTTTTCCTTTACAATTCATCTCCACTCGGCTCAAATCTAATCAAAATCGACTCAATAACATCAAATAATGCAAGATAAATCAATTCCAATAATTAAAGCTATGATCTTTACACAAATGCTCAAAAGTCAACCTGGTACCCGTCCGGTCTAAACCTGGGTCTAATGGTAGATTTCGATTACCCATGACCCCACGAGTTCATATATGTGATTGCTTTCAAAATTCGAGTCCAAATCGACTCTCAAAACTCAAATTCTTATTTTTTTAAAAACATGATAAAGTTTTACAAATTTTCACTTTGATTCACATGATTTTGGTGTTAAAATCCATGATATATCGATAGAATATGATTAGAAATAGATTAGAATCACTTACCCAAGATATGAAAATAAGGCCAAAAATCTTGTCCCTCAGCTTTTTGTCCAGCGCAAGTGCCATAATTGCGACCTAAATGTGTGCCCCGCAAATACGAGAAATCTATCACAAATGCGAAGAAACTCACATCCCTGCTATCATCGCAAATGCGACGACTTGTTTGCAAATGCGAACATGGGCACATCGCAAATGCGACCTGTCTGATCGCAAATGCGAAACAACTTACTAGCCCCTACCATCGCAAATACAAACTCTGTGTTCGCAAATACGAACCTAGAAGACTACAACCTACGTCGCAATTGCGATCCAAAACTCACAAATGCGAGACCTGGGGTATCAGATCAAACCAGCAATTTCCAAGGTCTTTCAAACATTCCGAAACGCGTCCGAAATTCACCCGAGCTCTTGGGGCTCCAAACCAAACACCAACACACGTCTAAAAATATAACACGGACTCGTCGCGTGATCAAACAATCAAAATAACATCAGAAATCATGAATCGGATCTCAAAACACATGAATTCAATATGAAACTCAAGAACTTCTAAAAACACAAACGCGTGTCCGATTCATATCAAATCAACTTGGAATGACGCCAAACTTTGCGGACAAGTTCCAAATGACAAAACAGACTTATTTCAAGTCCCAAAATAGAAATCTAAACACGATAGTTATGAAGTCAACTTATGGTCAAACTTATAAAAATTCAAAGCCTTAAAATTGCCAAAGGCCAACGCGTCAAAGTAAAGTCAGGTTCAGCAACTTTCGGCCAAACAACAAAAATCAACCTATGGACCTCCGAAATCGATTCTGGGCATACGTCCAAGTCCAAAACAGCGATACGAATTTATTGGAGCCATCAAAATACCGTTACGGGGTCGTTTCCACAAAAGTTAAACCTCGGTCAACATTTGCAACTTAAGCTTCTAAAGCGAGAATTACTCATCGGAATTCATTGTGAATCATCCGAAAATAAAATCTGACCATCTACACAAGTCATACCCCACAATATGAAGTCATTCAAGACCCCGAACCACTGAATGAATCGCTAAAGCTCAAAATGATCGGTCAGGTCGTTACAAGTACATTCCTACAAGGGGTCTCGAGAAGATAGTATGTAGGCAAACGAAACAATATTTCCTAACGAAAAATATTCGTTTCAAAATATTTGACACCATTCAATTTCCATGCAAGTTTAACAACTTAGAAGAATTAAAATTCTTCAAGCGACTCAAATTTTGAATACTGATGTTTCCTTTTTTTTTTTTGCAAACTACTTCAAAATTGTTATTGCAATGATTTCCTACACTATTATTAATATATGTCAAATTAATATTCTAATATAGAATTAAACACTATCATTAAAATAGAATTAATGAAGACAATTATCATAAATACTAGTATATAAAATATTGAAATTTTATAAAAAAACAGATACAAAATGATATTAATTAAAAAAAATTGATTTGAACCCTGAATACGTATCACATTTGATAGGAAGTGTGTACCCCAAACTAAAACTTCTCGACATGAATCAAGAACAGTGTTTTAAAAGGCGTGGGCGTAAGGCGAGACGTTTTACATATGTCTCGGCGAAGCGTAAGCTCCGAGACACGGGATGTAAGCCCCATAGGTACTTAACTTTTAATATTTTATAATATATATATATATATATATATATATATATATATATATATATATATATATATATATATACACACACACACACACACACACTCCATCCCCACAAAAATCTAGTCAAAACAATCTATTATACGCTACTTAGAAGCACAATAACTTGAGTCGAAAAGAATAAAGTTTTTTACATGGGGGAACAAAAAGGATGACTAACCTATAATTTTAACTTTGAACTTGGTGCTATGAATGAGAATAAAGTTCTCTTTGTATTTGTAAAAATAAAATTGAATATTCGTTGCTTTTTGGGAGATATTAACAGACTAGCGGACAAAATAAAGAATTCAGAAAGACCCTTAATTAGGGTTTCAATCAATAAAAAAGGTCGTGACTTTTAAATTTAATGCATTTTAGTTCCTTTTTAAAACTTTTGAGTAATTACCAAGATGAATTTTGAGAATTTGGGTATTATATGATGTACCTATTCAACAAATTTTGTTTTAATTTGAAATAGTCTCTAGGGGTTACGCCTCACTAAAACAATGCGCCTCGACGCCTGTGCGTAAGCCATGAACGCCCGGGCATACTCCCAGAATTGTTGGGCGTACGTCTCTTTAGACTTTCGGCCCATACCATCACCTCTGAACGTTTTTCGTGCATCTCGCCCCGGGATTCGTCCCGAAAATGCCTTTTAAAATACTGATCAAGAATAATCGAGCTCCGAAGCGAGTAATGCAAAGAAGAAAAGAAAGAAAAAAAAAAGACGTTAGAAGTGGCAGAAACCAAGTGTAAATTTTGCCGGCGGAAAAAATAAAAGTAAATAATTATGGTTGGTTATAATGATATAAAAATTTTAAAAAAATGGGCCACAGTGATTCAGTGAAGGCCTACTTCATTGATTACAAGCATGTGAGAGGCTGTAACTCAAGTACAGTTCAGGACATGCACCATGCTCTGCCCAGAAACTCAGATTCCTATTTTATTATTTAATTATTATTGTATTTACATGAATTTTTAATTCATTTTTCATTTCCCTAATTTTATTGCTCACTTAAATTAATATCCACCGACGCGTTGTAGACTATTTAAATAAAAGGCAACCATTATTTGTAACAATACTGAGACCAAACACAAATTGAATTTCTCCGTGCCTTCCTTAATTTAATCATTAGGTTTGTCGTCTGTCTATAACTGGTCTCGACTAAGAATTAGCCTTAATATAATTGAAGCAATTTGAACAATAAAAAGCTACTATAATTTTCTCAACTTTATACCTTAAATAATCAAATCGTATACAAACTTATATAGAGTAATGGAGTGAGGAATTCATATAAAGAAATTCAAAAAACAGTAGAATGTCGCACGTAAGAATTGAACTTGTGATTTAAAGTAAATTTTGAACCGGCTTCCCTTATATCAAGGGAATTCAGCAGTTTATATTTAATAAAAAATTTATATTTTGCTCCATTTGTAAAGTTTAGTTTTTACGAAAGGGATTCAATTAAACTTTCTTACGTGAACTTAGCTCCGCCGCTCTGTATATACACACATAGAAAGGTAGCAAAAATAGAAAAAAATAACCTACTGAATTTATAAGGAGATGTTAAATTGTAGAACTATTACCCCAATTCTATAAGCTTAAAAGGTTAAGGGAAATGCCTTTCTGCATTATGAATCTAAACAACTAAACATATACTCCTTTTGGATTGGGAAATGTTTTATATATTTTGATTACAATGGTAGGTGTCAATGCACCAAGTCAACAGTCGTGATCTTTTCGTATTTTATGGCAAGTGCAATGATGTTTCATTTTAAACCTTTTTAACGATGTCCGCACTAATTTTATATTGGCGGATTATTTATTTCTTCAACGACACTATTACACACTCTGATATATTGAAGCAAAATAATTGCTCTAAGTCTCGCCACATTAACATATGAGGAATTTTGAAACTAGAAGAGAATCAAAGACTTTAGAAATGAACAATTAAGGTATAGTTCCTTTTTAAATCGCCTAAGGATCAATCTTTAAACACGCTAATTAATTTTTAATTATTCATTACTTTTTTTTTCCACAATTTTTTTTATTCATTACTCCGTCTTGAAGTTTGATGTAATGCTGTATATTGTGTCTTTAATATGCTTTATAAACATTCCCATGGTCCATCAGATAAGAAAGTTGGTCTAGATTACATGTAAAGCAATGGGAATTTCTATCTAGGGAATAAGTTTTAACATTTATCACTAGCAAGTAATGTACAACAACAACTTACTGTTGTTGAGGAGGGTGAAATTCCACGAGTGAGGTATGAGAACGGTAAAATGTACACATATCTTAATTACCCCTACCTTGTGAGAGGTAGAGATAATATTTCTGATGAACCTTCGGCTTTAGAAAAGCATTTTTAAAAACCAATTTGGAAAAAACACGAATAAAAATTATGCTGAAAATAATGTAGAAAGGAAAAAAAAGTACTGCTAGTAAAAATAAGAACTAACAAGTAATGTACAAGAACCAAAACTGTGTCACAAGCACAAGAATGCCCTTGTTTGGTACGCATAATATTTACGTAAAGTGAAAAGGAATATAGCAATTGTTCGTAATATTAACTTTGCCAAAATAAGGTACAGCAGGCTAAAAAATTTGCTTAAATTTTCAGCAAGACCTTGAAGAAGCTTATTGTAATATACCTAAGGCAATTAATTAAATATCATAACCACAAAAAATAATTGCTACTTAGCTCTATCTTTCAAGCGTTAGCTTGCTGAATATTAAATAAATAATGGATTAAAATATCTTGAGAGTCTCATTAATTTCATAATTCTCTTGCCAAATATTATTATTTATTGCGTAAAAGTGAAACACAAATAAAACACTTGTGGAGTTTTTGTAATATAAACCAAACAAGTTATTTAGCTTAACAAATTATAAATTAAACTGAGTTTATATATATCACGTCTTAATGATGGTAAACAAAAAGTAGCAAAAGAATATTTTCCATGTACCAAAAAAAAGGATATTTTCCATCTAGTTGCTTAAACAAGTCCGAGAAGCCACTTGCATGAAAGTCAAAGGCTTCTTTGGTACCGCAATAATGAAAATTTAGAATTTACCAATATTGTAATTTATTTGAATCTATTTATACTGAAAAATAACAGTGATTTAAATGAGACATAGCAATACTGCTAGCGCTACCACAAGCGAAAATTAGTAAGTTTAACTTTTACGATTAGGTGCAAAAAAATATTCTAACAATTAACTACATGCAAATGACTAAATTAAACTGTAAACATGAGTCGCTATCTATAAAATATATTACTAAGTAATATGTTATATCAGTTAAATTACACAAACGATAAATTTACCGTGGAATTATACTCTAGCTACTTTTAAATCCCGGAAATGTCTTTGATTCATTTGCTTAGAGCTAAACTACCTGATTAATATACTCAGGGACGGATTTATAACCCCAATCATGGGGCATGTGAACCCATAGTCTTATCGTTAAATTATGTATTTTATATACATATTTTTTTTAATTAGTCTAATATTATCTGTTGACACCCATGTTTCAAAAGGATTGAATGGTACACTTGGTATATTACTTACCCTGAGAAACATCGATTGATTCCCACTTAATACTCTTTTTTCTACTTTTTAGTGGTGCACTCATGTTCAAAAATCCCAGATCCGACTCTAATATAGCACACATATTTTGATTTTTGAAGTTCTAGAAATATCTTCCTTTACTGTATTATATACGGACTTTGAAACTTCTTAACTAAACATTATAGTAATTAATTACTACCAACTCAGAAATCACACGCAACATGGTGGTAAATGGAGGACTCTAGTGGCACTAATGCAGTCAAAATTAGGTAAATTAAATCAAATGACATTTTAAGAAACCCAATCACCATTCTATATGGTGGATATTTGTCAAATAAAATGTTCAGGATATTCAATCGGCTATGTACAAATCTCACAAAATGAATAATCAAGATTGTTGTTTGAAAAAAATATTTATTCACTCGGTATATTTAAAATCAATCAGTGTCACGAACTACAAATTAACTACTAATTAATTATATTCCCTCTATCTCAATTAACTTTTGGAACATGTCGTTCAAAATAAGTTATAGATATTTGAATGACCGTAAATTATTTCGTCAAGAGTAAAATAAGGAGTTCAAATTTAAATTATTTTTAAATATAAAAATATATTATTAACTATAGTAATTAGTGTATACTATGATTTTGTGTAATTTTTCTTTTCTTAGGATTAGAGAGGAGACCAATGAGCAACAGTAAAAGTAAAAGTAAAAGTAAAAGTCCCAGTAAGACTCATCCCCAGACAAACACACAGACGTTAAAACAAGGTTTTTGCCACTGTATTATTTGAGAATCTATCTGCCCGAACAAATATCTGAGTGTTGCCCGTTGTCGGGTTTTGTTTAGACTCGGTCACCTGCCCGCTCGTTTCACCCCACGCACCCTCTCCTTTTCGGGCAGCTCCAAACTTCAACACACACACCTCTCTCTTTCTTCTTCCTCATAAATATGTAAACTCTCACACTTCCCCATTCTTGCCACCACTCACCACCACTTCCTCCGCCCTCCACGGTGGTGCAAAAGAGTAGCCATAAAGTTGCTCTCTTTTTTGCAAAAATGGGTCAGGGGTTGAGTTGTGGATCAGGTGATGAACATGGCTTATTTACTGCTGTTCAGTGTGGTGATGTGGAGACATTAAAAGCTGTTTTAGAGAAAAACCCATCTCTAATTCATCATTCTACAGTGTATGATCGCCAGTCAGCTTTGCATATTGCTGCTGCTAATGGTCAGATCGAGGTGGGGTTCTTGAAAAAGTTTTGATTTTTATGTTTCTTTTGTAACTTTGGTATATTCAGAGGAATCTGATTAATGGGTTTTGATTTATTTTTCAGGTTGTTACTATGCTGTTAAACCAATCTGTCAACCCGGATTTGTTAAATCGCTATAAGCAGGTGCAACTTTTGCATATTTATACTCTTTTCATTTGTTTTGTTGATTAGCCAATTTGTGGCAAATGGGTGTTAATTGAAAGTCTAATGATGTTTTCTTCTTTTTTTTTCAAGAGCTGTTCTTTACCATTTTAATGTTTTTTGGTTTATTTAGACTCCATTGATGCTAGCAGCAATGCACGGGAAGATCTCTTGTGTGCAAAAGCTTATTGAAGCAGGAGCTAATGTATGTTTTACTAGTCTTTTATTATTCCCTTATATTTCAAATTTATCATTGGATGATGGCCTATGTGTTATGTTTTAAAACTGATGTGGTCAATTTGGGAAAAAATTGTCAGATTTTGAAGTTTGATTCGCTAAATGGAAGAACATGTTTGCACTATGCTGCTTACTATGGTCACTCTGAGTGCCTTAAAGCAATTCTTTCCGCGGCTCGCACGTCTCATGTTGCAGCATCTTGGTAAGTTTCTTAGGTGATTCACTAATTGATTCTTCTATTTTCAATCTCTTATATGAGCTTATATGGAGCGACATGGACATTAAGGATTCATATAGCCGATCCCAACATGCTTGGGATTGTGGTTTAGTTGTTGTTTTTATATTGAATCGCTTTTGTAGATGTTAATGGTTGTTTGAATCGACTAAATTGAATTCTGCAGGGGATATGCCCGGTTTGTGAATGTTAGAGATGGGAAAGGAGCAACACCTTTGCACTTAGCAGCTCGTCAAAGACGGCCTGAATGTGTTCACATTTTACTGGACAATGGCGCTTTGGTTTGCGCTTCAACTGGTGGATATGGGTAATTTTTTCATCAAGAAATTCTTTTCTGTTGTTTTCCGTTCATGTTCTCTGAATTAACTTAGATTTGATGTGATTTTATAATTAAGAAGTTATGCTAACCCCTTTTTTCTTTTTCCTTATGTCTATTTTTTTTTTTACCTTTACAGATTTCCAGGTAGCACTCCACTTCATTTGGCTGCAAGAGGTGGTTCTCTTGATTGCATCCGCGAATTATTGGCGTGGGGAGCAGATCGACTACACAGAGATGCCTCGGGGTATGTCTTCTTTTATCTCTTTTAATCTTTTCCATATTTATGGCTTATGAATTATAGAGTCATGAATGTTAATGCTTGTAAAATTACCCTGTAGTTAGTTTAAGTTCTTCAACTGGTCATTATGTTGCAGGAGAATACCGTACACGGTTGCTCTAAGGTACCACCACGGTGCATGTGCGGCTTTATTGAATCCTTCATCAGCAGAGCCTCTCGTGTGGCCATCGCCGTTGAAGTTCATCAGTCAGCTCAATGAAGAGGCGAAAGCTCTCCTCGAACATGCCTTAATGGAAGCAAATAAGGAGAGGGAAAAGAATATCCTAAAGGGGACAGATTACTCGCCACCATCCCCTACTCAATCTGATGCAGGGATGGATGATAACATCTCTGAGGTAATACACCACCTACTTTTACCCAATAACATATAACATATTATTGAAATATATGTTACTATACTAATAAATAGTAACGTATTTGAAAATTAAACGATGTCAGCGTGGAAATGATGTGAGGTATAAGATATTTTAGTTCCAAAGATATTTAAGGTTAAAGAGTATAATATCGATTCCAAAAAGCTATCAAGACTGTTTTTTTAACATTGATGATCGAGATATTCCTATGTATAGTTCTCTTGTTATATACAATTTCAATTTGACCATTTGTCAGCGGGTTTCACTTTGGATTATCTAATGCAGGTCAGTGATACAGAAGTATGTTGTATATGTTTCGATCAATTATGCACAATTGAAGTCCAGGACTGTGGGCACCAAATGTGTGCACATTGCGTACTTGCCTTATGCTGCCACAACAAGCCAAATCCGACCACGACTAGCCCTCCGGAACCAGTGTGCCCCTTCTGCAGAAGCAACATTGTACAATTACATGTTATCAAGGTTACAAAGGACGACGGCATAGACCGTGATATCTCCTCAAAGCTTCGAAAGTCTAGGAGATCACGAAACTTCAGCGAGGGCAGTAGTAGTTTTAAGGGCTTATCAGCAGTAAGTTCTTTTGGCATAATGACTGGCCGTGGCTCGGGTAGGATCGCTGCTGAAAACGAATGGATCGATAAGCCATTAAGCGTTGATTGATAGTACAAATTTGGTATCAAAGTTACAAACTTGGCAATTAAGATCAGTCCAGGTTGGGATCTTGCTTCTCAAATGGTATATATAGATAGATCTTTCTCTTCCCTCTGCATTGTAGATTTGGGAAATAAGCAAAGTTAAAATGGTTTGCAGGTTTGGCTAGATGAGTACTATATTATTTGTGTGGGTCACAAAAAAATGAGTATTGCTGTAAATTTCTGTTTACCATAAACCGTGGTCCGGTTTCCCGGATCCCGTGCATAGCGGGACCTTAGTACATCCGCTTTTTTTTCTTGAAAAAGGGTGGTAGTTCTTAGGGGCTAGTAGTAGTCACTTTGGATAGGTAAAATTCTTTGCAGTTACCCCCCCCCCCCCCCTTTTTTTTTTTTACTGGTTCCTTTATTTGGTGAAAACACAACATTATTCCATTGTCTCCCACATTGGTGAAGATTGCAGTATGATGAAAGCATTGGGAAAGAGTCAAAACTCAAAGCAAGTGATGAGAAAAGTAGACCCCACCTTACCCTATCTTTTTCTTTAATTTAAAGCAGCCTCTAGGTGTGAAATGAACTACAGTATTGTTTATGAGAAAAAAAGGGTGTGAAATGAACTATAATTTGTATCAATCATTTTTTATTTTCAGCAGATATTAATGAATATTGTATAATAGCTGGTACAAGTTGCAAGGACATTTATTTTTTGTTGCTGGTCAAATTGATCATGTGAATCCATTGCCTTTTGGTTCAAAATTCAAATAATTTCTGCACTAACATAGAATAAACTTTGAAATTTCAAGTAAGTTGGGGTCTGTTGTGTAAATCTTCACCAGTCTATGTTGATTCGTGTAAGTTTGTTTTAGTCCAATATTCGGTACTAGATATTTTTAATTTTTTTTACTAACATATAAATCTCTATAAACTAAAATATTTTCCAGTAAATATTGGACCTAAAGTAAACATACTAATATGACGGAACTTTAATTTCAATAATTGATATCAGTTATAGATCTTTTTCCTTTCATTATGCACTATTTTTCTCTATCGAGAGATTGTAGATTTTTCAAGATAATTTCCTTTCATGTGAATTTAGGTCTATCTCTTCTTTTTTAACACCTTAACTCGCTATGGTTTCACATACGACCTTTCATTTATTTGTTATGTGTTTATTTATGTCTTTTATTGAATGAAGTTATTTTTAATCTTGACTGATCGCACATTTATCGCAGCATCAGGATTTTTAAGTCACTTATCTTTTGAATATGTTGGACTTTAGAGGCTCAACTCACACTCCCATACATTATTTTTAATCTTCAAACTGTTCTATTGAGCTTGCCTTTCACTTTAGTAATTATCCTTCTACCACACAACACTTGGAGTATCACCTTTTCATTTCATCCATCCTATTATTAACATAAATGGAGAAATAATTCCACTTGTGATGCAAATTTATTCCCACCACATCAATAAGATTATTATCTTATCAAAATATAATTAGACATAATTGAGATAAGGCTAGCTAATATGGAGCCCACAAACTATGATTTACTGTGATGAGGCCATGTGGAGTTGATAATATCAATATTGGGTGGGGTTTGTGGGGAATTAATTGTAAGTATGTGGGGCTAGGTGGAGATGTTACAATGTTTGGTAAAGAAAGGGCACCTAACAAGAAGAAGAAAGAGGGTCCCAAATTTTAGTTAAGCTTCTTGTTGTTGTGTATTTGGAGGAATTGGTTGATTCTTGAAAATAAAATAAAATCACCAACTGTATTTTTTGATTTTTGGGACTTGACTTTTTGCATACTTTCATATGAACGTCCATAAGAATATAAACTGTTATATGACCAAATTGCACATATATTTTGTCAAGGGTGGTTTTATAAGGCCAATTTAAAAAGTCTTATTGCTCTTCTTTTCTTTTTCTCTTTCAAAGGAGCGGAGCTGTTGACTTTGTTACTTTGGTCTGCCGCAGCCAGCACCTGAATTGCTTCGGTGGGAGGGAAGGGAAAACAATTAGGGCAGTTCGATGCACAAAATATCATGCATTTACACAGAGTTTGGCGAAGGGCCGTACGTCAAGGGTATGAATTAGACAACCTACCTTACAACAACAGCATACACAGTGTAGTCTCACAAGTGGGGTCTGGGGAGGGTAGAGTATACATAGACCTTACTCCTACCTTTAAGAATGCAGAGAGACTGTTTCCGATAGACCCTCGGCTCAGGAAAGATAAAGGGAAGCGGCAATAACAAGCAAACCAATCTGACAACCGAAAAAAAAAAACTCACACTAGGTAATGCAAGCATTAATGACAGCTTCCACGGCTCGAATTCGTGATCTATAGGTCAGACGCAGACAACTTTAAATTGCTCCGAGGATCGAAAAGGAAAAACAATTCGCATAACTAATTTGCTAGCAGTTGCAGTAGGTTCACAACTAGTATAGAACTAGTCAATTTAAAATGAATTTTCAAAATATTAAATGGGTTACATTGTGACATGCTTTTCTAGGCATGGGCTAACATGTTCAAATAAGTCGAAATAGATATTAAAGATTCCATAATTGCCAATCAATTTGAATTGGGGCGTCATAAGTAATAATTTTAATTATAGTCTCTGCATAACTTGTTCATGAATCAATAAAACTTTATTATATTAACATAAGCTAATTCGTCTACAAATTAAGGCGGTCTAGAAAGGGCATTTTTTCACTTTTAGCCCGTGCCAAAAATTATTTATATTTGGTAGCCGAAAAAGTATATAAAATTTGCATATTTTTCGTATATATAAATACAAAAAAATATACAAAAATATATATATATTCGGCTATTATTTTGAGAGCGGCTATACAGTGTTGTTGACCCTCAAAATCGGATAACAATTAAATTTGTAAGTGGTTTTAAGGATACGCGGATTAATTTGATACAAAACGATAAATTTGATTAAAACGAACAAATAGAAATACAGTAAATTCAAACCACACGGGGAAGATGTCTCCGGCCTTAATGAACTATTTGCCCTCGATCCGGGCTCACAATGGTCAATATTGATGAATGAAAGAAAAGCATAGAATAACAGTGAAAATAATAGTATATTGCTTTGGAATGCGTGTTACAACGTGCTTAATGAATTATCAAACCCCCCTTTATATAGTAGGGGAATCCTACTCTATGTATAACTCTATAAAAGTTAAAAAATCTTCTGTTTAATTGATTGCCGGTTCTACATCGATATGTGCCGAGATCCACGTCGTGATATCCGGCCGGTCACGGATATTACGGCCTCCTGTTAGCCGTGCTTGATTGTCCAGCGACGCTCTCCGAAGTCTTTTAGGTTTTAGGTCGATCTCAAATCATGACCCCGATATTATCGAGGGTCGATGGTCGGCCTCCCGTACTCTGACTCGAAGATATCCTTGCTTCGATTCCGATCTTTCGCAATCATATTTCGAGCTCGTTTTACCTTATTGAAGACTAGAGTGTATCATGAGCCCGACTTTTACCCGTACACAAGTGTCATTTTCCCCTAGAAATACGTTTCAAAGGCATAGCCCAATGTCCAAAAATGTTACAATATGAACTACAAATTACAAGTTTGAATTCCATAGTGTCATGATCATTGTTGTTAATCGATGTAAAGAAGAATTAGCCCAAGTGCTTAAAAGTGGAACTTTTGAACCTAGGTCGGAAAAAAAAAAAGAGAATTTTGTCGGTCAAAAGTGAAAAACGGGAAAATAAAAGAACTGCAGAAAGTTATTCTTGTGTTTAGCTTTTAAAGTTTTGTAATTTAACCAAGAATGAACTTGAAATATTAGAGGCAATAGTCAAAATGTTGTAATGTAAAACAAGCATATACGACAATAACGAATCATACGTCTAATTTTCCGTGGCGGCCTTTTAGGTTTTCCAATTTTAAACTGATGCGCGTGTCATGTTGTAATGAACAAAATTAATAAATAAATGAGTAAAGATATTTTGTGAAGTTCCAATCCCATTAAAACGGTTGAAAATTCACATGAAATTAATTAATTAAAAAGACGTATGATGTACGACAAGAAATGACCAAGAAAAATAAACGTTACATTCATGACCTAATTAATTACAAAATTTAGGTAAACACATGAATTGTAATATCACTCTTAAGTGTCTCCTTAGTCACATACAAATACAATTCTAGTCACTAACCAATTTTAAGAGACAAAGGAGAAATTGTTAAAAAAAGAAGAGGAGCCCTTAGTTTGAAATGTCCAAGTTGACGATATAACTTCGTTCTCAAAATAGCCATGAATTTCAAATGACAACATCACTTTAAATCATGAAAAGGTGGTTCTTACTATAATTTTATTTTATTTTTGTTTGGCTAGTGTATATTTTGTCCACTTGATAACCCATTACCTTTAATTTATTAACAAATTTTCCATTAAAAAGAAGGAACAATTTGCCCTAGTTGCTACTACTAGATTACTTAGAGAAACAAAAGGGACAATTGGATATTGACATTTTATGAAAACGGGGTGGTCTCACATTAGATGTGTCTATAGGTGTAAAAGAGAAATGTACAATAATAAATGACCTATACATTCTGTTTTAATGTTTCTGAAAGGGCAATTTCATATCAGTATTATGTTTTCCATATATGACTTTTCTTTGCATTATTGCTATAATAATATAGTGAGTAATAATATATATATTTTTTCAGATAGAGAATCTTAGCACAAATTAAGGCTAAGAATATCGACTTATACACGCCAATTTTAATTTACTATGATAGATAATTTTAAAATGTTAGACTTTATATTAACAATAATATGATCATTGTCTCAAAATACTTAGACAAAGATTGTTGCATTATCTTATCCCTTTATTGTAGCCTGACTAATGATGCAATCTCTTGTTAATTGTATATATTTAAAAAAGTGATGTCCAGGTTTACTTGCGCGCACTCTCGTTCGCACTTGCTAGGCAGTAAAACTCCCAGCATACAATGATAACTTAATGAGTTCTATTACTTTGCAATATTGAAGAACTCTGATTAATTCCTATCATTCTCAAATTTGAAAATCATTTCTCTATTTTTGAAAGAAAATACTGCAACTTCATACAATTGATCATTTAATCTGACTTATCTATACATCAATAAGACACTTCTATGAGTAACCATTTTTTAATTTTTTGCGGGGTGTTATATGCTAGCGATTGTATGCTCAGGAACATTTTCTGAGCTGAGTGTCTATCGGAAATAATCTCTCAACCTTCACAAGGTAGGTTTAAAATCTGCATACACACTACCCTCCCCATATCCCGCCAGTGAGATTACACGAGTTTTTGTTGTTGTTGTTGAAGGAACATTTTCTAAGAATACAAGATCAGCCCCATACCAGTAGTTATTTGTGTTTATTAAACCAATAATTACCAAATGAAGATTGTTGTGAAATTTGTAAACAGCAATTTACAACACATTTTCCAGCTTAAGTAGAAACTAAAGAGAGAGAAAAAAAATTATATTCTTGACTTGATGTTTTTAAATGTAACTAGTAGCTTTATCAAGAGGTAAAGAAGAGAGTCAGGAAAATGGACAAGTCTTTTCATAAGGAGAATGAATAACAAAATCCATAGAAATTAGGATCTTGAGCACAAGAAATGAGCAATATAAAATGAACAGATGTATGTAGCAAAGAGAATTAAGCTAATTGCTATTAGTATGTTGGTCTGATCAATCAGCCACACATTGTTTTCTTTTAATCATTTGGTATTTGAAGCACATTGTGTCTGACTAATCTGGATATGCGCGGAGTAGGGATCAAGAGAAGTCTCTCGAGATCAATCTGAAGTGCTACTAACTCTTTTTGACGATCAAGTAAATCACAAAAAAACTCATATCATCCTGCACTCGACAAATACGTTGCTTTAGTCTCAAATCAATGGGAACAAATTAGAATCAAGATTCAGGGGATACAGAGAGTTGTATTATGACACGAACCTAAGATATCATCCACACATGCATGGAAACAAAAGTGGAGCACCTTGGCCATGAACATCATGCTCTAATTCTCTATTAGCCCTCTGTCTATTTTCAACATCAGAACCTGACCATGGACTCAACTGAGGTGGAGCAATTTGTCCATTAGCAAACAATGAATTCTGATCTCTATTAGGCAATGCCATAGCAAATTCATCAGGTCCATATATCAAAGGACTATGGTTATGACTTCTTCTATTTCCATTAGCAGTAGCTCTTCTTTCTACTGCAAGAAAATGACCAAGTGATGGAACATTACTACTGTCATTGTTCCTTATCATCATTACACTCTCAGCATCTGTGCTGTTTCTTGGACATAAAGAGAAACACCATGTTGTTTTTGACCTGTAGTTTTTTTGGACATCTGTGATTACACCATTTGTTCTTGACCTTGTTGATCTTCTTGAGAGATTATTAACTATACTGGAGACACCAATTAGACTTCCAAGTGTGGTGCTCCTATCATGGAAAAATGACCCTGTAGACTGCAAATTCCAAACACATTTTAATAGCATAGTTTAGTTACCAAGTAGCCAGAAATTGGAGATTAACTATTTCCTACTCATAAATATTGTATAATGATTATTTTCAATCAAGTTTGCTTAAGATTTTGACAACAATGGCTCTGGAGCTAGCAGGTTCTGAATAAGTGGCAGAGGCACCTTTAGTAAGGGGTGTCATCTGATACTGCATCGTAAAAGGTTTTACTTATATGTGTGCGTAAATAATATTTTTTTTTCTAAGAAACAATACATATATATAATCGGCGGAAACCACCTAAAATAATATAAGATAAATGATCAATTTGGTTCAAGTAGTAAAGTCTTAAAACCATCAGAGTCTCACACTCAATCTCGTTTACAAGCTTAATTGTGACTATAAAGTATAAACCGACACTGCTTGCAGGGGCGAAGCTATGTATGGTCAAGGTTGATCAACTGAACACCCTTCGCCGAAAAATCATACTATGTATAGTGTAAAATATTAACTTGTTATTAAGTAAAAAAAATAGACTTTGAACACTATTGCATAGCCTACTAGCAAAGGGTGTTCAAAGTTTGAAAACTCTTATTGAATTTTCTGGCTTCGCCGCTGACTGCTCGCTTAATATCTTGCGTATGCCACTGTTTTGGATAAAATTAAAAGATTGTTATAGGGTTATTTAACTAATTAGTCTAGACATAAACTTGGTCTAATGAGTACCAAGATACATATAACTTTAAATTTTCATGTAGTACTGCTGCAACATTAGGGTAGTTTTAGATTCAAATAAGTACAAGTAGAACAATCAAATTGAACTACTGAAGAACCAAGGACAAGAAGAAAATTAAAGTTGAAATATGTTACACAGAACTGATAATTGAGGTTCATAAAAAGCATCCCAAGGATTTCATGTCAATGTACTAAAGGGACACCAGTAACAGCTTTAATAATGTTATGGTCCCAACTTACATTGAACACAGAGTGACATGACATAACTCACAAATATACTTCACAAGATGCATGAAACTATTAATGAAGGTTGAAAATATCCCAGTGCATCATATGATTTGGACAAAAAAACCAAGGACATTTCAATAAATAACAAGTAATCTATGTGTCTCTTTCCTATCTTGTTCAATCTACTTTTGATTCTTATTCTTTTTGATATACGTAAACTTCAACTACTCCAATTTATTATGATCTTGATTGTTTGTATTTACATTCTTTTCACATTTTCACCTGTCCTTTCTTCATTATACCTAACAAACAACACCATATAATACTCATAAATCCACAGGAATGTCACAAAGGTTAAGCAAGACACATGCTGCAGCTTCATTTGACTAGTTAAATTTTTCACTGCAATTGGTAAATGAATTTCACTTATATATCGTGATAATGAAATGAATTTTATATAATCAGTGTACTTTAACTGGTTATATATAACTTATTTGTGTCATTTTTTAAATAATCAAATTAGGCTAACTATAGACAATTATCCTGTAAGGTTATTGTATAAAAAATATTTACACTATCAGCGTACATAAGTTAAACCTTCGGCAAATTGGGATATATTGCCAGTCCGATGCACAAGGCATCCCGCATTCACAAAGGCCCGTGGAAGGGCCGTACCTCAAGGGAGTGATGTAAACAGTCTACCCTAATACAAGCACTAGTGGTTGTTTACACCTCTCGAACGTGTGACCTATAGATCACACCGAGGCAACTTTATCGTTACTCTAAGGCTTCCATTCGTGTGGGAAAGAATGAAAATAAAAGAAAAGAAAAGTAGTGCATGAATAGTATGTTAAGTTAGAAGTATACACTGACCTCAGTGTCCAAATCTGAAGAAGAATCTGTGGAGGAAGTAAGAGACTGACTAAGTGAAGTGTTGAATGAAGCTGAACCAGCAGAAAAATCTCTGCTCCTACCCAAACCTATTCTCATATTCAGTGGTTGCAATCCCAATGGCCACCCTTCTTCCTGCTCCATCAAATCAATCAACAATTCAAAATGAAAAAGAAAATAAGAATAAGTACAATAAAGAAAACTAGCTAAAATAGTAGTGGGGTTTAATTTCCATCTATCAATTCAAGAATCTGACCAAGAACCAAAGGACAATTTTACAATGTAATGAATGGACTAGTCTCACTTCAAATTATAAGGAAAAAACACAACCCCTCTTCACAAAATAGAAACCCCATGTGGTAAATTGCAAAAACAACAACAATAAACCCACTGGAATCCTACAAGTTTAGCTTGTGGAGGTTAGTATCTACGCAGAACTTAAGGCAGAACTTAAGATAGAGAGATTGTTTGTGACAGACCATTAAACAATAGAAACGAGCAATATCAACTAACAATTGTAAAATAGTGACAATGGGACAAAACAAATACCTGTTGAGCCATGGCCAAAATAACACTGTTATATTTGATAAAGATTTGAGTTTTTACTACTCCTCTTGAGGTTAAAAAAAAAAAAAGAAACCAATGAGGGTCACCTTAAAACCATTGGATTAACCTGAAATAACAGACAAAAGAAAGAATGAAAGAAGCTGTCATTTCAAACAAATAGCTGTTTCATTACACAAACAGAAACTGCAGTAAAGAAGAAGAAGAAGGACAAACTCACAAACATGGTAAGTGGTAACTTCATATACACATAGGAAACACACTTAACATAAAGTGTAAGAACATTGTTTCCTATTTCTAGCTAGAATAAGAACAAGTAGAATGGAGTCAAAAGAATAGCTAATGAACAGAGTAAAAGTTGGTTTCTTTAAATTTTTTATTTTTCTTGGTTTGCTTTTTTATTTTGTTGATGGAGAATAAGAAACATAGAATAATTGTAATATGTCGATAAAGGTGAAAAAGCAAACAAACAAAAAGACCGGAAACTGCTGCAGAGGTTGTCCTTTTTAGAATTGGAGCTAGCAACTATGACATTTGCCTTTCCTCAAAGTAGCTAAAGCTTTCATTAACTTACACTGTCATTGTCAGATGACCCCATTTTATTTTATTTTCTTTTCGTTAGCTGAACCCTTGAATTAACAATTCATATAGAGAGAGATGCTTTGCTTTGTATTATCCTTTCTCCATTTAATTTATACTACGTGTAAAAAAAAATTTTTATCTTCAATGTATTTTAACATCTTATAATATGTTATATGCTTTATTTTTTAGTAGATGTTGAGCTATGATTTGAAATTTAAGGATTCGCGATTCTAGTTCTTTTAATTTACTAGGTTCAAATTTTTTTTTTTTTACATATTCCATGAATTTCACAAAACAAATACATAGTCTGCACAAAAACTATTCGGTTCGGCCGAACCCGTAAGCGGAGGACTAGCTCCGCCCTTGTTTTTTAGGTTTTTCGTAAAACTTGGTATGATAGTTGTTACATATAGTTATTGTTTAATGACCTTAGAGGTCGTTTGGTACGTGGGATAAGAGATAATAATCTCATGATTAAATGCAGAATTATTTTATCCTGCGTTTGGTTGAATTTTTGAATTCTGAAACTAATTAATCCCACAATTGGGTATTATTCTATCCCATGGTGGGAAAGTAATCCCCGGATAAATGGTAAAATTACAAAGATGTCCATCTTCAAGGTTCTTTCCCAAAATCTTTTAAACAATTCAATGTTAAAATTAAAAATAAAAGCTTATCCCAACTCATCTAGTATACATCAATCTTTTTGTTGTTACTACTTGTTGTCGTTACTTCTTATTTTATTTTATTTTTAGCAATTTATCGGAAAAACCTTTCTAGCCTTCTAGGGTAGGGGTAAGGTTGCGTACATCTTACCCTACTCAGACCCCACTTGTGGGAATTCAATGGGGTTATTGTTGTTGTTTGTTGTTGTTGTTGTATCTAGTATATACTACACATATATTTATATTAACATTGTATATCTCATTTTTAGTCCAATGAACCAAACATCTTCTAATACAAAAATATTGACTAAATAATTCCGTCATTATTTAATTCTCGTATTATAATCTCGGGATAGCTTGTAATCCTGACAAACGACCCCTTAGTATATAGAAGTGATTTTTTTTTTAAATTATGTCTTTTCATGCTTAGGCTTCGGCCATGACCCCTCCTTGTATCACTGTGTTTGACAATTTATTCTTATGTCACTTCATTTCTTCTTACTCTATGTTCTTTTCCATTGTCAAGTTTTAATTATTGTACAGCTTATTTTCTTAAGTTAATACACTATTAGGCTAAGCATTTGCAGTTGGCACACCCAATGAATTGAAAATAAATAGAGAAACAAAGAAAAGGTAAAGGGCTTTTTTCACTTTTAGCCCGCGCCATAAACTATTTACATTGTGTAGCCGAAAAAATATATAAAATTTGTATAAGTTTTGTATATAACCTGCAGAATGTATACATATACAAAAAATATACATTTTTCGACTATTATTTTGAGAGCTACTATACAATTTTATTTTTCCAAAAATAAATGTGTAGGGCAATCTTCTTAATAGCTTAAGATGGTACCATGGGATCCATTGATGGTGATTATAGAGAATCCAATAAAGGGTAAGAAATGATTTCAATTTTTTTTGCTTAGGTGTATACCAATTGCAACAGGGGAAGAACCAAAAAAAGTCTTCAACTTTCATAAGGGCCTTTGGTCCTTTTTGGGCCCATTTCATTTGAGGGCCCACATTATACGGTCCTTACTTTAACTGTTCCCCCAACTTAAACAAATAGACAAGAAGGTTTCGACATTGAAAATGGGGTCCGTTGGCCCATTGCTCCATCACCCTGATTGGTCAAAGTAATTGATTACCTCAAAAAGTAAGAGTTAAACGGGTAAATAGTCACTTTTTGAGTTGGCTATTAGAGTTTGGTGTCTGTATAGCAATGTAGCCACTTAAAAATAGGAAATCTTATATAAATGTGCTAAATAAGTTCCAACTTACCAACCTCTAACCATTAATCATATACCTATCAAAACTAGTCAAATACATCTAAAATTGAAAATTCAAATAAATAAGTTTCTTTCTCTCCAAGAATTACATGCAAGGATCTCCTTCCATATTTTTAAGCGTGATTAGCAACATTAGATGCAAGACGGAAAAAAATATCATGAATAAGGTAGCAAATAAGGTGATGAAATACAATATATATAGATATTGTATCCAAAAATCTAAGCAAAAAAGAACCTTTTCAATGGGTTTGGTTAAAATTCATTGAAAACATATAGATGAGTCAATATACAAAATTTGAGAAAGATTGGAGGTGATTTGAACTGATTTGGTATCAAAATTCGTAGTGAAATTCAAGTTAAAAAAAATTCTTCTGCGACACATATATCAAACATGTACCTCGCATGTATCTCTCACACAGGTATACATGAATATAAATGTGATACACGTTTGATACAAATATGATACATATGTGATACACAAATGATACACAGTGAGATACACATATTATTTTTTCATGTTCATCTTCTACTTCGAATTTTCAATTCAAAACTCCAACAAATAATCTCAAAACTGGGATTCAAGCTCCTTAAGATGTACCCAATCTATTCTAATAATATCCACTCAAAAGAAAGCACAATTTTGATATTTTTTTGGCTACAAATAGCTAATTGGCTAATATTGGTAATAGTTGGCTAATATTTTATGAATTGATCAATTTTTATAATGAGCTACTTAAATGGGTAAAAATAGTACGGGCTAGCCAGTTTTCGGACTGGTAATTAAAAAATAACCAATGTTTGCAAAGTCATTGAAAAATAGCCACCATTTTGTTGCAACACGGAAAGTTCTAGCCTAATAGACTAGATATTGATGCACCTGTATATGAAATTCCAGCATATTATGCTCGAACTCCAGCACACGAAAAGTTTCAGCATAATATACTGAAGATTGGAGCATCTATGTATGAACTTCCAGCATATTATACTAGACCAGTATATTATGCTGGAACTCCAGTATATTATGCTGGAAATTCACATGTAAAAAATTCGAACTCCAGTATATTATGGTGGAATATTTTTTGGATTTTGAATAGTATTTTCGTTCAGATTTATCTTTACATGAAAAGTGACTAAATTTCGATTACTTTTGAAACTGTGGCTATTTTTCAACAATCACTTGTAAATCTGGCTATTTTTGAATTTCACCCCTTAAATGGACATAGCCGGTAGTTTTCCTTAAAAATACTCCTATCTGAAATACGAAAGAACTCCAGCAATCGGTGTAGATTTCAAACATTCTACGGGTAAAACTCTAGCATAATATACTAGTGTTCCAAAAACTCTCAACATGTAAAATCCCAAATATACAGTATTAGACTTTAGAGCTTTTAAAGGTAAACTTTCAGCACATTATACTGGAGTTCGAACCTTCATAAGTTCAAACCCCAACAACAATTAATGGAGTTCAAACCTTTATAGGTTCATAGCCCATCAACAATTACTGGGATTTGAATCTTTTTCACATTGTTTTATTTTTAATTCCTTGACACAATCATGGAGTTCTAACTATCACAAGCAGAAATTACAGAATATTATCGTCGAGTCCAAAAGAGGTACCATAGGTGAAACAATCCTTTTAGGTTCAACCAAGAGCAGTGATTACTAGGCTTTGAATCCTTTTTATATTGTTTCATCCATGAAGGTTTGAACACAGTTATTTTGAACTACATGTATTATTACTGGATTTTACAATATAGTAAAGACTCAAAAACTAGGAAACATTCTTGGGACTTAAAACATTTTGTGTTTTTTTTAGAACGAAAACATAAATTTAATCAAACTCATAGCTACTTTGCCATTAAAATTTAAAATATAGTTTAACGCTAATAAATAGCCCAAAAAGTGATCAAACCCAGCTAATTTTTCCAAAAAGTAATTAGACCATTTCCAAGTATTCTCATGTTTTGTTTCTTTTTTTTCTTTCAAAAAAACGAGAGAAATAGTAACTTCCTTCTCAAAGTTAAATGGGAAGAATAATAAATTATCTCTTATATATATATAAGTTCAAGAATAACTGTCACACCCCGAACTTGGGCATGGACATAACACGGCACTCGGTGCCTGACTACATACGACCGAGCGAACCAACTGCTGACTGAATCAAAATATAGTATCATAACATATTGAATGCGGAAGATAAGCTAACACATGCTGACATACTGAAAGTCTGAATGATATAAATCAAAGTGCAGAAATACTAATACAATTCAGAAACATATTTGTAGCCAACATAGCTTGACATGAAAAGCCTGCGACTCTGTCTAATTGTTACTCTAGTCTATGAAGCCTCTAATGAAGTACTAAAAATACTGACTGTCTGAAAATACTGAAGACTGTAAGGTAATGATAATGCCCCGAAAGAACTGGGGATCACCAAATAGCTGGTACGAGAATCCTAACGCTCTGAATAGTCAACCTGTAAATCATTACCTGCATCGTGAGATACAAGTCCCAAGAAAAACGGGACGTCAATATATTTGAATTGCACTGGTATGTAAAGAAACTAAAAGATAGAACTGTAAATGCTGAAACTGGAACTGAGCTGATAATAGAGAACAGATAACTAACTGAAATGATAACTATTGAAACTGAAACTGCATTGATAACTCATAACTTAAATGATAATTGATAACTCATAACTGAACAAAGAAAGTAAGGATATGAATACTCCATCTTCTGAATGATGAACAACATGTTTATCTGAATAAATAAATTGCGGTCTCAGGCCCAATATATATGTGCACAAACTGCGTCCTCAGGCCCAAGTATACGTATACATAACTGCGGCCCCATACCCAAAAATGCATAAAGCATTAACTGCGGCCTCAGGCCCAAATATGCATAACACATAAATTGTGGCCTCAGGCCCAAACATGCATAAAGCATATACTGCAGCCTCGAGCCCAAATATAGGTGTTCAACATCCAGGGATTTAAAACAGGAACTCATAATCGTACTGTAATACATGATACTGAAATACTGAACCATATTGAGTTACATGATACTTGAATGCTGAATAGAACTGAACTGAGACATATATTCATGAACTGATTATTATAATTTATGCTTCAACTATTTATGACATGCTAGTAATCTAGACTGAGACTCATGGGAATTAAACACAAGTCTATATTGATTACGCGCGGAGCTCACAACATTCGGAATGAAAGTCATGAACGAATTATGAAGCTAGAGAATAGAAGTTCTGCAACTATTCAGGGAACTAGGCTTAACGATATTTCTGAGGCAATTAATAACGTCGTAAAAGAAACGTAGTATAGGAAGAATCATTAACATTCCCAAATATAGAGAGTTAGCCTCACATACTTTAACTTCTTGCTTTTGAGCGTAATACCACATACGCCAACCCTTTCAACTTTAGTCTACATCAATACAAGTCAAAGAGATTCCATATTAGCAATAATCCTCATGTTTTAGCCACTTAGGCCTTTTATCAAATATTTGGTAGGCATAAAGCTTAATAATCCTCATTAATGGTGTTTCTACACCCAACAACCCATTCTCTTGCTCCTAGATAAATTCTAAAATCTCAAATTGTTATAATCAATATCATTGTTCATCACCTATAAGATAAACAACACCCTTAATCAATAATCAACAACAAATAACCCAAATCCATATCCGTTCATGTTTTCTATCAAACCCATCAATTCATATCTCATGAACTTATAGTCTATAATCATTTAGCCAATGTTATAATCAATTAGAGGGTAAAGGTATTACCTTTTTGACGTTCAATCCTCTTGAATACAAGTTCTACGGTTTCTTCTCTCAACAATGATGTCTCAATCCAATATCTAATGATTTGAAGGGTTTATAGATGTTAATAATGTATTGAAGAATTGAAGTTAATTTAGAATCACTATTAGAACTCACCTTGGATGGTGGAGGGACCTTGGGGGAGTTAGGTTCGTGAGAGCTTCCCTTTCTAAAGCATGTTTTTGTGTTTTGGGGGTGTGGGGGATGAAGTGGGGCTTTAAAAAAGACCCCCCGGGCGCGCTCTAGCGCAACTAACGCGCAGAAAGGCAGTAGCATTGCCACAAGTGCACGGACGTGCACGGGACCATCCGGGCACGCACCTGGCATGCATACTGCATATTGCTCAGTACAACACACATAACATTTTGCACAGAGATCCGTTCGGGCTCCACAATATATCATTGGAAAGTTATTGCAAAGGGATACAAGTTTCATGTTCGGAGTTTTCTCAAATTCCTTACACATTTTTCACTACATCCTGTTGCAAGACTGGCCTTTTGTAAATTAGTCGATTTTATCGAGTCTTATACACCTCACTCTCCATCTTTATTCTAAAATAACTATTTTCACTTATACTCATGCCGATAGAACTTCACATGTACAAAATATAACATTACTACTCACTTAACACATTCATACCTAAGTCGAATTTACGGGATGTTACAATACCAATATCATTTAGTTAAATTCCCCCCCTACACTCTTACTAACAATGGTAAAAGAGTTGGGGATTATTTTTAGCTCGTGACAGAAACTATTTATATTTCGTATTCGCAAAAGTATATAAAATTTGTATATAGCATAATCAATGTATATATATACAAAATATATCCAAAAATATATATTTTCGGCTATTGTTCTAAGAACGGCTATACAATGACATTTTTCCAAAAGGATTTAAGCTTGATCCACTATTAACATAATTAATGTTTAAAGAATTATATCACTATAAACTGATTACAAGCAAATTTTTATGATAGAAATAATAGAAAACTGATAAGAATGTAAGTAATCTGTTGTAACGAATTAATCTATATTAATCGTATATAAAAAATATTTATACTATCAACTTAAATTCATGTTAAAATTTAAACCACTAATAATTGAAGAAACAAGGGCTTTGCTAAAAATATTTTAAATATCTATCCAGAAATTTCATAAATATCCATAATTAGAGTAGTACTATTTTGGCACCATTTACGAAAAATATTATTTTTCATAACCCTACCCCTAAAAGTACCGGATAAAATTCACAAATAGCCAAGTTTCATCCCCCTGTAATTGAAAAATATTCGATATCGTAAAGTTTTACGTGTAGTTTCAAACTCTATGACAGTGATTTATCCCTTTTTTAGGAATTTACATAGAATACTATATTTTTAACACTTATTTAAATTTCCTACAACTACTATCACAAAATTACATACAATACAATTTGTTTTAAAATTTATAACTTTTCATATCCTTAATATATTTCTCTTGAGATTCTCTCACCTATACTATATCCTAATATATCTCTATTAAGATTCTCTCTCACCTAATAGTACATATCATACCAGTTTTTCCCCAATTTCGTCATTAGTGTATCGTATACTATATAGTTCTTATATCAACTATATGTTATATAATCAATATTTGCATACTGTGTATATGATACATTATATACTAGATATACTATTCGTAATATATATATCTCGTATAGTATATAATGTATAATTGTGTATTTTTATATTTATATAATATAAATTGTACAAATACGAATGTGTATCCTGATAGAATGATAATTATTGTATATTGTAACAATATACAATATATTATATACACATCTAAAATAAATTAACCTTTTTTTATACTACTTATGACATTACGAAGTATACTTTTTGTATTAAATGCGTTGTCTGAAAAAGTTTGATGGCTATCTAGATTTAGAATACACAAGTATTTTTTTTCTCTACGCAAAAATGGTGTAATTACTCGACGGGCACCTACTGAATAAGGAGATTGTAAATATTAGCTAAAAGGAAAAATTAATTATATATATAAACTATATATCGAATGACAACCTAAACTTGGTTTCTGATGGAAAAACAATGAAAATGAATTAGAATGCTAGCCAATTGTGTTCAAGTTTTTTTAGGTCAGTAATTATTTTGTTTTGATATGCATTTAATTATGTTATCAGCAATATAAGGAATCTCCTTATTTTTAGCCTTTTATTCGCAGCAGTAATCTTGATTTTAGTATTGTAGATAATAAAATATTAGCAGATCAAGATAAATCCTAAATTCAAGACGACTCTTGAAATATTAGGAGTCTATTAGGGTTACTTGGTGGCTACTCCACTCAAACCCTAATTCATGGCTATAAATAAGGCTACATATGTCGTTCAAAGAGGATCTCAGAAATTTCATAAACTCCCGAAATATGCACAATAAAATCAAATATACAATCTCCGAAATTCCATTAAAATCTTGAAATATTCATTAAGAGATCAAAGGCATGTCAAATATGTCTTGCTTAAAGCTCTAGCAACATTCAAGATCCAAATGGAGTGTTGCTACATGCTTCTTGATCATCAAATACATCAAGGAGATGCATATCATCATACGTTTGAGAAATACGCCCTTAAGGCCCTCGAATTACGGATAACAAATGGGAGGGAAGAATCAAGGGATAAATAAAGTTGTAACCCACAATGTTTATCAAAAAAATCCTTTTTTTCTTTATAGTTATTTGTAATTGCAATTTTCTTTTCCTACGAAAATTCGTTGCAAACAAATTGGCACGGACAGTGGGACCAGTTCTGCCCTTCATCTTTTCTTCCTGCAAATCAAAAACTACAAGTTTCAAGATTATCTGATGTGATGGTCAGGTACTTCAAGTCTTGTCTTCAAGTTTCAGAAAGTCTACACCTCGACAAACCTTGAAGTAGGGGCATTTGTAGACACTGAAATTTTAGCAGATCAAGATAAATCCTAATTTCAAGACGACTCTTGAAATATTATGAGTCTATTGGAGTTACTTGGTGGCTACTCCACTCAGACCCTAATTCATGCCTATAAATAAGGCGACATATGTCCTTCAAAGAGGATCTCACAAATTCCATAAACTCCCAAAATATGCACAATGAGATCAAATATACACTCTCCGAAATTTCATTAAAATCTTGGAATATTCATTAAGAGATCAAATGCATGTCAAATATGTCTTGCTTAAATTTCTAGCAACATTCAAGATCCAAATGGAGTGTTGCTACATGCTTCTTGATCATCAAATGCATCAAGGTGATGCATATCATCATACGTTCGAGAAATACACCGTTAAGGCCCTCGAATTACGAATAATAAATGGGAGGGAAGAATCAAGGGATAAATAGAGTTGTAACCCGCAATGTTTATCAATAAAATTCTTTTTTTTCTTTATAGTTGTTTGTAATTGCAGTTTTCTTTTCCAACGAAAATTTGTTGTAAATAAATTGTCACGCCCAGTGGGACCAGTTCTGCCCTTCATCTCTTCTTCCTGCAAATCGAAAACTACAAGTTTCAAGATTATATGTTGTGATAGTCAGGTACTTCAAAGTCTTGTCTTCAAGTTTCAGAAAGCCTACACCTCGACAAACCTTGAAGTAGGGGCATTTGTAGACACTGAAATTTTAGCAGATCAAGATAAATCCTAAATTCAAGACGACTCTTGAAATATTAGGAGTTTATTAGGGTTATTTGGTGGCTACTCCACTCAAACCTTAATTTATGCCTATAAATAAGGCTACATATGTCATTCAAAGATGATCTCAGAAATTATATAAACTCCCGAAATATGCACAATGAGATCAAATATACAATCTTCGAAATTCCATTAAAATCTTGGAATATTCATTAAGAGATCAAAGGCATGTCAAATATGTCTTGCTTAAAGTTCTAGCAACATTCAAGATACAAATGGAGTGTTGCTACATGCTTCTTGATCATCAAATACATCAAGGAGATGCATATTATCATACGTTCGAGAAATACGCCGTTAAGGCCCTCAAATTACGGATAATAAATGGGAGGGAAGAATCAAGGGATAAATAGAGTTGTAACCCGCAATGTTTATCAATAAAATCCTTTTTTTTCTTTATAGTTGTTTGTAATTGCAGTTTTATTTTCCTACGAAAATTCGTTGCAAACAAGTATAACTAGAATAACATGTAAAACTTGAAGTTGCACAATTTGTAATATCTAAAGTAGTAGTAGTTTATATAATTAACTTTTATAGATCTTGTATTTATGAAAGTTTCCCTTTATTTTTCAATAATAGGGGCTGAAAAGTGGCTAGCCCACATTACTAATAAAAAGTGGCTAGTCCGCGTTACTAATGAAAAGTGGCTAGCCCACATTTGTCATTTTGTACATTGGATTCATGGACCGGTACCACTTGAAATTTCAAGAGTGATATATAAAGTTGGGCTAGAAATTGACTCAACAAGAAAAAAGCAAAGACCTAATATTGGGTTAGACCAAACAGCACGATCCGAAATGTTAATCAAACCCTTTCCACTTCTGTTGCAAAGGTGGGCAAAAATCAGTTAAATGAAAAAAATGAAGATTTTTTTTTCAGTTGTAAAATAATAAAAGAGCTCTAACATGAGAAAATAAGGATGTATGTTGTGGAAATTTAAATGATTTATTGAAAAACAAAAGAAAAACAAACAAAAATTCACCAAAAGCAGCAAGAAAATCAAAGTCTTTTGACTTTTTCTAAGTTCAATAAAATATACAATATTATTTTTCCAACTTAATAATTGTGTTTTCTTTATTAGTTTTTTATGGATATTTTCGAATCTAACGTGTAAATTTTATAAATATACCGCTTTGAAAAGGAAAAAAAAAAGAGAAAACAAAACTTCCTGTTTTTGTGCTTCTACAATAGTCCATTTAATGAAAGCGTGAAAATAGTATGGACTAGCCAGTTTTTGGACTAATAATTGAAAAATAGTTATAATTTATAAAGTCATTGAAAAATAGCCACTATTTTGCTGCAACACGGAAAGTTCCAGCATAATATACTGGAGATTGGAGCACCTGTATATGAATTTCCAGCGTATCATGCTGGACCAGTATATTATGCTGGAAATTTACATGTAAAAAATTCGAACTCCAGTATATTATGCTGAAAATTCACATGTAAAAAATTTGAACTCCAGTATATTATGCTGAAATATTTTTTGGAATTTGAACAGTGTTTTCGTTCATATTTATCTTTACATGAACAGTGGCTAAATTTCGATTACTTTTGAAATTGTGACTATTTTTCAATTATCAATTGTAAATCTGGCTATTTTTTAATTTCACCCAATGACAACTTTTGGATAGAAATGACACCAAATAGCCACTCTAAATTGCTGATATCTAAGAATTAGTCAATAATAACAACATACTCAGTGTGGTCTTACAAGTGGGGTCTGAGGAGGGTAGAGTGTACGCAGACCTTATCCCTGCCTTTAAGACGGCAGAGAGACTGTTTCCGGTAGACCATCGGCTCAAGACAAGGAGAGGGGAAGGGTAATAACAAGCAAACCGATCTAACAATCATTGACGGATCCAGGATTCCGAACAAGGGGGTTCAATATTATAAAGAAGTGAACAGTAAAAATTTCATCAAATGGGTTCATCGAAATTTGTTGAATCCAAATGTAATATTGTCAAATGGATGCATAAAAAAATTAAATCTAAATAGAAACTAAACTATCGTCGAAACTCATGCTAACGATATGTTGAAATGCACACGTACTAGCGATTTATGTTTTATTCTATTTTATTTGGATAGTAACATATTTGAGATTCTCGAAACAGCAGAAAGAAGACAATTAGTCTGTGCCCAGCAAGGGCACAAGCTTGTCGAGGGTAACAGATGCTTGCCATTTGGGCATTTATTACAAGTTTAGTCAAAATCTTATTACTTATCATTTAATTAATTTGGACGTGTTTACTCCATACTTATCATTATTTATAAACATTCTTTAATATTAATTACCTATCCGTTTCGCTTTACAATACTACCATGGCCGGCTGCAACTTATGGATTTTCATGTCAAAGCTTCCAACAAAAAGATACTACAGTTCATCGCATTAAGTTTTCGCTAAGCGTAACATCTGGTAAACAGTCAAATCACATTGAATCTCATATATACGCAGCCTTATTTTATATTTTTATAAAAAGTTGTTTTTGCCGCTTAAACATGTGATGTTCATACGACAACATCATTTTACTATTGCGTCAAAGCTCCCTTCCGTCAAAGCTTTCAACACATCCAATCAAAAACAATATATTCGTATTAAACAAAATTATCATTTAGGATCTTTTTCTTTCTTTTGTTCTTCAAGTAGTTTTTTCCATAAGCTTGGTCAATCATAATTGATTTTACATTAAAAATCAGTCATGGAGTTGGTAGCCGCATATTACGTACGTGCCTCAAGAAAGCGAAAAAAAAAATACAATACTAATAAATTAATTTCTTAACAATTACTTATTCAAGTAATTATGGTTACATATACGTGATTAATGATGACACAAGGACAAAAAAACTACTTGGTTAGTGTTTAATAATTAAGATATATATCAAAAGATAAATTTTAATAAAAGAATGAGGACTGGCAAATAAGCTGCAACGTATCATAATAAGACCGTTTGGAGTTTGGACTATCGCTTATTAGACTCTCACTAATAGCCTATTTGGTCAAGCTCGAGAAATCAAACTTATTTTGAGAAGTATTTTTTTTAAAAGTATTTTTGAAAAAAGTACTTTTGGAGAAAAGCAATTTGTGTTTGGTTAATCACTCTGAAAAGCACTTTTAAGCAATAATTTGTGTTTGGCCAAACTTTTTAGAAGTGTTTTAAATATCAAATTACGAATAAGGACATGAATAAATTTACTTAATAGTTAATATTATAAGTAAATAAATAATCTTAAAAATTTGTTATTACATGCAATAATTAAATCTTTTCATTTATTTAAGTAAAATATGAACAAAAAAAATTAAAAGTACTTAATTCTTTTAGTATAAGTTAAATATATTAAAAATCATTCAACAAATATAAAAGCATTCACCCCTAAAGTCACTATATATTAGAAAGTTATCCTAAAAATAATAAAAAAAATATTTATACATTAATATCCTAAGTATTAAGTTTAACGGTTATTTTGGTATATCCTATATTTTTTTAAGGCTATTTTTGGTAAGAAGAAAAGTCAAAACTGTTTCTGCTTCTGCTTTTGGGAAGAAGCTATTTTCTTCTGCTTCTTAGAAACTGTTTCTGTTTCTTCCCAAAAGTACTTTTTCCCCAAAAAAGTTTTGCCAAACACCTCAAGTTAGGAAAAAAAAAAGTGATTTTGAGAAACCTAATTTATAAGAGAGAGTTGGAGACTTTACCGGGAGTTGGTTGTACACTTATTTTTGAAGTTTTCTCTAGAACATGATCCATATTGAAACCTAATTTAGTTTCTTAATTTAAGCGCAAAAGAATTATATAGATTAAGAGATAGTGTAGAAGTCTTACATTATTTGTGTATTTTAACTTATTGTGTCAAGTAATCACCTTGCATTTTCTAGTTTGCAATAATCGACTGCGGAGATTTTTACAATTAATTGGGTAAGTCTCTAGTATAGTTCCGTTGTCACGGTTAGTCGGTTATGCTATTTATTGGAGTAATCAATTAATCTCCTTGATGGTTAGATTGTAAGGAAGAGAGAACGATTATACTTTTTGAGTTAAAACGTTAGGAATCTTAAATCCCAAGAAAGCATCTAAAATAGTAGAGAAGTTCAGACATAGATTTAACGAAAAAATTAGCTCATTTTCAGGTTACTAAAGCTACTTAATATAAATGATTATATGTAATTATGTGTTAAGTTATCTTATCGGAGTAATATTTTTTATATTATTAATATGTAATAGTTAAACTCGAAGTTTAATTGGTGAAGTATATTTTCCATTTTCTTTTGCATGTGAAGACTTGCAAAGGAACTATTAGTACTAGTACATTTTAAAGTCACATGGCGTGGGTTATTGCAATAGTACTTTGCACCAAAATAAGAGGTTGTCTCATGTGATAAAAAGTGAAAAGAGTCTGAAAAGTTAATGATGAGTGCATGGGAAGTGAGGCCAACCATAAAACAACACTTAAAAACTTCCCTTTTTCCAATTAAACTATACTCTAAGATCTAAATTAAAAGCAATAAGTATTATTGTAACCTTGAAGTTAGGGAAAAAATATACTCCCTCCGATCCATAATAATTGATTATTTTATCTTTTTATTTTGGTCCAAAATAAGTGTCCATTTACTTAATCAAGAAGAAAAAAATTTTATTTTTCTAAAATTTGCCCTTATTTACATATTCAAATGTGTCAAGATAACAACTAATTAAGGTTAATTTAGTGAATATAACTTTTTTTCTCTAAAAATTTGTATTCTTTTTAATGGATATGCTAAAAGTAAAATGATCACGTAATGTGGACGAGTACAGTAGTATTTGGTTAAATTTCTGGCATAGAGAATATACTCTTTCACGGTTTTCTTTACTTCTATTGGCATTTGATGAAAACTATGCAGTAAAGGCATATTTGCGTCTTGGTGAAGTCAATGCTGTCTTTTGTGTTCCTCCATATCTTGGTAAAAGTCATATGCCAAAAATATATCTTTCATTTTTCTATTTTGTGAAACATTAAAAAAAAGAAGTAGGAAAAAAAGCAAATAAGATGCACCCTAATCAACCCTAAATACCCTTTCCGTTTCATTTTATGTTACAATATTTGATTGGATACAGAGTTTAGCAAAAACAAAATTTTAAAATTTAGGGTATTAAACATGGTGTGATATTTCTATACATTGCTATAGATATATGTGATTAACATTAAATCAAATTAGAGAATTTAAAGTTGGATTGTTTTCATATATAAAAATATGCAGAGAAGTATTTCGTATCCTATATTGTCTTCTTTAGCATGCACAATTGTAGAGATTTGTACAGTGCAAATTCAAAATATAGAATCAGCGGTTCACAATATAAAGTGATCTCATTATATGAATATATTTTAATTTTCTTACATAGCATACATAATTCGCGTTAAAGATTGAGTTCAGTTGAATTCATAGAACTCGCGTCCTAGATCTGCATCAGCTTGTGCAGATCCAGTTTTAGGGTTGCAAAGATTGACCATTCATGAACATATTAATGAAAAAATGAAAGTGAAAAGGAATATATTACTAGATTGGATGATAGAAATGAAGTAAATGGAATATACATGAGTAACAACATAACATCAATTGTTGTCAACACGGTTAATATATATGGAATCAAATTAAACAAAGTTACAGAAACCTGAGAATTTCCTTTTTCTTAATTAGTAGGGTTGAGTACACAGTAAAGATCTATCATATGTAAGAAACTAAAATAAAAACTTATAAAATGGAACTTTCTCTCCTAACTTTCTTGATTTTGTTACCAAGATCTGCTAATAAAGCTGGAGGAAACATTGATTTTACTTCATCATAAACATCAAGAAACACTCTTTGTTTTCTCTTTGTAATTTGAATTGACTTTGGCTTCTTTGGAGCTGGTGGACAAATCATATGTTTAGTATTACATTTTGGTGATGTTGGAATTTTCACTTCATCTTCTTTAACTTTCAAACAAGAATCCTTAACATCTTCCAATTCTTCTACTTCTTCTTTCTTGTCAACTTCTTGTTGTGTATGTTCTTGTCTTTGATCTTCTTGATTTTGAGTCACTTTTGTGTCTTCTAAATGTGAATTTTGACACCCATTTTGAAAATCTAAAATGGGTCTTGACAAGAAATTGCAATCGGTACTCGAGTTCGAGAGAAACATAAGGGAAGATGAATTGAATTGTGAGCACATGAATATGTTTTTGAGTGTAAAGTACAAGTCAATGAGGCAATTGAGGGGGAGAGGAATAAAGATATGGAAACAGAAAATAGATGACAAGAAGAAGTAAACTCAAAAAGATATTGAGTGATACTAGAGAGAGACTTTGATAGTGATGTCTAACTTAGAGAAATATAGCACCTTAGAAGAATGCAGGTACATATAGATATATAATATGAAAAGGGAGAAGGTGGAGAGGGAAGCAAAAGAGAATATAATGATGGGATTTAATCTGTATAAGCTAAGAATAACAATAACTAAGCTTTCATGCCAAACAAGCTGGGATCGGGACCGATAATATAAACAAGCTTACACAAGCAAAGTTATAACAGATAATCTATCTTATTTTTTAGATTATAATTAATTCTACATATTCTGAATGCTTATCTGTAATTATTTTTAAAAATAATTATAGCATAATTATGTTAATAGTGTGAAGTGGATACTTGGATAAACAGTAAAGTTATCTTCGTATGACCTGTAGGTTATAGGTTCGAATTGTGAAAACATCCCCTAATACTTGCTTTAGGGTAGACTGTTTACATCACACTCTTTAGGGTGCGATCCTCCGGATGTGGGAACACAAAATATTTTAAGACAGTGTTAAAATATTTAAAATGGAGCAATACTAGTGAATTCTTTTTACTGGACTTTGTTGGAATTTAGCTTTTCCAACATTTTGGATGTGTGTGACCACCAAAAGGATGCGGTGGAACGAATGAGACTGTTCTTTCCTTAACTATCAGTCTCGAGTTCGAGTCTTGGGTATGGAAAAATCTTTGGTAGGCCCCCGAATAGGATCCTACTCGGTGCGAATTCGGATATAATCACGCTCCAATACGGGTACCGGACACCGGTGGAAAACTAAAAAACCAAAAAAAAAAACATTTTTGATGTGTGTGTGTGATAGGGAAATGCTAGAAGTTGTTCCTTGCATAATAGTCCTACTTCGGCGAAGGATCCAATGCAAATTTGCATCTTCATCTCTCTCTATCTTTATCTTTTTCTTTTCATTTTTAATTGCAATACAACTAAGTTCTTTTTTTTAATATTATAGGGACGGATTAGTCAGACATTAAGTAACTAATAAAATCTCAATTGCATCGCTTTTGTGATTTTTACGAAGTTCGATGCATCTAAGCACGTGCTTGCCTCACGCTGAAGCCATCTCATGTCAACTTAATTTTTCTTGGTATTATTATTTACGCAATTATGGATTTAAGTTATATATATATTATTAAAAAAACAAATTATTAGTGAATTTAATATGTTATAATATGTTATTATTTTATTTTTCAAGTTACTATATTGATCTTGCTATCATGTAATTTATCTGTTGTTATGAGTTAACTTATAAAGGGCAGCTCAGTGCACAACGTATCTCGCGTTCACGCAGGGTCCGAAAAAGGATAACATCCTATGAGGGTGTGATGTAGGCAACTTACTCTGATGCAAACATCAATTACTGATTTCATTGCTCGAACCTGTGATCTATAGATCTGAGACAACTTTACTTTCGATTCAATGATCCCCTTCTAATTAACTTAACTTAATAATATGGAAAATTTATACGCGATTAGTGCACGGAACTTGAACCGTATTTATTCTCTTGCATTGGACAAGTACAAACATGTCTCTTATTTCCCCAACCTCTTGCAGCATGATGGAAATTAAACCAAAATTCATGGAATCTAAGAATTTTTCCAAAATTTATGGTACTTTAGGATCCATCAGAATATTGAGCCAACCTGTTCATCATCATTACTAATCCATAAAATAATGTTAATAATATTTTTAAGGTCTGATCATAGTACGTTAAAGGGATATATAGATGAATACTATTCTAACAAAGTTAGCAAATTGGATACATCATATATCCTCTTGCCTATAATCTTTTCTATTCAATTATTTTCACAAAATCTTAACATGACACCACGTTATGAAAAAGACCCCTCAAAGTAAAAGTTCAAGATTAAGGAAATAAGAAGAGATCGACCCTTTTCTTACTTCATTTTTGTGTCTAATGTTGTTAGTTTAGGGGCTGGTGAAAATTCTTTATAATCGAATTCAAGATGAAATCGCAACTGCTCAAACTAAAAATAGCAACCGATATATAATTTATGTATAATATTTGTATAATATGTATAGAACCGTATATAATGAGTGAGTAATCTATGCATACCGGCTAAAAATAGTAAATAAATTTAATCAGCTGTTTATATAAAAAAATCCAATAACTAATGTGTTCAAGTTCAACTGAAAATCACCGATTAATAAACACCCGATTTAAATTAATTCCACCCTCACCACCTTCACTTAGATCTTCTTCACAGATACCCTAAAAAACTTCCAATTTTACTGATAATAATAAAAAGATTTACTTAATAAAATATTTGATGACTATCTAACGATATTATTAGTGTTATTATATATATCCAACAGACATGCATCCATAACTGTAAACAACTTAAGATTGTCTAGTACTTTAGACTACCATTCTAAACTAATTGAATTGGATGCTCTAATGACTGATTAATCTCATCAAATCTAATTAAGTCATTAATTTTCTGCCACGCTCCTTACTCACATGGCCCGCCGCTAGCGACACACAGCATGTCTATGTCGCATTTTGTTATGTAGAATGGGCAACACTAACATTCAACCACTCTTTCTTTGTTTGCGGGTTCGGCCGAACCAAGTAGTTTTTGTTCAAATTCTGTATTTATATTAAAAAATTCAGTGAATATGTACAAAATATTAATTTAGAATTCAATAACTTAAAAGGTTTATAATCTCGCACCCATAAGGTTCAAATCCTAGCTCATCCTCTGCTCTTCCCATCACTCCTAAGAGTATTGTGATAAGATTTTTAACTTTCTGTGCAGTGACAATGTATAATTTTTCACAACTTAAGTAAGACAAAGTCAAGATTTAAACTTGATGGATTAACTGGCCTTTAAGGTTCTTAGACTAATAAAATTATTGTGCTATTAAAATTATGGGTTCAGATATTACTATTTTTGTGATTTTTCATATACATATTTATATTTCACATATAAAAAATACTAAGTTCAGTCTATCCCCATCGTCCAAAGGTTATATCCACCTCTACCATTTAGGTTAAGCTCAGTGATTTTTGACATTGAAATATAGATATATGTAGGTGAAAACTCACTAATTTTCAAAAAAATTAAATTTTGAACCCATAATTTCAAAAGTCCAATGCTTTATTTTTAAAGAAAAAGGTTATGTTGAACTCGTCAAAGATAAAGCCTGAATCCACAAAGATTACTTACATTTCAATTTTAAAACATAAAAAATGTAGTAATAATCTGCTACTATATATATATGGGTGTACAAAGAAAATCGATAAACCGCACCAAACTGATAATTCGAGTCAAACCGTGAAAAACAAATCCGATGTGGTTTAGTTTGATTTGGTTTGGTATTGGAAAATAAAACCTGATCATAATTGGTTTGGTTTGGTTTTAACTAAAAAAGTCAAACCGAAACCAAATCAACCTGATAGTACATTTATATGATTTTTAAAAATATTTTATACATATAAATATTTATTGTAATATAATTTATAAATATTTCTTAAACTTTTTTACAGTTATATCTTTTAGCGTATTATTTCAAGTTTAGACTTAACATTCTTGAATGGTAAATAAATTTTATAGCTCATAAATATAGTAACTCAAACAAAGTTCAAATCAATACTAATGCTAACAAAAGAAATTCAATTCAATACCAGGAATGACGATAGTGTTGGATAATTATTTTAGTTTTACATTGGTTTATAATGAAAATGCATTACTTAGTTTATCTTTTTCTTTAGTGCTTAGTTATGTAATTAATATTAGTACTTATTAGCTATATCTATTTTAGCATGACCTATATATTATTTTTAGATTATGTTAATTTTTATTATGGCCTATTAATTAGCAATATTTATTTATGTAATTTAATTATTTTATCTTTGTTATTGAATATTTTAGTATAATACTATGACTTATCTCATATTATTGTGTTAGTTTCTTGAAAAATAATTATATTGTTGTATTTTACTCGGACTTAAGAAATATTTGGAGTACAAATTACATATTTTATGCTATGACGACTTTACCAGAAAAAAATCCGAAAACCCGAAAATCTCGAGAAAAATCGAGATTGAAAAATCCGACTTTGTTGGTTTGGCTTGGTTTATAAATTTAAAAATCCGACACCATTAGTTTGGTTTGTTAATTGAAAAATTCGAACCAACCCCTAACCTATATACACCTATATATATATATATATATATATATATATATATATATATATATATATATATATATATATATATATATTAGATTCTGCGATTTGCATGCATAGGATACTTGTCTTGCTAGCTATATGTTATATGCACGCTTAGGATTCTTGCCTTTATGCTTAGGCTTTTGACTTTTGTGACTTGGTTTTGGGAGAATTTTCTTGAATTTTGGTTACTCAAATAGTTGTTTTCCCATGATTATTGTCATCATCTCAAGAGACGAAAAAAATAATCATGGGGTTGTATGACTTTAAGTGTTTTTTTGTGAAAAGAGAGAAGAAAGTGGAGGGACCCTAATTTATAGTTGAGGGTTAGATATTGGATTGCTTGGATTTCAACATCATGAACGTTTGAGCCATGAGAGTCTGCAAAAAAGTAAGTACGTTTGGTAGTTTATACTCGAGCATTTTTGTGCCTTTTTTGCTCTTTCCGGATTTTGCATCATTTCTTTTTTCACTTGTGTTGGGGCGAATTTATAGAGTAGTTTACTAGACACGTGAACTTTTATATTATCAAGTCACTTAAAAGATAATAATTATAAGTAATTACTCAATAAAAAGCTAAATTAGTAATTCTGAGAAATAAAATAGACAATCTGTTACAATCAGTTAAGTAACATTGTCAGTGTAAAATTTTAATTAGTGTGATAATGTAATGCAATGTGAAAGTATGGCTCTTCCTCACCCAAGGAAAAAAAAAAGGAAATGAAAAGAGGTGTTCCTCTTTTAGAAAATTGTACTACTAAGTAAAGAAACTAAGGCCACGGTCATAACCACATAATAAGGAAAATTAATTGGAATCGAAGTTCCTAATCTTTTAGAAAATGTTACAAACTAGTCTCAGAGCAAATATATTTTTTAAGAAAAAAGAGGAAGTTAAGATTAAAATAATTGAACATACACAACCATATGAAGTGTAAAAAAAAAAAGATTAAAAAGAGGATGTACGAGTACGACGCAAGCTCAAAGCTAGAAACTAAATAGTCCACCTTTGGCAAATTCTTTTTAGTTATTTAATTATGTGGAGTTGAATTTATGATAACTGAGTAATAATTAATGCGTAAAAGGTACACTAATATTTGTTTGATAACGTGGGGTATAATATATATATGATGGGGTTACATAGCAAAAAAGTGAGGAACATTTATACAAACTTACAGAGTGATATATTATAAGATGGAGACATAAATAATTGCATATGAAGGTCATGCTTAATTATATTGTTTCCTCTCTAATGATCAGTGTCCCTACCCCTCCCATCCTTAACAATCATATCACTCTCCCTATATTTCAACACCCCCTTTCCCTTTGCATTTTTTTTTTTCCGGTCGGTGTACGTTATCTGTATTGAGCCGCGATTTAATTCTGATTCGTTGGACAATCTCACATTTGGAGGATAACGTAAGGTCTCGAATACGAGACCTCTGATTAAGGATAAAGAAGTACTTACCACTCCACCACAACCTTTGTCGGTCCTTTTTTCTTTGTTGATCCTTTTCCTTGCTTTTCTAAAATGTACATTTTGAAAAGAAAAAAATTTATACCATATTTGTAGATTATTCTATTTCACATTTGGTTGGATTTTTTATTCCAATATAAGCAATCTAAAAAATAAGGCAGTTAACTAGGAGTCTAGGACTACAACATGTTTACATCATGTTAAGATTGTTTCCACTGTCAAAATTGTGTAAGTTAAATCTTTTGAAAACTAGTTAACATATATAGACCTCTTCTCAGCATTTAGATCGATATCATCGGATGTGAAGCAAGGATTTTCAGTTTATTAGTTCAGGATTCTAATCGTTTTAAGCTTGGATTTTAAATAATTAGTAATTTATATATATTCAATAATTTTTTTAAAATAAATACAGGGTTCGAACCAAAACTACTGGATTCGACTAAACCCGCTCCCAATATTCTAGTTCCGTCCCGAATATTATGCACTTAAAATATTTTAGAAGGAATGATCAAATGAGCAGCTAAAGGTCATCAGGTCACAAATATAAAAATGGATCCTGTAGCATTAATTAAAAGTTTAGCATCATCAAGTATTTTGCTTTTCCTTAAAAATACCGAATAAATAACATAGACACGGTACCAATATTTTTATGTTTTTAAATACCTAATTCCCATGGTTCTTTCTTGAATGAAGCAGATGGCTAAAAAGAAGGAAAATAGTAGAATTTTTTTCCCTAATGAAAGTCAACTACACTTTCCTATAAAGAGATACTATTTCATTCTTTGTTTTGTAGAATAGAAGTGTATTTTGAGTTATCATGTTCCATCTAAAATCAGTTAAAGCAAATTCAAATTAATTTCAATTCATAAATAATTCACGTCACTTATTATTTTTTAGTGGTGAGAAAGGAGGTAGTCCCAGGGTAAGGGTAAGACTACGTACACATTATCTTTATCAATCTCCACTTGTGAAAATTATACTGAGTATATTGTTATTGTTATTGAAAGTTTGGAGGGAGCCTAAATATTATTTAACTAGATAGATTTTTTTTTCCTTCTCTTAACCCGTAAATAAAATAGTTTTAATATATAAAGCATCATCGGATAGTCGGCATCTTTCAAATTGTGAAAACTTTATGACTTTATCTATGTTCTATCTTCGAAATAATTGCTAATTGGCCTCATTTCTGACTTGTTACTTGAGTTACTTCTCTCAGCTGGTTGAAATTGGAGGAAAATAGAACTCGCAGGAATAAAAGTAAAATATTTCTAATGGAATCTTCTTTATCTATGTTTCCATCTTTGAAATGATTGCTAATTGGCCTTATTTCTGACACATGACTTATTTACCTCTCAAGTTGGATATGTAAAATACAAAGAACAAATGTACAAACACATACTACCATTGCTAGGGTGTACATGGACAGATTTAATTCGATTTCAAAATCGAACTAAACCAATTATATCGGTTTGGATTGATTTGGTTTTGTCGAGTTTTTCGGATTTTTTTGTTATATGAATATTATTTCAATGTTACTTCGTTAAATTTTTTATAAGTAAATATATGTTTAGTAAAAATTTAAAAAAATAACATATATATGATCTATTAAAATATTCTTATGGAAGAATTTTTATGGTAACACATGATGGTTATTTTTTAGTCGTCTCAGAATAATTTTACTTTGATGTACACTTTCAAGGTTAACCGAATTTAATAATTTAACATAAAAATAAATATGAACCTATAAAATGATGTGTTCTTTTTAATTTTAAATTATCGAAATCTCATTTCAAATTCGAAAAAGATATAAGAATTTAATAGAGCTTGACATATGAATATGGAAGAACAAATAGATTGACACATTTTACTAACACTTGATAAGAAAGTGATCATACAACCCATTATTTAAAGTTAAAAAATATGGAGCACTTCATATTTAACTAAATATTACATTCCATAAGAGAATCACAAATATTTCTGTCACGACCCAAACCGATGGGCCGCGACGGGCACCCGGTACCTTACTCAACCGAGTACCAACATAACGTATCTTTCGTATCATACTATCATAGGTAAATGAGCCGGAGAGGCTGTCGTGAGATAAGTAGAATAAAACATGAGGAAATACTCAAAATAGGGTGACCCAACTTGATATACCGACTTATACATATGACGCACTGGCCTATAAGGCCATACCAGTATCCGTATACATGACATATGTCTACAAGCCTTTAAGAGTACATAAATATCATAAAGGTCGGGACAGAGCCCCGCCATACCAAACAATACATATTCAAATCATACTGACCAAATAGGCAACTTCGGAGCAAGTGCAGTTCACAAACACCTTCTGTTGAGCTGATAGCCTACTAGGAGAACTCTCAACCTGTCTATCGGGACCTGCGGACATGAAACGCAGCGTCTCCAGGCAAAAGGGACGTCAGTACAAATAAAGTACCAAGCATGTAAGGCATGGCAGTAGTATATAAAAGATATGAAAGAAACATGGAGTAAAGAACTCAACCTGAAATTCTGAATAGCTCTGTGAATCATGAAAATTTATAATGTCATGCATGTGCGTATAAATTCCATACCATGCATAGGTATATGCGTACATAACATCATCAAGCCTCTGAGGGCATCCCATCATATCATCTTAGCTACAATGGGCAAAATCATCAACGTATACCAACTGATCAGGTGGTGGTGCGTATATAAAGTCATACCCTTTTTTCATATACCATATACATATAATATACGCGTATATAACACCTTCTGGTCGTGGGTCAATGTACATGTATAAATGCATGAAATGCATAAGAAATACGTTAATAAGATTTCTCGAATATCATAAAATCAATATGCCTTTCGGATAAACTTTATCAAATATGTATTTTTCTGAGACCCATGAACAAAGGATATAATAATAATTCATATGGGGAATCAAGAATATAGACACCCCTAGTATTTTTATGAATAGAGCCATTTATAAAAGTTGCGTATTTTGCTCGTTTCGTTTGTATCATTTGGATCATGCCGAAAAGAAAGAAGGGATAGCCTTAACATACCTTAACTCCGTTCAGTCCTTAATACCTTCCAAGAAATTCTTCAAACAACTCAATTCAATCTACCACATCATAAGGAGATTCAAAATTAGTGTTGAGTAAAGGCTAAGTCTGCAACTTAAACTAGTAGCTCGTTTACGTAAATTTGGGCAGCATCTCCCCTATAACTAGGTCCTCTTCCAATACCATATATCAACAACAACAAGAACACAACAATAATAACATGTAAGCATCATTTTTCAAACTTATCTCTATCACAATATACCACAAAACAGCCCACGCACCCTAATCACTTCATACATAAAACGACAACCAAAATAGTGTCAAACAACTTAAAAAAATATAACTTAATCGGTTTTTCCGTAACTTAAATCCGATTTTTTCCAAACTTCATATTTTCTATCCAAACATCATATATAGCCATATTATGACTTTAAAATTATTTAAATAATGATTAACAAGTCTCATATTCATTACGTCACATTGGGACACACAAGGTGTAACAATCTTACCCCCTTAGAAACATTCGTCCTTGAATGTTAAACTCCCAAATCTATAAAAATTTTGGCAGAGTCTCATCTGTAACGGTACTACTACCAACTTGTCACACAGCAAACCCAACAATACAAAGCCACATAGAGCCACAATCATCAATAACATCAATGGCCTCACACGACTAATAACAGTAACTAACATAAGAATCAAGTACCATATACGTACCTAAAGGCTGTGATGTCTCAGTCTGATCCTCCTCCGGAAGTTGAAACAAGTGAGGATACCTAGTCTTCATTTCTTATTCAGCTTCTCGAGTCATCTCCTCCACATTATTGTTAATCCAAAGTACTTTAACCAAAACTACATCCTTAGTTCTTAATCTCTGAACTTGTCTATCTAGTATAACAATGGGAGCTTACTTATATGATAGTTGCTCTGTAACCTGAACATCGTCAACTGGAATTACTTTAAAGGGATCTCTAATATACCTACGGAGCATAGACACATGAAATACTAGATGTACAGACTCCAATTTGGAAGGCAAGTCTAATTCATATGCTACTTGGCCTACTCTGCGTATAATCTTATAAGGTCCAATGTACTGAGGGCTAAGCTTTCCGTTCTTACCAAATCTCATAATGCCTTTCATCGGTAATACCTTTAGGAATACCCTTTCATCTACCTGAAACTCCAAGTCTCGTCGTCGATTATCTGCATAAGACTTCTGACGACTCTGTACTGCTAATAGCCTTTCCCTTATAAGCTTAATCTTCTCAACTGCCTGTTGTACCAACTCTGGTCCTACTAACTTAGTTTCCTCAATCTTGAACCATCCTATAGGAGACCTACACTTTCGTCCGTAAAGAGCTTCGTATGGAGCCATCTGAATACTGAAATGAAAACTATTATTATATGCAAACTCAATAGGTGGAAGATGATCATCACAACTACTCCTGAAGTCCATCACACAAGACCATAGCATATCCTCTAGTGTCTGAATAGTACGTTCAGGCTGACTGTCTGTCTGGGGATGAAATATTGTACTAAGACTTACCTGAGTCCCCAATCCTTTTTGGAAGGACCTCCAGAAATTAGTTGTAAACTGAGCACCTCTATATGAGATGATAGATATATGGACACCATGAAGTCGTACTATCTCCCTAATGTAAAGCCTTGCATAATCCTCTACTGAGTAAGTAGTCCCGACAAACAGAAAATAGCTAATTTTGTAAGTCTAGCGACAATAACCCATATAGAATCGAACTTACGCTGGGTACGAGGTAAGCCTATGATGAAATCCATATTAATCACTTCCCATTTCCAAGTCGGAATATCTATAGCCTATAATAATCCACCGAATTTCTGATGCTCAATCTTAACTTGCTGACAATTTGGGCACTGAGCAACAAACTCTGTTATATCCTTCTTCATTCCGTCCCATCAGTATATTCCCCTGATATCATGATACATCTTAGTCGCTCCTGGATGAATAGAATAACGAGAATAGTGAGCTTCTCCCATAACCTGCTGGCGCAACCCTGCCACATTAGGAACACATAATCGACCTCGATATTTGAGGACTCCATCTCCTGTAATTTCAAATGGTGTATTCTCCTTTTGAGGGGATGTATCTCTGTAATGAGTTAGCACAAGATCCTCATACTGGCATTCCTTCACTTCAGTTACTAAAGAGGATGTTGCCGTGTCCTAAATAGTAACTCCGGTATCACCCGAGTTCAGTAATCGAACTCTAAGACTAGCTAGCTGATGAATCTCATGGGCTATTCCACACTTCTCTGGCTGTAAATATGACAGGCTACCCATAGATCTACGGCTGAGGGTGTCGACTACTACATTCGCCTTCCTCAGATGGTATAAAATATCAACGTCATAGTCTTTCAGTAGCTCCAACCATATCCTTTGGCGTAAATTCAATTTTTTTTGATTGAAGATATATTAAAGGCTCTTATGACCGTATAGATATCAACATGAATGCCATACAAATAGCGCGTCCATATCTTTAGTACATGAATCACCGCTAACTCTAAATCGTGGGTCGAATAATTCTTCCTGTGCTTTCTTAGTTCTCTTTAAACATAAGCAATTATTTTTCATAGTCGTTCTGCCACTTGTTGCATGAATACATGGCTTATCTCATTGCCCACAAATACTGGAATTTCCTGTAACTCATATGATCTCAAATATTATCTTTTGATTTTTTTTTTCCCGTTCATTAGCCACGATAGGTGCCATTTTCTTATGGAGTACATACAATGTTGTTGTGAGACTGTTGTTACAATACTATTTCTTCATTATGTCATTATGCTTAAGTTGAAGCCTTCTTCCCTATTCCCTCAGCTAGTCTTTCTTTGTAGTACTTAAGAGAGACCCTTTGACTTCTGTAAAGCTGCGAGCTTATTACATCGTATACCCGAAAGAATTTTTGATGTTCTTACTCACCAATAATTATCTTTAATTACTTACCTCCGCACCCTTGTGCTCGTAAGGTTGATTCTGAACTGAAATTTTTTGACTGTCTTCTCAGTGGCACCATTTTCTTTTCGTAACATTTATGCGGTACCTTTAACAACCCCAACTCCTATCTGAATATTTTTCAAGGATTACGATGTCATCATATTTGCGAGACCGAATTCCCTATGTTGGGTTTCGCTATGTTTATCTTGCACAACCTGCTGATTTGTCGGTACCCTCTTATTTAGCAATGGCTAGGCTCTTCCTGAATCAACTACTAACTATACGTTAGTCCATTGTCATATCTATATTCTGTGTAATCTCTCGTGGGTTATATCCTTTGTCTTAACTTACCCCGCACACTTGCTCCTTACGTATCCAATGTTCATTTGCACTTATTTATCAATAATATCTAGTGATGGAACCCTTACTGCCTCTCCCCGTCGTCATGCTTACATAATGTTCTGGAGTCGTATCATATCCGTAGGATCTGAATAAATGCAATCTCATTCCTTTCGCCTTTCTACCACCTTCTTCCTTTAATATTCCATAGTTACCTTAACCACATAACTCCGACTTAATACCATATCACACCATTTTCCCCCTTTAGGGGAGTACTAATATTTATTGCTATGAAGATTTACCTATAAATATTTTACCTCTTCATATTTGGCATCTTTTCACATCTTCACGGACTCTTACTTGCCTTACGGTAACCCTTCTGTAGCAGGGATAATTTAATTTCTTACACATAAAGGTGACACCTAATGTAACTGTCACACTTAGTCCTTTAGCTTAACTCTGCTCACAACTCTTATTTTAGGGAAGCGTCTTCCTGAATGACCTTTAAAGGTTATTCTTCTGTTGTCCATTCAATTATCGTCAGAATGTGACCTATAAAATTCTCACGATGTCAACTATTATCAAATCCTTCGGTCCCGAATTCATGTTAAGTTTATCGTATTCACTATCCCCTACTAATTTCTATTACTCCGGGGTCTAACTTTTCCTTCTCGTAATCATATATGAGTCACCAACTCATTTCTCGAAATGGGGACATGAATTTATGACTTATACTCTTTTATTGTCTTAAGGCTTGTAGCTTCTTGTCTTTTCCTTCACTTGACAATAGAATCTGTAGTCTTGTCATGTTTTAACTTACCGTTATCACCCATATAACACATCTTACTCATGATGCTTCATTTACTCTCTCTTCTTATTCTCCAGATAATATTTCTGTCTATTGCCTTATTATGAAAACTTCTTAAACATTCTTTCATTTTTAGCCCCCTTGATTTAACTCACTAGCTCTTCGGGTTACCTAACACTCTCTCTTTACTAGGGACGAGAGCCATACAAAGGTAAATATTTATCCTTTCTAGGATTCCAATGCCAATCTTCTCAAATTTTTGAACATTTTAGTAGTCATATCTGATTGTACTATTCTAGAGTGCACCATCTGGGTGTCTCACAAGGAGAACCATTACCACGTTTACAATATCCCTCAGAAATGCGAGCTAATGATAACAATCCATCCACAATTTTGGGTTACTCAAACCCAAGATGGATGCTAATACCCCATCCTTCTCTTAAATTATATTTGTTAGCTCCCACAGGGCATAACTGAAATGGGTGTTGTCAAGTGAATATATCTTTGTTATTGTTGAAAGTAACTCAGAATGCTTATATTTCTCTGCCTGAATTGTAAATACAGATAATCTCACTAACTGCGTACCTCGTATCCTTCTTCACCTAGCTTCTTTTACTTGTTAAAACTTGTATCTCCCTTATAATTCTCTCGTTGCTTTTTACCATAGGGGTAGATAGATATTCATGACTTAGGGCTCCTTATCAAGAGGCTCACATGTCGTAGTACACACATATCTATTGAAAGCCTTATATTTACTCATCATAAGCATGACGCAAAATCGAGTTCCTCTGACTCAACTCTTCCACAACCATATTCAATCTCTTACCAACTGTCTTTCTGGATGTAGATGTCATTGTATAACTAATAAAATAGAATTTAGGAATTTGAATTTCTTACAACTGAGCTCTACCACACGATCTAGAGTAAGAACAAAAATTGATAGTCCTTAATGCCATGCAGCCTCCTGCTTATAAGTATGGTGTACAACACACCCATTAGCAAGACTCTACTAGACACGGCTTGTAGACTCCCTAGGCTAAGACTGCTCTAATACCACTTTTGTCACGACCCAAACCGATGGACCGCGACGGGCACTCGGTAATTTACTCAACCGAGTACTAACGTAACGTATCTTTCGTATTATACTATCATAGGTAAATGAGCCGGAGAGGCTGTCGTGAGATAAGTAGAATAAAATATGAGAAAATACTCAATAGAGGGTGACCCAACTTGATATACCGACTTATACATATGACGTACTGGCCTATAAGGCCATACTAGTATCCGTATACATGACATTTGTCTACAAGTCTCTAAGAGTACATAATTATCATAAAGGTCGAGACAGAGCCCCACCATATCAAACAATACATAATCAAATCATACTGACCAAATAGGCAACTCCGCAGTAAGTGGAGTGCACAAACACCTTCTGCTGAGCTGATAGCCTACTAGGAGAACTCTCAACCTGTATATTGGGACCTGCGGACATGAAACGCAGCGTCCCCAGGCAAAAAGGACGTCAGTACAAATAAAGTACCGAGTATGTAAGGCATGACAGTAGTATATAAAAGACATAAAAGAAACATGGAGTAAAGAACTCAACCTGAAATTCTGAATAGCTCTGTGAATCATGAAAATTTATAATGTTATGCATGTGCATATAAATGTCATACCATGCATAAATACATGCGCACATAACATTATCAAGCCTCTGCGGGCATCCCATCATATCATCTTAGCCACCGTGGGCAAAATCATCAACGTATACCAGCTGATCAGGTGGTGGTGCGTATATAACGCCATAACTTTTTTCCATATCCCATATACATATAATATATGCGTATATAACGCCTTCTGGTCATGGGTCAATGTACATGTATAAATGCATGAAATGCATAAGAAATATGTTAATAAGATTTTTCGAACGTCATAAAATCAATATGCCTTTCGGACAAACTTTATCAAATGCGTATTTTTTCTGAGACCCATAAACAGAGAATATAATAATAATTCACATGGGGATTCAAGAATACAGACACCCGTAGTATTTCTATGATAGAGCCATTTATGAAAATTGCGTATTTTGCTCGTTTTGTTTGTATCAGTTGGATCATGTCAAAAAGAAATAAGGGATAGCCTTAACATACCTTAACTCCGTTGAGTCCTTAATACCTTTCAATAAATTCTTCAAATAACTCAATTCAATCTACCACATCATAAGGAGATTCAAAATCAGTGCCGAGTAAAGACTAAGTCCGCAACTTAAACTAGTAGCTCGTTTACGTAGATTTTGGCAGCATCTCCCCTCTAACTAAGCCCTCCTCCAATACCATATACCAACAAAAATAAGAATACAACAATAACAATATGTAAGCATCATTTTCCAATCTTATCTCCATCACAATATACCACAAAACAGCCCACGCACACCCTAATCACTTCATATATAAAATAACAACCAAAGTATGTCAAATAACTTAAAAAAATATAACGACGAACGACCAGCCCACCATTCCGTCATTATGTGGTATTTCTCCACACAATTTTTCCTCCAAAACTTTATTAAATAGTAGAAAAATATACAGCCCAAAGGCAACATAAAATAGCCCACAAAATAGTCCACTACAAGTCAAATAACTCGAACTCACGACTTCCGATCACCGTCCCGTGAGTTCTAACTATAAGAAAACGAATTTATCAACATCCCTTGATATTTAAACACTTAAATACAGAAAGTACACGTTTTATTAACAATGAAATACCTTCCAAAATTCAAACTACAAAGAAAAAAAGAGACGATATAGCGATACTTACGTCGTAGGGATCGTTTTAATGTTATTGCTTCTTGATTCCGTGCCAGGGATGATAATCTTATTTGAAGCTCTTGCAGAGAGCTTAAGAGTAAAGTTAGGGGTGTTATTTGGGTGTGTTCTCTGGAAAAATGGAGAAAGAGACGAGATGGGATGTAAATATCCCATTTTTTAAAAAAAGTATAAAAAAGGTGCTACTTGGCACACTATGATTGACCCTTTTTCCAACGCTTATAACTTTTTATCCGGGTGTCGTATGAATGAACGGTTAAGAGAGTTGGAAACTACATTCCAAGGCCTTCAATATGATATATAATATGTCTCAAAAAGACCTCATATAGCACACAAAATTTATTTCTCAAAAAACTTTATTACAAGGCAAATCCTTAGTCGGTTTTTTCGCAAATTAAATCCGATTTTTCCAAACTTCATATTTTCTATCCAAACATCATATATAGCCATATTATGACTTTAGAATTATTTAAATTATGATTAACAAGTCTCATATTCATTACGTTACCTTATGACGCACATGGTGTAACAATCTTCCCCCCTTAGTAGGATTTTCCGATTCATTTACCGAATACCAAATCAAACCAAACCTAATCGGGTTTTTAATCAGTTTGACTTTTTGGTTTGGTTCGGTTTGACTTTTCGGTTTGGTACGATTTTTCGATTGGGTTTGTACACCCCTAACCATAGCTATACTCAGAGGCGCGAAGTAAGAATTTGAATTTGATGGGTTCAGAATTATAATTTTTTTAAGTTACTGAATTTTAAATTAATAATTTATACATATTCAATAGATTTTTTAAGACAAATATAAAGTTTGAACAATAACTAATGAGTTCGGCTGAACCCACATCCCATATTCTGGCTCCGCGCTCAGCTATGATCCATGCCTTGTAGAAAGCTCTACACATACAATGAGAGTTCTTTTGTCAAGAAAGCGTTCAACTTTCATGAACTGATAATGTAAAAAGTTATTATACTAAGTCACTTAGAAAATACTTGTAAATACTTCGTAATAAGTGAGAATAGTAACCTGAAAAATAAAACGTATAAGTTAAAATCAATATATAAGTTAAATCGGCTGTCAAAAACTTAAACATTGCATTTAGAGTGACTAAAATGGTTTTGTAAAAATTGCACGGTGCACCCTATTTGGTCGCCCCCATTTAACCTATACCCACTTTTTAAAATTTTTTTAACTTGTACCCACTGTTTAAATAACTTCAGGCCTCTTTCTCCTCCTCCTTCTCCTCCTCCTTCTCCTCCTTCGTTAATAGTTGTACCCACTATCTTATTCATCTCGTTTCTTTCTTTCCTCTTTTATTTTCTCTTTCTTTATTTATTTCCATTAATTTTGGCTTTTTTGAAACTTAAGATCGCCGATTTTCCAAATATCTTACATGGAGCGTAGTTATATATTTCTACAGCGTGAATGTTCTATCATATTTATTTAACCTACGGGTTAAGTCAAATTACTATTTTTCTCTCAAAAATAAAACTTCAGGCCTCTTCATGTCGAAAATATTTTTCAGTCTTTAATCTTTGAAATGAACAGCATCAATCGCTGCTAATCATGATCTATTAAATTCATTGTTGTTTAGAACTTCATCTCTAAGAATGCTGAAGTTCAGCAAATATAAACAAAAATTTCAGCTCTTAGAATGCTGAAATTTAGCAAATAAAAAATAAATTTCAGTCCTGAAGTTCATCACAAACAGAACAAAGCTCCAGGTAAAACATGCTGAAATTCAGCAAATACAGAACAAAGCTTCAACTAAAACATGCTGAAGTTCAGCAAATACAGAACAAAGCTTCAGCTACTAGAATGCCGAAGTGCAATAATTACAAACAAAAACTTCAGCCAAAACATGTTGTTGTTTTATTGAACTGAAGTTTGCCATTTGCACTAGAATGCTAAAGTGCAGCAACTACAAACAAAAACTTCAGCCAAAACATAATGTTGTTTTATTGAATTGAAGTTTGCCATTTGCACTATGAACTGAAGTTTGCGTGATTGCCTTTGCAAGTCAGGCCAAATTTCATACAAAAATATCTGAAGTTTTGCTACACTTCAGGCAAAATATTCTGAAGCTCAAACTTTAGACATAAATTTTTGCTACTTCAGGCCCGTATGTTTGAAGTTACGCGAAAAGTGGGTATGCTTGCAATTTTTTTCGCAAAGCGGATATAAGTTAAAAGGTGACCCAAAAAGCGGGTATAGATGCAAAACACACCAATGGTTTTTCCTATCTGAATTTAAAGTTGATGTACTTATACCAGTTTAAGAAAACAATATTTATGCAACAATACTTCATTAAGGTCCAGATTAATATTTCATATATTATGCATCCTCTAGACCACTCCTATTTGCTTCCTACTTCCATAATTAATGATCCCATTTATTGTTTTCTTTGTATAATTTTTGTCAAATATCTCACGGATCATCATAATCTCACTTTAATAAGAAAATATCCGAAGATTTGACTAAACCAAGAATTGTTTGGGTACAGATTTTAGATTAGTAGAAGCCGTTTTGAATTTAAACTGATTTCATTTAAACAAATAAATCTTGGATAATCAATTTTATTGGAAAAAATAATATATATATATATATATATATGGTATGAAAATATCCAAACTTGACAGGCCCTAGAATCTGATCCTAGCTTCCATAATAACCTTTAAATAAACGGGTCAAGATCTGAGGCTGCTGGAGAATTGGAGGCAAAGGCAGGTGCATGATGTAAATTTAATGGGTTCAACTTTTTAAATTTTTAGTATTAAACTCATTATATTGTTAGAATTCGGGTTCAAATCTAATAAGTATTGAGATTTTAATAGATTTTTACGTATAAATCGATACTCCGTATTATAGTTATAGATTCAAATGAACTCATAGCTGAAAAGCTACATCCGCCCGTGATGGGAGGTCATGATCAAGGCACTAAGAAAATGATGGATACAACACATCTCTTCATATAAATGTACTAAGACCAGGCATAAGGCATTGTTATCATACTTATGAGGAGACAAAAATTTTTTTAAAAAAAAGAAAAAAAAAGATTTGTCTTTTTGAGATCACATGCATGAAACTAAAAGATGAATAAAAATCAGATCAGAGAAATAAGGACAATGTAACAAGTAGACTGATAGGTTTATTATTAATATTAATTGTGATGCGAATATTTTTGCAGTGGGATTCCCACAGATCTTCCCCACGTTAAGGTCAAGTGCATCTTATGATGTTTATCTCAACGTAAGATCTACTAAATTCTAAAAAACAATTTCTAGGCATCTATCTCATCATTGCCTATATAAACATACTATATAAGTACAGCTAATGAAGAATATTCCAAGTTCGTAACTATTCTACTTTTTTATACCCCTTTATTTAAGAGGAGTAATATCTTTACTAATTTATTTTTCCTTTTCTTTTAGGTTGAAAATAGTACTTTAACCTAAATTAATTAAGAGCGTGTGTCGGTTTATTCATGACTCATTGGAGCTAAGACTGATTTTGTGTACCTCGTATTTTAATGGGAAAATGACACAATATAGCCCTCTCAAAATAATAACTGAAAAAATATATATATTTTTTCGGTTACGAAATATAAATAATTTCTGGCATATGCTAAAAGTAATTTTTTTTAATTTTAAGTCTTTTCAATAGTACCATGGCACATAGGTAAACTTGGGATTATGTGTTTCTTCAGCTAATAGTAAAAAAGAAAAAAGAAAAAAAAAAAAAAATTTCAACTTTTTTAGTAAGTATGCCGTTTCAAATTAAGTCTATTCTGAATATCGAGAAATTGGGAGAAAGAGATGAATATTTCTAATTACTAATTACAGTTTAGAGTATGAAAACAAGAGAGAAAACTATGTATTATAGTCGCTCCAAAAAATAATAACCGGCAATATATATATATATATATATTATACATAAACATAATCAGTATATATTTTTTTTATATATTTGACTAACAGATATAATTAATTTGTCGATCGGCCAAATGCATAACTTGCCCAAAAAAATCAAAATTTAGAGGAGCAGGCCATGCGGTTTAAATGGGCCAAAAGAAAGGGGAAGCCCAAACAAGAAAGCAGTTAGCAGTTACTAACGACCACTGATGAATATGTGACACGTGGCAACAATGGACAAAAGCAAAAACCAAAACCAAAACCAACGAATAACTAACGGACAGCCAGGTTTTGAGATAGCAAAAATTGCGGGTTTTTTTAGCATTTAAAGAGAATACCATATGATTGTTTTTTAGCGTTGGGTTTCATTTGAATTTTTCTTGTTTTTGCATTTGGAACTCATAGCCAACCGTGGGCACCACTAACTAATTCCTCCTACGACCTCTTCCTAAAGCTCCCTGTTTTATACACAAAGGTAATTTAAATGAATTTAGAATTTAAACTTAGTAGGTACTATGCATCGATTGCCTCTGTTGTGTCAATGTTTATTTTTCTGTGCGTTCATTATAGACAAACATCGCTATTAATGTGAGTTGAAGCTGTATTTTTTGATTTCTTGGGTTATACTTCGAACTTGATTCTTGATTGTTCATAACAATCACATTATGGTGGACAATTGGATAAACTTATTAGGTCTGTTTTTTATTGGTTTCAAATGTAGGAATGTAGTTGGATTGAAGATAGATTCTTGGATCCTTATCCAATGGATTTGATAATTTATTTAGCAATACTATCAATGTTAGTGGGAAGATGAATCTTGTTCTTTGTGTGTTACTGCTTGATTTGGACTGCCAATTCCACTTGCTCTTGGTTGATTAATGGTGTTTTGGCTGTTATCTATTATCTGTTTGTTTCCGTTTGATGATCTTTCTAATTTGAGGCTGTCAATTTTGTTCACGGCAGTAGATAAAAATGGCAGACGGTGAGGATATTCAGCCACTCGTCTGTGATAATGGGACTGGAATGGTCAAGGTATGTACAACAGAATTGAAAGTATCCAAAAATTTAAATGTTCGCTATTATTAAAAGGGTAGCCCACCGTACTAAGCTACCACTGTCCACGAGGTCCGGAGAAGGTCTGACCACATTGGTCTATTGTACTCTATATTGCTCGGATCTTCTAAAAATACTGTCGCAGCCGTGCAAGATCCGACATGGGTGCGGCAGCATTTCTAGAGAGGATCTAAGCAACATAAATTGTACTAAACCCCCACTATACACGAGGTTCGAGTAAAGTCGGACCACGTTGGTCTATTGTATGTTACATTGGTCGGATCTTCCAAAAATATCGTTGCACCGGCGTAAGATCCAACATGGGTGTTCAACACTTCTAGCAAGGATCTGAGTGGTATAAATTAGTATATGAAACCTTACCTTTAAGAAGTTATTTTCACAGCTTGAACTCGTGACTTCTTGGTGTGAGAAATTTTACCTTTGCGCCATGCTCCCCTTCAATTGTTATGCTATTATAAAGCATAAAAAAATTACCACTGCTTTGGTAGTTATTTATTCGTCTTTTGTATTACGTGCCCATTTTATAGGCAGGGTTTGCTGGAGATGATGCTCCAAGAGCAGTATTTCCGAGTATTGTTGGTCGCCCACGCCACACAGGTGTGATGGTTGGCATGGGGCAAAAAGATGCATATGTTGGTGATGAAGCTCAATCCAAACGTGGTATTCTAACTTTGAAATATCCAATTGAACATGGTATTGTTAGCAACTGGGATGATATGGAGAAAATCTGGCATCATACATTTTACAACGAACTTCGTGTTGCGCCAGAGGAACACCCTGTACTACTCACTGAAGCACCTCTTAACCCGAAGGCTAATCGCGAAAAGATGACTCAAATCATGTTTGAGACATTTAATACTCCTGCTATGTATGTCGCCATTCAAGCCGTTCTATCCCTTTATGCCAGTGGCCGTACAACAGGTGAACACTTTCTCCTGTATCCAAACTCAAGGTTGTTGTAGGAACCCATAAAGTTTAAATTCTGGATTCGCCTCTGCTCCTGTTTAATTTTTTCCTTGAAATTATCTAGAGCTTGGACGATTCTGCTTTAACATCAGATGTTTTAATGTTACGTAGGTATTGTCCTGGATTCTGGTGATGGTGTTAGCCACACTGTCCCAATTTATGAGGGATATGCTTTGCCACATGCTATCCTCCGTCTTGATTTAGCTGGTCGTGACTTGACTGATCATCTAATGAAAATCTTAACAGAGCGAGGCTACTCGTTCACCACTACTGCTGAACGAGAAATCGTGAGGGATGTGAAGGAAAAACTCTCCTACATTGCTCTTGACTTTGAGCAGGAAATGGAAACGTCGAAAACTAGCTCTTCTGTTGAGAAGAGCTACGAATTGCCCGATGGTCAAGTGATTACCATCGGTGCTGAACGTTTCCGATGCCCTGAAGTCCTTTTCCAACCTTCAATGATTGGAATGGAAGCTGCAGGCATTCACGAAACGACTTATAACTCGATCATGAAGTGCGACGTGGATATCAGAAAGGATCTGTATGGAAATATTGTACTCAGTGGCGGTTCGACTATGTTTCCTGGAATTGCTGATAGGATGAGTAAGGAAATTACTGCCTTAGCTCCAAGCAGTATGAAAATTAAGGTGGTAGCTCCACCTGAGAGGAAGTATAGTGTTTGGATTGGAGGTTCTATTTTGGCTTCTTTAAGTACTTTCCAACAGGTGAGTGAAAATTTGGAATTTGACATTAACATTAACATTTACATCTATTGACAATATTCTGTGTTTATAGTTGTTAGAATAGTCTCATATCGGCCGTAGATAAGGTAATTGGTCTCCTTATACGATCTTGGCTATCCTCATGAACTAATTTTTGAGATGAGGATTGCCCGAAACCATATAAGGAGACCAATTACCCCATCTATACAGCCGATGGGGGACTATTTCGTATCGTAACTTGTTATATAATGATTAAACTACACTGACTATAATTCTATGTTGTTTTTTGAAATGCAGATGTGGATTGCAAAGGCAGAATATGATGAATCTGGACCATCCATTGTGCACAGAAAATGCTTCTAATTCTTTAGACATGTGATATTTTTATTATGTCTCTTTATCGCTGTAACAATGGCAAACAAAATTTTCAGAATTGACAGTAAAACCAGATACTTCAATGTAGATTTTCTTTTGTTGTGAACTTTTGTCCTTCAATGCTAACTCCAATTGTTTTCCATTATGTCCGTATGTAAGTACGTAACATATTACATAGAGAAGTAACTATTTTTCATAATCATGGTGTTCGGGTCAACTTGCGCGCATCTCGACTAATTCCACGGTATCTTATAAATCGGATCCATCAAGATTTGGTGGATGGGAAAAGATCACTTAATGTGTTTTGTATCTGCTGAGATTTGAACTTAAAATCTCATAATTTTCACACTCACTCTATTAACTACTATGTCATATCCGTATGGCCGTATATCTTCGTGTTAATATAGCACTCTAGTGTTGTAAGCTCTTAAAAATAAATGGTGTTATATAGAATAATGAATAAATTAATCAAAAGAAAAAGAGTATATCCATATTAAGAACTAAAGTATCGACTATAGATACCAGGTTACGATCTTTCAATAAAGACGTTCGCCTTTCTTTCGAATAAGGATGAAAAACAAACTTAGTTCTTTGGTGATGTTTCGAATAAAATAAAAGTTGAAACAATTCAAAAGAAAGTTTTCGAAAATAGCACATAAATGTTTTCCAAAAATATTTTCTCAATAACTAATTTAAACACACACTCAAACTTTTCTCCCACATAATCTTTCAAAACTCAAAGTCTTTCAAGAACAAAACTTTTCAAAAATTAAACCAAATTCAAATACTGAAATATATTTTTCTTACCAATGCAACCATCTCATTCAAATGTATAGCCAAGAAAAAAAAAATACTTACGCCACTTTCTACTTTTTGAAAAAATCTGGCATTTTCTATATACCCCAAAACAAAAACAAAAAAAAAAAAAAAACGACAACAACAACCCAGACTTCATCGGTCTTGATTATCCAAGATTTATTGCTTTCATCACTGCTTTTTGACAAATCAAAAATTAATAACTTTTCATAACCAATTCCCTTTTGGTTGCATTATGCCACTTTTCGTTATATGATATGATAGAAATATTAAAATTTGGTGCTTCCGAGGATCATGGTCCACAAAAGTTCATTAACTTTTTTCATAGATAATTAATTTTGATTGGATTGATGTATAGCACACTGTTGGAAATTGACTTTTGTATTTTAGCTTTGTGGCAACAGGTGCAAACATATTCACCGTATTTAACTCGAAATAGTTAATTTTAAAAAACAATAATAGTATATATTTATTCTAAATAAATTTAGACTTATCATCAAGAAAATAACACGAGCAAATATATTTTATATTCAATAGCTTAAATTGTGAAGGAAAAACTACAGAGTATAACCGCTCTAAAAAACAGTATCTGATTTTTTTATTTCTTTTTGTAGCGAATGTAATTATTTTTGGCTAACTGACCAAATGATTAACTTGCCCAATCGCAAATCCGTCTATAATTAAAACTAGTTAGACTTGATAATATGTAAAAAGTAGAATAGCAATATGACATGAATGTCCCGAAGGGACGGCCCAGTTGGTTTGGAAGGTGTTATCCACACGAGTGACGCGGGTTTGATCCCACCCTCAATGTTCTCTGGGTCTAAATCTGTCACACGGGGCTTGCCTAGTGCGGTTTACATCCCTTGTGTGGTTTGCAGGCTATTACACAGTGGAGGTTTACCCAGTGCACACATAGTGTTCACCCGAAGGACAGAGGCCGTAGCATCTGCGGGTTTTTCTGGGGTTCCAAAAAAAAAAAAAACATGAATCGTCACAATTCAAAGCAGGTAAGAAAAAGAAAACTCTTCGTCATTAGTAGTTTAGTATTAGTACTATTACATTTCGGACTTTTTTTATTAAAAACCTCACAAGCTCTTGGGGGAGAAGAAGAGGTCGAAAACAAAAGATAACTTCCTAAAGTCAACAAACCATACCTAATCTCAATTAATTAAGTACAAATTAAATTAGCAAGAGCTTAGTAGTTCAAATAAATTTAAAAGTAGGTAGACGGATTCAAGATTTAAGCACGATGAATAACCTTTAAATTACTATTTAATACTAAATTTATTGTACTTTTAATATTATGATTTCAGAATATTATATTTGTTAATCTTTTTAGTTATTTTCACATATACAAGGGCGGATGTACGCAGAACGGAGTGGTGTCACGTGACACCAATTCGTCGAATTTTTTTATGAAATATATGTAGTAATACTATACAGATACAATAAGATAAAGAAAATGACATCACTTGATGCATATTGCAACTTGGCATGCTGATTAAATTTCTAGTTTTTCCCAAGGAGGTGAGAACTTGATCATATTTTTGTCAAATATTTGAGAGAACTTCTATGTTAAAAATTGTAGTTTGGCATAATTGAATTCGCGATCTCTTCTAACTCAATAAAACAAATTGACTAAGGTTATTTCTTGTCATGTAATATGATAATTAATATTTTTTATTCTCCGTTCTTCTATAAATATTGACATCGCTTACGTAAAATCCTACGTACGTACCTGCACATATATACTTATGTTCAATATTAAAATATTAAGTTCAGTTGAATATGCATCTAATAAGCTACATTGTTTTACCAAATGTCATACTTAAAACCAAACAACTAGCTGGCCGTCACATATCTTACTAATCTAGAGTATCTCGCTTTAAATGCTAAACTACTAAATAATAGTTATAGATTTGGCTCTTCGTGGAGTAGTTAGTGTTAGCTCATTCATTCTTTATTAGGTGGAACTTTATAATATTTTTTAATTTAATAAAAAGTGAAGTATTATTATAAAGTACTAAACTGCGACACTCAACTTTCCTATTCTTTTTTCCCGTTTGCTCTAATATCATCTTCAATTTGTTACAGTTTTCTGATTAATTTCTTTTTAAGGCAAAAATATTTGAAGAAAAGCTGTATGTTTGAACTAATTGTTAAGCATGGCACTTTCTTAAAAAAAATTATTATAGAGAAATCTCTGTTAGCTTTGAAAACCTAGGTTGGATTAATTTTCTTTCTATAAGATTACGATTTAATATTTGAATATATCCTTTAATCTAGACATCATTGTATCTAATAATTTTAAGGATATTTTTCTTACAATAACTTTTAAGGTGAGCGAACTTGCGATAAATAGGACCTCTAAACCGCTTTCCCTCATGGATCGCGAGGCGGGAAAAAAGCTCATTCTTCTATTTTGAGATGTTTAAATTCATAAAATTATACTAATAAAGTTCATTTATCTTTTAGAAACTATTATATTAGTCCAGCACTAACCGCCAACTTCAAAACTTACCTAATAGAAATTAAGAGCTTTATCTAAAAAGCAGAAAGATTACGACTTAAAAGTTGTTGCTTGGTGCTTGTTATCTATTTTATTTTATTATCTTATTACGGTAGTGTCCAGAATAACTTGTATGCATTATATTATTTGTTGTCTATTTTACGAGCATTCATTATTATGTAAAGTGAGGTTCAAACCATTAAGCTGCAACTCTGATCTAAGAACATACCAGTATTATTTTGATGGATTTATAAGTTAAGATTAAGAAATCAATCTAAGAACATATTATTTTGATTGATTTTATAAGTTAAGATTAAGAAATCATCATTAGTTTTGGCTTTTTAAAAGTTGAAAACCTTTTCTAGATTTTCTCATTATTTAAGGATATTTTCATTTAAGTCGTGTGATGCAGACACGAGCCAAAAAGACTAAAAAGTCCTCAAATTACACAAAAAACGTCAAAAACGAACAAAATAAACAACTCAACAAGTCTTAAATGTGTCTCTCTGTAATGTAATATCCCAGTTCGTTCTTGATATTCAATAACAATGGAGTTGTTAACCCCTTCTACTCCTCCTCTTACCCCTACTTCAAATTCTATTTCTGGGTTTTCTTCTATGGCCACTTATCGACATGGGTTTTACAGAACTTGCCAAATCATCACTCCTCAAACGAGAGAAATCGTAGAAGAACAAAATGAACCTAAAGTGTATATAGCAGTTGGAAAATCTGTGAATAAAAATGTTGCTTTGGTTCAATGGGCTTGTAAAACATTTGGGAACTCAGAAATTTGTATTTTTCATGTTCTTGAACCTTCTCCTTATATACCCACTTTGTGTAAGTCTCTATTTATATATACATTTATCATCTTTTGCTAAATTTTGTTACATAAATTGATAAAGTTTTGATCTTTAAGGTGCATTTGTTACAAAATAAAAAATGTTTATACTTTCTATGAAAAATGTTCTAGCTTAAAAGATTGTTTTTTGCATCATTTCTAGTGTTTTCTAGGGTATACAAGTTGATGATATATCATGTAATTCATGTTCTTTTACAAAAATGTTAATCAGTAAATTGATAAAGTTTTGGTCTTTCAGAATGTTTCGTGATTATAAATCCATCTTTTTTTTTTTTTTTTTAAACTAAAATGTTGTTTAATAATTGATAAAGTTTTGGTCCGTAAGGAATGTTTGATTACCTTAAAGGCCAGCCCGGTACACAAAGCATCCCGCACTTACGCAGGGTCTGGGGAAGGGCCGCATCCAAAGGGTGTATTGTAGACGGCCTACCCTAATGCAAGCATTAATGACTGCTTCCACGGCTTGAACCCGTAACCATAGGTCACAAAGAGACAACTTTACCGTTGCTCCAAGGCTCCCCTTCGAATGTTTGATTACCTTGAATAATGAAAATGTGTTGTCCAGGAAAAATATTTTCTACCAGAAAGGAATGAGCAAAAGTTTCCTTTATAACTATCCTAATTTTAAGTCCATATCATTTGCTTCAGTCAACATTAGTCACTGTTTCAAATACTCATAAACATCACTAAAAATATATCCTTGTACCAAATATTGTTCCTTGTACAATTACCACATGTCATATATTTTGGTAAACCTAAATGTAGAAAATGATCTAGATTATGATTTCTTGGAGTATGATAAACGTTTTCCCTCCCGCCAAATGCACACTTGAAAACATTTTCCGCCATACCTAACACATTTTAATTCAGAGTAGAAAATTCTGGAGGAATTAATGATTCTTTCTACATACATTCATGTGTAATTGTCCATACTTGTAATATTTATGCAGTAGGAAGATTGCCGGCTACTCAAGCTAATGCGGAAGTGGTATCTGCATTTCGAAATGTGGAGAGAGAAGAGGCTAGGAAACTTCTATCTCGTTATTTGAGCATATGCTGCAAATCAAAGGTATAGTGTCTGATTGGTGTGGAGTGTTGTGGACTGTTACTACGATGTCTGAAATGTCATTTTGTACGTTATATATCGTTCTTCCACTGTTTCCTTCTCAACGTGTAGAATGATTGTTCTGTCTAGGTCGTGCATTATTACTTTGCTTATCTAATTTGCTTTGAAAGTATGGTCTATTCTAACAAAAGGTCATTTTATTACTCGCAATTGTCGTTGATGAACTCAAATTAAGGGCATCTGCAATATTTTCTACTGAACTTAATTCAGTAATGTTATTCTAGTGAACATACTTATTTTGGTGTGATTTGCATAGAACTGTTAAGACTGTTACAGAGGCAAGTGTCTGAATGCGACATCTCTAAACAAGTCTGAGTACGATGAACTAGATTGGACCATTTCCTTTTATGATTCTTATGTGGTATTAATGATCATCGAGATCACTTTAAAACTTCATATCTTAAATGGTAAGAATTCTTATCCTATATCATTAAAAGCTGCTAGAGGATTTTGTACATTTTGTTTCAAAATGACTTCTGAGCCAGATGTCGACAACTCATTTTTGTTCAAAAACTTTGGGCTGGGGTTATTTCAGGGCTCAGGTTCAGGTCTGGATTGTGTATTTGTGAGATTTTCGTTGAGAAATTTTACTTAATAGAATGGTTGTGTCGGTTGCTCAAATTGGGACCACAATCAGTTATCTTAACTTTTAACTTGTTGTCTTAATGCATCATTACAATCTTTTCCACAAGCATTAACTCAAATTTGCCGATTAATGTTGAGGATGAGCAAAACGTTAAAACAGCATTCGCGAGAGGATACGTTTCCGTGCTTTCTGCCGAAAATTCTGGCTCTTATGGCACCAATATATGAATACCATCTTTGAGTCCTTCCATGTACAGTTTCTCTTATTGTCCAGTCCCCCCCCCCCCCTCCCCTTGGGTTCATGTGAACTTTGGAATTTCCGTCCTTCTATCTTACTGAATGTCACCTTTAACAAAAATGAAATAATTTCAATGTATTTGCCTGCCCCTCTTCACCAAAATTCCTTGTCCATCCTAACTTTTACTATCCCTTTAGTAATTATAGAAGCTTGAGCACCATTGTAAATTTTCACCATATTCCGTCGAGGTGTCGTTCACAACTGTGTCACATCTTTATCCTGATTTGAATTTTCAATCATGGCGAAGTATTGATGGACTAACGGGAATGCTATCAGAAGAGAAAGGTTCAGTCATGAATGCTGTTTGGCTTTTCTCTCCTATTTTACTTTTTTTCCTTCTGAAGAACACATGTCGAATTTTCAATTAAAAAACACTGAATGTGGATATGAAAATGAACAGACTTATGGGTAAAAGTTATCGAACAATTTAGAGGAATTAAGATAGAAATAGTTTTTCTACTGATCCGAAAGAAAAAGAAAGAAATAAATTTTCTTCTGATGATTGGAATTATACCATATGTCTGGATCAGAGGACGTGCTGAACGAAACGAAAGGCAATTCTAAAAAATTTATTCTCTTTTTTTGGATGTCAAGAAAATCCCGAGGAAGTGAAAGCATCAGTAAAAAGTGATGCGGTTGTGAAAAAATTTCGAAGAAAAGAGGTGAGGATATGAAAAAAGTTGAAAACTGTTGGGCTCCTGGATCTCGACTCTCCATCTCAAGCACCTCATGTCTGAATGCTTGTCTCTCAAGATTGCTCCCCTCTTTTTTTTTTTTTTTTGGGTGGGGGTGGTGTCCAGGCCAGCTTATGTGTGCCTAGACTATTCCACCGAGTACCTGTTACCTTCCACCAGCATAGGTATCTCAACTATGCCTTTAGGCAGATAGGAAGAAATCACCTAGTTTTTTTTTTCTTCGTATTCGCTGGGATTGAACCTGAGACCTCATGATTCTCCACCACTTCATTGATCACTAGGCCACGCCCTTGGGTGCTCGAGATCGCTCCTCTCTTCTCTAAGTATTCTTCATCTGCTGTCTCTCCACCCTCCTATCCCTTTAAAAGTCAACTCCTTTTATTCTTCCCCACCCCTCTTTTTCATCTTTGTAATAGCGCATTATTTAAGCTATCAATGCGTGGAAAAGAGTCAACACGACAAAAGCATTGGTTCATTCCATTTCACTGCTTGAAAGCTTGAATTGGTTAAACCCCAAAACGTATTCTTTTCTTTTCTCCCTTTTCTACTTTTTAATGTCTTCTGTTACATCCAAAACAAAGAATAGAAGTCCCTTGTATTAAATTATTTTTCTAATACTTTCACGTTGTCCTTCCTTGCTACACTTTAACCAATGTTTGTCTTATAATTTTGTTAGTCTCTGTTGTGATGGTATGTCCCTAGATTTGACATTCTATTGCTGCTATACTACATTCAGGAACATGTCTAGGTATTTGTTACCTCTGTGACACTAGTGTTTTCACAATATCATGATCAATGTACTGTAAAATCCCGCTTATCATTTCAAAATTAATGATGCATATGTAATGCCAATGATTTGAATATTTACCTTGTATCATGCTACCTATGCAGTCACTTACCGAAGAAATCTTTAATCTTTTTCAGGTTAAAGCAAGTGTTGCTATAGTTGAAGCACATTTTGTCCTTAAAGGAATTCTTGATTTTGTGAACAAACATAACATCAGGAAGCTTATAATTGGGGCTATACCAGAGTAGGTCTTCAGCTTTTCTTCATTTAATTTACTTTCAAGTGCGAGTTAACTGTTTTAACTGGTGTAGATTATGATTGCACTTGTGAATTCTGAATTATGTTATATGATTCAAATTTTAGGAGCTTTGTCTTTTCGAAAAAGACTTCTGGACACTAAGTCTCAATTCACGTGGTTGTGTTTGTGTGCCTAGGATCTTAATGGAAAGTTGTAAATTCTTTTGGTAAACTTGATATCATTTTTCCTGAGCGACCCAATTAGCGAAAGAAAATAATTTTTTTTTTTATTATAAAAATAACGGCAATGTCCGGGCCAGTTTGCGTGCGTCTCAACTAATCCATTGGGTACCTCTACCTCCCACCCATATATGTATTGTACCGGGAACTTTGTCCAATGAGAACAGATCATGTACTAAGATTTCTCACAGAAAGCACTAGTAGGCTGGTCATTTTTTTCACTATAGGAGAACTGGGAATAGAGGTCGAATTAATAGGTCTAGAAATCTGGAGTGGTTGTCGTTGCCTGTAGAACTGGGGAAGTTCACGATAGAAGCTATATCCAAAAAAATTGCTTCACCTGTTTTATAACGATGACGACGATAGCAACGCGTCAACCTTGAACTAGTAGGGTCGGTTATATGAATCCTCAATTTCCATCTGCTCTGTTCAGGACCACTTCAAGTTCATTCCAACAACAACAACCCAGTATAATCCCACTAGTGGGGTCTGGGGAGGGTAATGTGTACGCAGACCTTACCCCTACCATGAGGTAGAGAGGCTGTTTCCCATAGACCCTCGGCATCCTTCCCTCCAAGAACTCCCCACCTTGCTCTTGGGGTGACTCGAACTCACAACCTCTTGGTTGGAAGTGGAGGTTGCTTACCATCAGAGCAACCCCTCTTGTCAAGTTCATTCCAACATATAACAATATGTCTTTTAGTACAAATCAATTGTTCTCTAAACTAAGGTTCTCTCAATCTGTCTTCTTTTTATAGTAACATACAAATCTTTAAACAAAGATGAAAAAATTCTTGCTAAAAACTGAACTTAATGTAAGGGTTTAACATGAAAGAGCCTTATGCCATCTAGTTGGTATTGTCTGTGTGGATCTTTTCTTTCACCTTTTCTTTTTTGCTTCACCAGTATTTACTGGAATAGAATGTATAACAGTTTCTGCAGTTTGCATCTTTCTGAATTTTGCATCATATGGATCTTGTCCATTATACCCGAGCTTACCAGTTATATACAGTTGTGTGAAGGTCAAGAAAAGCTCCCAGAAAGCAAGTTATGCTGCTGCAAATTTCCCTTCATTCTGTGAAATATTCTTTGTCTACAAAGGGAAACTAGTCTGGACTAGACAGCCTCCTGATTGCTCAAGCTTCATTGGACCTATTTCTGCTAATACTCGAGCAGTGATAGCTGATGCATGCGGTTTAAGATCTCGGTCTCTAAAGTCCTGCAAGAGGGAGGTTATCCTCTCGCCAGAACGTGCTCGGTCAAGCTCGTCTAGGGACCTACTGTCATCTGGAATCAAAAGTTTAATATTTGAGGAGGGTATTTCATCAGATACTAGTTTATGGCCCAAGAACTTTTCTTCTACTAGCAGAAACAATCCAACCAGTTTCCCTAGTTTATCTATTTCAACAAGCCCTAGCACTGATAGCAGTTGTGCTTCTTCTGCTGAACAAATGGAGTCCCCTGATGTCGAGATGGAAAGTTTATACAAACAGCTTGAAGAAGTCAGCATAGAATATGAATCATCAAGGAATGTAGCTATTGCAGAGATGCTTAAGCGCAAAAAACTGGAAGCGGAAGCTGTGGAAGCCATGAGAAAGGTAACTGCAAGTCTTTGTATTCCAATTAAGGAGCTCGTATTCTTATTGCTCTAGAGATCAATCCATTACTTAATCTTTTGAAGAAGAACTATATTGATGCATGCTAAATTTGGTTGCTGCTAGATATCACAAACATGCTACCTATAGAGCGCTATGAAGCTAATTACAGTTATTAGCTTTTCTTATATTCTGGCTTCACATTCACTTGTGGACCAAAGTGATCATGTCTAATTTACCCGTAGACCCACTATGCGCTTACCCAAGCTTAAAATTTTGAAGTTGCATTCTGTCCATTACTGCATCACTTATAGAACTACTATACTCTACGTTTGCGACCAACTAATTTGCTACTACAAGTACATTTGTATTACAAGAGTAGTCACTCCTAGAGCCAGTATGTAATTTTATTTAGAGCACAAAGTATCAGTGTAAGAGGAATTGTATGTGGCTAGTAATGTCATTTCTCCTTTTTGTAACATAATGGACTGAAAGCACTTCTTAGGCTGCTAATGTCAGAATGTTTGCTTTGTTATAGGTAAAAGCATTTGAATCTGCTCGTGCGCATGAAGTTAAACTGAGGAAGGAAGCTGAGGATGCTTTGAAAAATTTATTGCTGGAAAAAGAAAAACTCTTGAAGGAGAGAGAGGAGAAAACTAGTGAGCTGCGCAAGGCCATGAGAAATATAGCCCTCCTAGATAGTCGTGCACAGGAGGCCAATCAGCGGTGTGAAGAGATTGCTGAAGAATTGACGTTTATTCATTCCTCCATAGCAACTCTCCGGCAGGAGAAGCGCAAACTTATGCAGCAAAATACTGAAGCCATGAACTGGATTAATCGGTGGAAGAATCGCAGAAAAGATGGAGGACTAAGTGCAAGTGGCGAGTGCTCTGCATCACCTGAGTTGTTGGAATTTTCACTGTCCGATTTGCAGACAGCAACATGCAACTTTTCTGAGAGCTTTAGGATTGGTCAAGGAGGATATGCTGATGTGTTCAAAGGAGAACTGTCAGATAAAACAGTTGTTATTAAGCAATTGCATCCACATAATATGCAACAGCAGTCACAGTTTTTTGAACAGGTCAAAAATCTCCTTTATATTCACAAACTGCATTTAGATAGGATCTGGAATTCCACTCTAAATTTCTTTATTTCAGAGTTCCCTTTTAGCTATATAAATCAATTGGTCTCATAATGTCTAGCATGTGATTTTCCTTAATATCATCCAACTAAAGTGCATGGACATTTCCTTGAATCGAGTTTGGTCACTCATCATAAGCTAAAATGGAACCTCATAATTTTCTCTGCCAACAAATTCTATGATTTTTATGTGCTTGCTCATATAATTATCTTTTCCATATGCAGGTGGAAATTCTAGCTAAGTTACGGCATCCTCAACTGGTCACTTTACTTGGTGTATGTCCAGAAGCCTGGTGCCTTGTTTATGAATATATACCTGGTCGGAGCGTCCAAGACCGCCTATTTTGCAAAAATAACGTTAGTCCCATGAATTGGAAGATGCGAGCACGAATTATTGCTGAAATTGCAAGTGCTCTTCTGTTTTTGCACTCTTCCTACCCTGAACAGATTGTACATGGGGATCTGAGGCCTGAGAATATGCTCCTTGATTCAACAGACAGCTGTAAAATATGTGATACCGGGATATCTAGCCTGATTCCTCAGCAAACCCTGCGTTGCCCAAGTTTTGGTCGTCAGAGTGAACCAAAGGGTCTCTTTTCCTACACTGATCCTGAATTTCATATAACCGGAGCACTGACAACTAAGTCGGACATTTACTCATTTGGACTAATTATCCTTCAAATACTCACTGGAAGAACTCTAGCAGGATTACTGAGTGAAGTACGCAGGGCAGTCTCGTGTGCAGAATTAGAGTCTCTTTTGGATTCATCTGCTGGAGAATGGTCTACATTTGTGTCAAGGAGATTAGCAGAACTGGCTTTGCAATGCTGTGAAGTTAACAGTAGGGATAGGCCTGAGCTGACACCGACTCTTGTGATGGAGCTAGAGAACTTGCATGCACTGGAAGAGCAATCAGTGCCATCTTTTTTCTTATGTCCAATTCGCCAGGTAAGTTATGCTTTCCGCACTATTCAATCATATGAACTATTTTGGTCCTCTAGGGAGCAGGATAGCAAGACATAATGATAAGTTAACTTAGTTTTCTATATTTGGATATAATCGTATATGTATAATAAAAAAAGAATTGAACAGGAGCAAACTGATAATGCTGCTCTCATTCTGCATCTTAGAGGTCCAAGGTTCAACATCCAGCTCTATCGTTTCTCTTCACCCTACAAGGCCACCCCTTCCAATAAAAGACAGAATTAAAAAACTTACTCGTAGGCAGTGAGGTTAATGCATTGAGCTGTTCCACTTGCATGACTTCGTAGGTCTGTCGACGTTAATTTATGCCCAAATTTAGTCACTAGTTAAATTGAAGATGATCAAGCTAGTGTGGTATGTTTATTGCTATTGCCTGTCAGCCTCTATGGTGTACTTGTTTTTATATATTCATCTCTGATTTGTTGGTAAAAACAATTTCTTTGGTTTAATGTTTGCTGCAAAACGCTCAAATCATTGTGAATTTTCTTTCAGGACATAATGCTTGACCCTCAGATCGCTGCAGACGGGTTCACATATGAAGGAGAGGCCATTCAAGGATGGCTGGAAAGTGGTCATGATACTTCTCCAATGACCAATTTGAAACTAAGCCATTTGGAGCTAACTCCTAATCATTCCTTGCGACTTGCTATCCAGGATTGGCTATGCAACCTAGAATTCCTCACATAGTAATAACATAGACTATTGTAAATCCAAATGTATGTATTCTAGGAGCCTAGGATACAAAGGTAACATAGAAGAATAGACAGTGACCGCATATCGTAGATCTCTAATGCAACAAAATGGAAAGACATATTGTTGACAACAGTCTAGAGAACATTGAAATTGTCTCAGAAGCACTGTAGTAGTTATTATTGAAATATATATAGACTGATATTATGTACTCTATAACTTAAGAGTTGTTTCATTTGCCATTTTCCTGAGATGCTAAATGTTGCTGAAGGTAGAAGCAACAGGAATGCAATTTCTTAAAGGTGCTATTGGGATAATATAATTTCTTAAATCGTTGATTTTGCAATTGAAGGGTATCTCCAAGAGAGTAAAACCCAGTTGGCCAATATTAAGAGGACGTAATGAAAATATCAGACGCCTTATTCTTTTCCTTTTCCTGTCGTGCGATGGATAATTAAAATAGCCAGATTTACAATTGAACAAAATAGCCACAGTTTCAAAAGTAATTAAAATTTAGCTATTTTTCATGTAAGATAAAATCTGAACAAAAATACTCTTAAAAATTCGGAAAAATTCCAGCATATTGTGCAGGAATTCGGACTTTTTACAAATGAGATTCCAGCATAATGTGCTGGAACTTTCCGTGTTTCACCTAAAATATCGGCTATTTCTCATTGACTTTGCAAACGATGACTAACTAAGCTCTTTCAAGAAAGTTGCAATTATTTCATGAACATGAAATAGCAGTACAGTTGCATTTCTGCATTGTTGTACCCTGTAGGTTACAAAATGAAGCTCAAAACATCTAGTAGTAGTGGTATAAGGGAACAGCCAACGGCATGTTCTTAGCTCTATATATCAGTCACACGACTGCTCCTGATAGATAGATGTACGCATAAAACAACTATTTAGCATATGCATTAGAGCGATTAAAACAAGAGCGTCCCTATTGACATTCTTGGAGGACATGATCTCCAGAAGAAAGTAGGGAGGCTGATGTTAATCGGTCGGTTTCAGTAAAAGGGTGATCCTTTTCTGAGGAAAAACCTATTCTTGGATCTGTTTTTTGTTCATCCAAAAGTGATTTTGATTCTCCTTTGAAGTTCCACTTATGCATGTCTTCACTTGGAGCCATATTTTCTTTAAAACTAATACTAGAAATCCCAGAAACTAAGTACTTATCACTAGTGTCAAGATTCCAAGAAACTGCAGCATCCTCCACTTTCTCCATTTTTGTGCTGATCAAATCTTGAGTATTGAAGTTTGAATTTTCATCTTCCTCATTTCCATGATCATTAAACTGAGAATTAGACCTTCCATAAGGTTTGATTACTGATTCCTCCAAAATTCCTTCCCCTGACTTAATCCTAATGTTGAAGCTCCCAAAACCTTCAATTCCTCTTGATATTTTCCTGGCTGTGTTTCTCTCATCTTTAAGAAGTTGTCCATTTTCTAGCAGCTTCAATATCCTCTCTGATTTGTTTCTAACATTTAGTCCCCAGTTGAATCTGCAGAATCATTCAAAATACCTTAACTTGTATTACCAAATATAGATTATTAAAAAAAAAAAAAAAAGCAGCCCGGTGTACTAAGCTCGCGCTATGCGTGGGGTCTGTAGAAGAGCCAGACCACAAGGGTTTATCATACGCAGTTTTACTTTGCATTTCTGCAAGAGATTGTTTCCACGGTTCGAACCCGTAATCTCCTGGTCACATGGCAGCAACTTTACCAGTTACGTCAAGAAAAAGAACCACAAAGAATAGGTAAAATGGTAAAAAGCACCCCTTTATTGTACGAAGTATCTTAATTTTATCGCATGTTATGTTTAGGAAACATTCATACCTTTGCCGTTAGCATTATCTGGTACTTGACCTTGACCCTAATGGAACTTCAAAGTGGATCCTAGCCATGTAACGGAGGAAAATTTTAAAGCATAGTCAAAAGTAGCTAGAGGAGTAAATTCCGACCTTTTTTCCCGAAGTATTTTGACACATGGAATCCACACAGTCTATGCTGTAGCTTCACAAGGTCAAGGATAAATACGAAACGATTTGCTAATGATAGGGGTATGAATAACCCTAAAGTATAACGAAAAGTAAAATTTAGATATTTCGTATGGTTTTCTAGTAAATTTGAACCTTTTCCAAAAGAATAAATTACCCTTTCTCATCAATGAGTTGAAAGTGTCCCATTTCCTTGATAACATCTTTGTCAATTTGGAATTCCTCAGCAACACTTTCAGGTCCATGAGTCAACAAATGTTCTAGCACAATCACAGCCTTATATGACACCCTCCAATTCTTTCTATCAAAACTTGACAATCTATATCATAAATAAAAATAACAATCAAAACATCATCAAGCCTGAAAATATTATTCAAGAAACTGCAAAAAGAAAAAAATTAAATTTTTTATATATATAAGAAGGCGAGCCTTGACATAACTGGTATAGTTACTGTCATGTGACCAAAAGGTCACGGGTTCGAGCCGCGGGAACAACCTCTTGCAGAAATACATGGTATAAGGCAGCATAAAATAGACCGTTGTGGTACGGCCCTTCCGCGGACCACACGCATAGCGGGAGCTTAGTGCACCGGACTGCCCTTATATAAATAAATAAATAAATAAAAAATAAAAGGAATAAATAAACAGACTTTTTGTGAAGGATCCCAACAATTCTCCAGTAATCATCAACTTCAAAAGCTGCCTTTGATATCATTTTCAGTGTTCTTGTGTCTGGTGCACCTGGATTTCCATTTGTAGCTTCTTCTGCCAATCTTCAAACAACATCATCAGTTATTCAACTTAGTATCTAACTTTATCCACTAACAGTAAAGTCGCAAAAACTATTTTTTGTCTCGCTAAAGTAACTGAACTATGCATGATTTACTCAAAAATTACAAATGATCAGAAAGTCAAAATTTTAAAATCATAGTACAAAGTAGAGAACTTACAGTTGAGCTGGTGTAACATCAGTCAAGGCTAATCTAGCTGTCTTGATCTTCTCCTTGAGGAAGAAGGATGCTTGTTTCTTGAATTCATAGAGATATGGTTGAGACATTTTGCTACTGTTTTCCCTGCCGCCTAGGATTGACATATTCTTGCTACAAGAAAAATAATGAAGGATTGTGGACTTTTTGGTAAGAAGTAGAAGAGGCTTAATAACTTAAATGATGCAACAGTACACACCTACCCTTTGTCTTTTTTAAATGATGGGTATCTGCGTTAGGAAGGATACTTACGTAAATGGTAAAGTTATTGTCATGTGATCAGGAGGTTACGAATTTAAGTCGTGGAAATAGTTTCTTGTAGAAATACAAGATAAAACTACATACAATAGACTCGTGTGATCCGACCTTTCTCCGAATCCCGCACATAGCGATAGTTTAGTGCACTGGACTGCCGGCCATATCCGTATCAACTTGTACGCAACTAAACTATATTACTAATAAATATTATTTTCTATATTCTATCCAAGTCCTCAACACAGATATCAAACAATTCTACTGGTGGAGTCTTGTGGGATTTAAATATAATTTTCTACGATTTTTAACTAATTTATTGATCACTAAACCAACCATAGAGATTAGGACTCAATACTCGGTAGAGATGAAAAATATCAAGTTGTTTTTTTAAAATTTGTTTATGTTTTGATGGATAAAATTATCTTGAAAGATAATAGTAATTCGATAAAGTTAATCGAGATATACAATATGATTTTTATGTATGCAACAAACAATGGACAGCTATTTCTCATCTAATATTAGTGGCCACTGCCTACGTAATGAGAAGGACACAGGAGGGGACACTTGTTGAAAGATATCAGCAAAGGGATGAAAAAGTCAAAGGAGGAGATGTATAATATTAGATGGTAATGGATTTGTTGACCCTTTGTTTATGTCTTGTTCAAAGGTTGAATTTTCATAAGATGGCTAGTGGAGTGGTTCTTCAATATATCATATATAATATACTATCTAGTAATTATCATATTATAATAAAAATGGGAAGCTTCTATCTTTAAAGTTAGATTACAGTTTTACCTCTAATATAACTTAAAATGTATTAAAACATCTAATATAATAAATATTAATAGTAAAACCTTTTATTAAATGCAGTTTATCCTTCATAAAAATCTTTTATTAAATATTAATTTCAAGTGCATTGAATTGATTAATAAAGAGGGTATTTCAACTGCCAGAAATTATTAAAAGATGTAGCAATTGTAAAAGTTTTCTTAATTACATTATTTACACCATAGTCTTTTCACATTTCAACCTCATACGTTTTATCCTTTGAGCTTCCATATGTAATTAGTAGTACGGGGTAGTATTTACATATAATCTTTTATATCTTTCTTGTACTATATATATAAAGGTGCACAACAAAAGTGGTAAATCACTAATTCTTTTCTTCCGGTAAAGGTTTACTGTTATGGATTTTGCTCAATACTACCTGGACAGGTATTTTTTTTTCCTGTCTAAGAGCTTATATTTATAAAGTAACATGTACTATGATATCAATTTCTGTTAAACTATTGGTGATAGAATTTATACTTTTTATTTAAATTGTTAAATGAGTTCTTATCTAGAGTACATGGTACAACACATAATAGTAAATTTGAAATTTTATATGCAGATTATATTTTTTCATTTGCGAATTGATGTTGATATACATATGAAGAACTATTTTTTAAAAAAAACTGTTCAACCATGCTTATGCTTCACCAGAAAAAGCAACTCGGGATTAAAAAATAGTTATACCTACTTCTCATTTGAAAATCTAAAAAATAATATCTTGACATGTCATGCTCTTAACCTGGTTAGACGGATTGACATTTAGTGCCTTAACTTGACTGAGTGAACTAACATGTAACATTCTAAATGACTATCACATAATTCTAAGATATGTGATACTGGTATAAGTTTATATATATGGTTGATTCACTCAGTCAGGTTAAAACATCGGGTGTCGATCAGGCTCACTGAGGTTTGGAGCATGACATGACACTTGCGTTATGCTTATTAAACTTTAAACAATTCATAATTTGACTCTCTTCTAATAGTTATGAAAAGCTGAACTGATAAATTTAATCTCAGTCAATAAGAGTAATTTTTTATCATTATATTAAAGATGATATAATGATTTTTGTTTTTATGAGCCTATTATGTCATTCCTTCTACGTATAGAGACGAATCCAGAATTTGAAGTTCGTGGATTTCCACCTATCTCAAACGATAAAATAAAAAGAAGTCTTCATGGTGGCTGATGGAACTTAAACTCAACCAAGAGGGCAGCAAAGCCTTACAAGTCCTTTTTTTACCACTGGACCAAAAACAAACTTTGTTAGTGGATTCCCAACTCATAATTTTTATATATTTACTGAATTTCTCGATATAAATATAGAATTCATACAAAACTTAGGGACAACCTAACAGCCTAAATCCATCCCTCCTACACACATATGTGAAAACAAGAAAATTACACGAAGAAGCTAAGTTGGAGAAGAGATTATTTCTGCGATTTAGTTTAATTTATTAAGGAATTATTTCATGTTAGTGCTTTTCTTCAATTTCAAAAGTTTGATTTGTTTTAATATTTCTTCAAGTTTATATTAACGAGAAAATTATTAAATCATAGTATATGATGCTCAAATACATATTTGTCAATTAACAGGAAAGAACTTTTAAAGTTGCACATGCCATATTATGGAAGATTTTCTTTTAGAAGAAAATTTAGCAATCAATTGCATATATTAACATAAGAAAAACTAAACAGTAAAAAATGATAAATAAAAAAAGAGGCAACGAAGAAAAGTCATTTTTCTAAGTTTAGAATCAATCTGAATATATGTTATATTAGAAGAATTGTTACTCATTAGTTATATGTTTTAATATTATTTATACTATTTTAAAAATATGTATAAATCAATATGGGACACACATGTAACGCATGTGTCTAGAAACTAGTTTTATTATAAATTTGACGTAATAGAATGTGTGCCTAAATTAAAATACTATCTAGTAATTTTATTAATTGTTTCCAACTATATCCTTAATATTAAAGAAGTAGTAACTCTTTTTAATACTATACTCAATTATCAAAAAGCATTTAATATAGGAATTTAGTAAACTATATATATTTTGTATTTATTATTTTTCTTAACGGACATAAAAAGAGTTAAAGCAGCAATTAAAATGGAACCGAGGGAGTAATAAACAAAAAAAATCTACACTGAAATCCATGGATAAAGGAACCACATTTGGAAAAACTAGTAATCCAAATGCTCTTTACTTTTGTTGAAAGTCTTGAGACCAAATATTGATTGTGTTTTTCTATGAATCTTTTCCCTTTTCCTTTCCCTTTCCCACAACACACTTTTTGCATTATGTAACAGACAAACAAAAAAGATAGAATCTTTCCATTCTTCACTTTATTTCTTCTACTTGATCTTTCACTATTGTTAGTATTTACCCGAAAAATCGGATAAAGTAGAATTTATATATGGTTCTAAGGGCAAGTAGATTCTTCTGATATAAGAATAATAATGCACGTATTTATGTTGCGAAAATAGGCGATGATGAACAAAGATATTAGGTGAACTTAGAAAGATAAACACAAAGAATTCTTAATCTCCTCTCCAAAAATGTCTTCTATTACAAACTCCTCCCTCTTTATAGCCAAGGTTACTACTTTATCTATAGCAACATAATGGAATAAATATTACTAGTGGAGGACCCATGATGGTATGTCTTCTCCTTAATTCCCGCAGAGATTCCCTCCTTTGGTGCGGTTGTAACAGCTTTTGTCTGTGAGCTCGATACCGAATCGGAACCTCGGTCTTGATTTCGAGCTAGGTGGTCACTTTCGGGCATCGATGCTCGGGACCTGTATCGACCGATATTACCTCGTTCGAATCGAGCGCCCGGGCTCGACGCCCCAATCTCGGAATATGCTCGGGGTTTCCATGAAGGCACCCCTCGATTGAAATGCCATCCTCGATCGACCTTCACGACCGAGGATCGGTTTTAACCGTATACAGATAGCCCCTTGTTTCTCGGAACGGAGATGACGAGGAACGATGTGATTTCCTTAAGGTTCGATCGAATCGACAATGACATTTCTATCGGCTTTGACTATGACGTGGGTGATAACTGTCCCATCAAGAGAATGTTTTTGTTAAGAGATTTTTCATTCTTAAAATTTGAATCCTAAAAACAAAATGCTTCCAAGGAAAACAAAATTGAGAAAAAGAATTTTTTTAAGAAAAAAAAATTAGTTTATCATATCACGTGCAGCCCACGCGATTACACCATTTAGTTTGGAGAAATAGTTGCGAATCAAATCTGAATCTACTTCTAATAATCGGTGTTTTAAAAAGCGTGAGCGTAAGACGGAGCGTTTTACATATGCCTCAGAGGGATGTAAACCCCGAAGTGCGGGGCGTAAGTCCCAAATGTATTTAATTTTTAATATTTTATAAAATAATATAATGACAGTTAATATTTATAAACAGGTAAAATTTCATAAAAAATGAATAAAACTATATATATGTGTGCTCCATCCCTACAAAAAACTAATCAAAACAATCTATTATACGTTACTTACAAGTACAAGTAATTTGAGTCTAAAATAATAAAGTTTTCTATATGAAGGAACAAAAAGGATGATTAACCTGCAATTTGAACTTTGAATTTGCTGCTATGAAGAAAAATGTAGTTCTCTTTGTATTTGTAAAAAAAAATAAAATATTCGTTATTTTTGGGAGATATTAGCATATTAACGAACAAGATAAAAAATTGAAAAAACCATGAATTATGGCTTAAATCAATAAAAAATGTCTTTACTTTTAAATTTAATACTTTTGAGTTCCTTTTTAAACCTTTTGAGTAATTACCAAACTGACTTTTGAGAATTTGGGGTATTATATGAATGACTACTTCAACAAATTTTGTTTTAATTTGAAAAAGTCTCTAGGGCTTACTTTTTATTAAAAAAACGTGCCCCGAACGCCTGGGCGTGGGCGTACGCCTCTTGAGATTTTCGCCCTACACCATCGCCCCGGGGCTCGCCCCAAAAACGCCTTTTAAAACAGAGCTAATAATACAAGCCCATATTTCCCCTATACATCAATCATAAAAAACTTTATCTATTCTCAGTCCATTATCTTCTTTCCTTTTCCTCTTTCATAATTTCTTATATTAACAGTTAGTGCATGAACAATAATAACAAGATGGTTATGAACACGATGAAAAATGTAATTATTGGACCGTAATTAGTTGTCTTTTTGGCTTTTAACATATTTGACCGGCCAACTAAAAATAATTACTTCGCTAGTAAATAAATAAAAAATACATTAATTATATACAAAAAAATATATGTTATATGTATAATCATATATTAACATAAAAAAATTATATTCACCAACTATTATTTTGAAAACGATTACATTGTATTATTTTTTCTTGTCTTTGTGATAAATTATCTTTCTTATCCCATAAATTTAAAATTCTAACTCCATTTTTTACATTTCCTGTTAGTACTTTTTTACCTTCGTCGTTAATAAAATCATACTCATAACTCGAGCTCGGATGTTTGATTTACGCCTCTAAAAATCATAACCATCCCATCACTAAGTGTTAATTAATTGTAGTATCGTAGCAAAATTGGTCAGCTCGTTTCTATCTAGTGGACCAACCGACTATGATTCCAATAAAATCCCATGTATCTTACGTGACCCTTTTTAAAATCTTTTTTTTTTCCCAATGATATAAAAGTTTTTCTCTCCTTTAATCGTTAAAGCTAAGCAAATTTTCAATTTCATTTTCATTGCTGAAAAAAAAGATCAAATCTTGGAAAAATGGGCTCATTGATGAATGAGAGTGAAATGGAAAGGATAGGAGATGAGTCAAAGGAAGCAATTTTATACGTTAATGGAGTTCGTAGAGTTTTGCCTAATGGGTTAGCTCATTTGACTCTTCTTGAGTATCTTAGAGGTCAGTTAGTTATTTGAGCTTTAAATTTCTCAGAGTATAGTTTCTCTGATTTACTACTTTTTTTTTTCTTGATAATTGTGAACAGTTTAGTTTTTTGGGGTTCTCTTTTTTCTTGTCAGTAACTTATAGAAAGAAATGGATAATCAAGTTCATAATCAGATTAAATAGTAGGAGTATCTTGTTAACCCAAAAAAGAAAGAAAAAAGATTGAATCTTGAGCATTACTAATAGTTTAGTTTTGTGGGGTTCTCTTTCTTCTTGTCAGAAACTTAGAGAGAAATGGATAATTCAAGTTCATAATCAGATTAAGTAGTAGCTATTAACTCAAACAAAGGAAAAGATTGAATTTTGAGCATAATTTGTGGTCACCCTCTTGCAAATGACGGCGATTCTGAGGAGTTCTTTTTTTTTTTTTTTGTTGTTGTTGGTTAGGAGAGGAAAAACCTGCTGTGATTCCCATTTTTCAAATAAAATTGACATCTTGACAGGAAACCATGAGGTTGTAGCTCAAATTAATAATATACATACATAAATTTAAAAAAGGAGGATATGCTACCTTTTCAAAAGTTAAATGGGTAAGATATAAGTTTAGTAGGTAATGAGTCATTGTGTATGCAATTGATCATTATCACTGGTTCACTTTTGTCACTGACCTGTGATTCAAAATTGTTGGACTTTGTTGTAAAATTTTGAGATATTAGTGGGATAGCTGTTTTAACCTACCGGGAGGACTTCCAACTGTTCAATGGCAATTGGCATACAAGCGAATTAATTAAGTTTTCTATAGTTGTAACTTCTGTTGGTGTTTGACCTTGTAAATTGCTTCAGGTTGAACTTATGACCTTCTTTATTGTTTTACTTATATTCAAAAATTTCAACATTGAATTACCATTTACTTCCTTTTCTCGCTTTTCTTTCCATTAGACTTGGACATTATCTGTCTTCTTCTATCTCCATATTCATAAATGTTTGGGGCTTGCTGGCTTGGCAATCAATGTGTTTGTACTTCCCCTTTAGAAACGCAGTCGTATTCAATATGGTGTTAAAAGTTTAGTGAGTTCATTTTTGAGTTGCTGCCAAAGTTGTAGCATTATGTGGTCGTTGGTACTTGTTAAATGAATATGTTTTGTGCATTGTGTTAAGAACTCACTACACCTCTTAGCCTCTATGTTTCGCCCAATTCTTCAGGAATTTGTAGTATATATTTCTGTTCAGATAATTGATCTGGATTTCTATGCTCTCTCTCTTAATTTGTTTTGGTGGTTTCTCTGAAGTTGCGCTTTCTCTTTGGCGGTACAGAGATAGGCCTGACAGGCACCAAGCTAGGCTGTGGTGAAGGTGGGTGTGGGGCGTGCACTGTTATGGTCTCTTATTTTGATCAGAATTTGAAGAAATGTGTGTGAGTTCCATCTCTTTATCTATTGGATGTTTTTCTTCTGAACAGTTGCGTGATTACTCTACGAGCTGAGGCAGTACAATTTTAATAGATTTTTTTTCTTCTCAATTGATTTTGTATCCTTCAAGGAATGAGCCAAGCTTTCTTGTAGAACTAGAGAGGTGGAAAGTACATACACTTTAGCATTCTGTATTTGTTCAAGGAGACTAAAGTGTTATAAATTGTGGACTCCCTGGCTTCGAACTCACCTAATACTAGGTTAACCTAGAAATCAGTGTGCAGGTACATGAGAAATGAATAAAATGTTCTTGTTTCTCATGATTACTATGCAAGGCTTTGGCTTGTACATACCCCCTGCCCAAAAGAAAACACACACCACCAAAAAAGAGAGGCCGCTATTACCAAAACTTGAAGTGACCAATTATGTACTTTTAGTGCCTTGGACTTTGGTACCATTTCTTTGTCTGCTATAAGTTCTTTGGGGAGTGGAATGCGAGCGAATGTGTTGACTTAGAGAGTAAAGAGAAACTAGTGGAGAATATGGATAGTTAAAGAGATAAAAAAAACATAATGATGATACTATTATTAGCAATAATTTGGTTAACATGAAGTCAGCTTGATTTGATTGGCCTCCGGTGCAACCATTCAATTGAGGTAGTATATGACGATAATAAAATTTTCCATAAATCATGTCCGGTTTCTCATTAAATATCTTCTCTATAGGCACCATGCAATTAATGCGTGCTTGGCTCCTCTCCCTTCTGTGGAAGGGATGCATGTCATCACAGTGGAGGGAATTGGGAACCGCAAAGCTGGTTTGCATCCAATTCAGGTGTGTTAATTGGCTTCACATGTCTGTTTTTCATCGCATGGTTTTCCAACATAGTTTGTGAATGCAAATATTACCTTTTTATGGATGATGGATGTATGCAATCTTCTTTTCAACTCCTCTGCTTTGTCCATTACATTCTAAAGGAATCATTGGTTCGCACGCATGGCTCACAATGTGGATTCTGCACTCCTGGTTTCGTGATGTCCATGTATGCATTACTACGATCATCTAAAGAACCGCCTTCAGAAGAGCAAATTGAAGAAAGCCTTGCAGGAAATTTATGTCGATGTACTGGTTATAGGCCAATTATTGATGCATTTCGAGTATTCGCAAAAACTAATAATGCTTTATATACCAACACATCTTTACAAGGCATTAGTAGTGGTGAGTTTATCTGTCCTTCAACGGGTAAGCCCTGTTCATGTGGGCCAAAGGCTGGAAGTAGTGAAGAAACTATTGAACAAAATTTGAGCAACGACTGTGGCTGGCGGCCATTTTCTTACAACGAGACTGATGGAACCACCTACACCAGCAAAGAACTTATTTTTCCTCCCGAACTTCTATTAAGGAAATTGACTTATTTAAGTTTGAGCGGATCAAATGGACTGAAGTGGTATAGGCCCTTAAAACTTCAACATTTGTTGGATTTAAAAGCAAGATATCCAGATGCCAGGTTAGTTGTTGGAAATTCAGAGGTGGGAATTGAAGTCAGGCTTAAAAGAATTCACCATCCTATATTAATATCTGTTGCACATGTTCCTGAACTTAACCATATGAGAGTTGAGGATGACGGCTTAGAAATAGGTGCTGCAGTGAAATTATCACAGCTTGTGGATATATTAAAGAAGGTAAAAAACGAGCGTCCTGAGTATGAAACATCATCATGTCGAGCTCTCATTGAGCAGATAAAGTGGTTTGCTGGAACACAAATACGGAACGTTGCATCAGTTGGTGGGAATATCTGCACTGCAAGTCCAATATCAGACTTGAACCCTCTTTGGATGGCAGCAGGAGCAAAGTTTCGAATAATTGACTGCAAAGGAAATGTTAGAACATGTTTGGCTAAGAATTTCTTCCAGGGCTATCGTAAAGTGGATCTCGCAAGTAGTGAAATTTTACTGTCAGTATCATTGCCTTGGAATAAGCCATTCGAGTTTGTGAGAGAGTTTAAGCAATCTCATAGGAGAGATGATGATATTGCCATTGTCAATGCCGGGATGCGTGTTTGCCTTGAAAAGAAAGACCAGAAATGGATTGTTTCAGATGCTTTGATTGTATATGGTGGGGTTGCTCCTCTTTCGTTTGCTGCATCGAAAACTAGTGACTTTTTAATCGGGAAAAAATGGAATAAAGAGCTGTTATATGGTGCTTTGAAAATTTTAGGGGATGAAATTGTGCTGAAGGAAGATGCACCTGGCGGGATGGTTGAATTTCGAAAATCATTAACGTTTAGTTTCTTCTTCAAATTTTTCTTGTGGGTTTGTCATCAAATGGATGGACAACCATCGTTTCTTGAGAAAGTTCCAGCTTCGCATGTTTCAGCTGTAGATTCATCTCTTCGACCATCCATTAGTTCAATTCAGGATTTTGAGATCAGGAAGCACGGCACTTCGGTGGGTTCCCCTGAGGTTCATATTTCATCAAATCTTCAGGTGACAACATTTATAGCATGAAAATTATACGTACTTTTTATGTCTATTCGAGTACCGTTTAGATTTTGGAAGACAATGATTAAAGTGTGAATTGAATAAAATTCTAGATTGCGCGTGGACAGATAAGAAGAAAAAAGCTGTAAATGTTTAAAAGAGTTCTTGATCTCCTAGCATGGCTCTAATTCTTACGCCATAATAGACATAATGGCTGGGATGACCTTTGTACTAATGAGATTCCTGACGTCTCTATTATTATGCTTCTGATGAAGAACAAGCACACATTCATCTCTTATTGGTTCATAACAGAAGTGAATTTTGGGTTTTTAGGTCCTTCCTGCTGCTCCTCTCCTGTTGTATATATTGGGATTGAATCTGTACTAACAGCATAGGAAACATGGTGTCACTTTTGAACTTTTTTTTAATAAGATAAATCAGCTTTATCATTCAGAAATTGTGTTTTGGGTAGTGGTGTCACGTTTTACTTTTTCCTCTTTATTTGTTTTGTGGCTTGTGTAGGAGCATATTTCTAGTGATAAACGACGTTTCCTTTAGGATTCTTGGATCCCATAAGCAAATGGATCACTGTATTGCTTTATTAATAATTACTAACAACATTGGGTCCCTTTATTGCTTCTGATTTTGCTTTGATATAGCTCTTTCTTCTGAGAAAAAAACTTTTTCTATAATCATGACGTCTATAGTGTACGAGCTGCGTCTACACATAGGTGTTGGTATTTTTAATTTTGGCTATTTTGAACTGGCACAATGATGAAATAGTTATCCTTTATCAGATCTGTTTGGCCAAAATTGCCACTTATATTTTGGCTGGATAACTTGACCATTTTCAGGTTTCAGGAGAGGCAGAATATACTGATGATGTGCCAACTCCACCCAATAGTTTGCACGCTGCTCTGGTATTGAGTAAAAAACCTCATGCTCGTATACTTTCAATAGATGATTTGGGAGCCAGGTCCTCTCCTGGATTTGCGGGTATTTTTCTTGCCAAAGATGTACCTTGTAAGAATATGATCGGACCAGTTATTGCTGATGAGGAACTTTTTGCCACGGAGTTTGTCACTTGTGTGGGTCAGGTATGATGCTATGCTCTGAGATTTTCTTTCTACCTTCTTTTGCAAATGTTAAGTGGATGAATACTATTCTTTTGTAGGTTATTGGAGTGGTCGTAGCTGACACACATGAAAATGCAAAACTTGCTGCTAGAAAGGTTCATGTTGAGTATGAAGATCTACCTGCAGTTTTATCAATAGAGGATGCTATACAGGCCAACAGTTATCATCCTAATACGGCAAGGTGTCTGACAAAGGGAGACGTCGAACAGTGTTTCCAATCAGGTCAATGTGACAATATTATAGAAGGAGAAGTTAGGGTAGGTGGTCAGGAACATTTTTATTTGGAGCCTCATGGGACTTTAATATGGACAGTGGATAGTGGCAACGAGGTGCACATGATCTCGTCCACCCAGGTACTTCAAGTTAACTCTAGTAATTCTCTCTTAGTTTCTCAAATATATCTAGGTTTATAGGACATTTGTTGTGGTGTTGGGCTCTTTATTTTTTCTCCCCCATAACACCTGTAGTTTGCTGGTTTAGATGTAAGTGTTAATAATCCTTTCAAAAAAGGTGGTAATAAAGGAAAATGCTAGTTATCGGCCATTGAGTTGACAAAGTATGTCTCCGTAAAGCCTCGATCCTAAGTTAATTTCAGTTAATAAGTTGCTAATATACCCAAAGAGCAGTAGTTGTTAATATATGTATAAAAAAACCACCAGCGTACCCTGCATGTGTTTGCCACACTTGAAAGTCTCAGATGACACATATTTGGGTATTTGACCATTATATGCATTTTAACATGCGTATTCTATGACTACTATTACTTTTTGACACAGAGTCAAAAATGTTTCAAAAGCTATCTTTAACTAGAAAAGGCATAGTTACCCTACTAAAGTTCTTGATTTTGCTCTACAGACTCTTTCTTTTCAGACTCACATGATATATGAATAGTCAACCATAATCATCTTAGTTTGGCATTGTCAGTTTAGATATATTATCTTTGACTTCGGTTTTAGATAGTTCCTTAAAGCTGGTTAAGATTTCTTCCAGATCATTATTATGCTGTGAGCCAAGTTTGGTTTGCCATGTGGATTAGGTTAAATCTAGCTTAAAAGGCTGCACAATGTGATTTACTTGTTAGGGAAGGGGGAATGTCTTTGCTGCAAATTCAGTGACGGAATCATTGTTTATCTTGCAGGCTCCTCAGAAGCACCAGAAGTATGTTTCTCAGGTTCTTGGTCTTCCAATGTCAAAGGTGGTTTGCAAGACTAAAAGGATAGGTGGTGGATTTGGAGGCAAGGAAACAAGGTCTGCTTTCCTTGCGGCTGTAACTGCTGTTCCATCATATCTGTTGGATCGTCCAGTGAAACTCATTCTGGATAGGGATATAGACATGATGATAAGTGGGCAACGACATAGCTTTCTTGGAAAGTACAAGGTGAATAGTTTGTGATCATGTTATACACAGCTAAACTCGTCCTAACTGACATTTTGTGGCACGGAAAAGTTTGTGTAACTCATTCACTTCAGTGGTATTAATTGCTCAAATGTTTACGCGAAACACATGATTTAAATTTGAATCATTGTGACTAGTATCTGGTGAACAGTTTTTTGTTATTTGAGTGTGTCAAACCTTTTGGGATGTTTTAAAATAGTAAGTGTATCATATATATTGGGATAGACGAATGTGTATACCTACCAATTTACTGAAAGACATTGTTGGGCTGCATAAACAGATAAGAGTTAGGGTTTTGCGGTGCACAAAATAACAATCGGAAAGAGAATTGATTAGACATTGCTGTTTGTTTTTGTTACATGAGCCCAATCAGTGTAATACTTGACAGATACAGATAAGTAAACTTTATAAACCTCCTCAACGAAGGGTGATAGAAAGGGCATGATCTAGTTTTGTTCTTTTCCCAATATGTCTTTGATAGACATTGCTTTGCTGTCATTTTCTATTTTGTTTTTTATTAGCATTTTCTTTTGGATTTGTGGAGAAACAATTTTAATGTCCTCTATTAATTTTAGGTTGGGTTTACAAATGATGGGAAAGTGCTTGCCTTGGATCTTTGTATCTACAGTAATGCTGGAAATTCATTGGATTTATCACTTGCTGTACTTGAACGTGCTATGTTCCATTCGCACAATGTCTATGAAATACCAAATATGAGGGTTAACGGAAATGTCTGCTTCACTAATTTTCCTAGTAATACAGCTTTTAGAGGATTTGGAGGCCCACAGGGTATGCTAATTGCTGAGAATTGGATAGAGAGGATTGCCGTGGAAGTTAACAAAAGCCCAGAAGAAATAAGGGTATGCCTTGTGCTTTTGATGATTGTCTCGATATCCTTTCATCAGGATGCATATCAGCAGCTCCTCCATTCCATGTTTTCCTTAGTATTTTAGGTAATGATGTATTCATATTGTTTCTCTTTTTCTTTTTTCGACCAGGAAATGAATTTTATTGGCGAAGGATCAGTCTTGCATTATGGTCAAAGAATTGAAGACTGCACCTTGGGACGTCTCTGGAATGAATTGAAATCTTCTCGTGACTTCATTAGTGCTCAAAATGAAGTTGAAAATTTCAATCACCAGAATCGGTGGAAGAAGCGAGGTATTGCCATGGTGCCGACCAAATTTGGGATATCTTTCACTACAAAGTTTATGAACCAGGTGAGTTGGTGTCTTTGTTGTACATCCTAGAGTTCCTAACCAACTCAAGCGGCTGGATATATTTTTAAGCTGTTTCTTTTAGTACCCATGCTGTTGACTGACTGCTGTAATTGGTTAGGTTCCACTTTCCTATAGAAAAAATCACAAAAATGCACTTTGATTTGCTCATGGAAAATTTCATACCCTTAAGTCCCATCTGTTTATTTTCCAACCATTTTCCAACTAGATGATTCATACCATTTTCCTTAAGTTCCGATTTCCAATAGTGAGCTGCTTAAATTAAAAATTTGTTTCTGTGCAGAAATTGTTTTTTTCTTCCCTAGGTTAATGGGACCGATGGAGGTGAAGTGCACCTGAATAAGACGAGTAGTAGATGAGAAGAGTTCCTTAGGGAATATATGTTCCGTTTCTTTGTAAAGAGCACTTTGTTGGATGTTGAGTGTTTCATATTTTCGTTTCTTATGAAAAAATTAATAATCCCAAAGATCTGTGCTGGTTATTCACTGACTGATCGACTACAGGCTGGTGCTCTTGTTCAAGTTTACACTGATGGAACTGTGTTGGTCACTCATGGGGGTGTCGAGATGGGCCAAGGTTTGCATACAAAAGTTGCCCAGATTGCTGCATCTTCCTTTAATATTCCTCTAAGTGCAGTATTCATTTCTGAGACAAGCACTGACAAGGTATGGTGTGACAAGAATATCAATAAATCATTGCTTGAAGGTTCTAATTTCTTCTTGGTGAATAAGCCGAAATGATACATGGGAATAATGTGGCGTAAATGTTGTTCTATTTCTATATTAGGGTGCGACGAGGGACAGAGCTAGGCATGTACGAGATGACAATGAGAGAAAATGAACTAACCAAATGTGAATATCCAATATAAGAAACTTGAAAATATTCTGTATTTTATTCAGCTTCAGAAGGGGAGCCTTGGCGTAACCGGTAAAGTTGCCTCCATGTGACCAAGAAGTCACGGGTTTGAGCCGTGGAAACAACCTCTTGCTAAAATGCAGGGTAAGGCTATGTACAATAGACCCTTGTGGTCCGGCCTTTCCCCGGACCCCGCGCATAGCGGGAGCTTAGTGCACCGGGCTGCCCTTTTCTAATGTTGAGCTTTACAATTGCTACCTAAAAATTTGAAGTATATAGTAAATAATTGGAGTCTGGAGAAGGCAAAATTGATCTTCCTCAGCCATGCGGTGGTTTTGTTCCTTGGTTTGGGGGTGGGGAGTTTTCTAGCACGTCATGTTGTTTCATTCAAGTTCCTTGTGTTGCATGTCAATTTTTGTTTTGCAGTTTATGAAAATTATGAGTGCGTCTCTCATCTGCTTTTTCGCCAATTTTAGGTTCCTAATGCTTCGCCAACAGCTGCTTCTGCAAGTTCTGACATGTATGGAGCTGCAGTACTGGATGCATGCGAGCAAATAAAAGCACGAATGGAGCCTATTGCATCCAAGAATAACTTTAGCTCATTTGCAGAGGTATCTCTTCTTGTCCTGTCTTTTAAATAATCTTTTTCTATTTTGTATGTGTTTTATTTCATTCCTCATCCCGTTGACTTCCTTGCCTATCATTTGAAATGTGATGGTGACTTATACAAGAACAAGGACAAAATAAGGCATGAGGACGAAATAATAAATATGCCCTACTGGTAAATTTCTTTCATTTAGTGGCTTAGTGGGTACAGTAAGCGATACTAAATTGAAGAGCAAACATACTAGGCTGTTGTCAAATCAGTTGTGGCTTGTGATCAACTTTATCATATTGTCTGTTTAGTTTCTTTTCCTCTTCTTTTCTCCATTTTTCTTGATCTTTGAAATCTGACCTCATCTTTCAGATAGGGAAGGGTATATGTGTATGTCCTGATACACCTTCCTTTCCCACCTTCAAATTAATTTAATCATGGCCACCAAACAATTGTTTCCTCCCAGTCTCTGACACGAATAGAGTGAACTCCTTATGTGCTAGTCATACTTCTTCAGGGTTAAGAACCAATTGTGCATAAGATGGCATGGCATTTTATTATTTGAAGGAGACAATTTATCTTTATCACCGTAAAATATATTAGAGTATTGAAAACCTTAAATTTGTATTACCTTTTGCTTTTACCTAACTACTTGAGTTTGAAAAGTCCAAGGAACTGAAACAAACGACCAATACATATGCATTTACATCCCTTATCTTCAGTCAAGATGCATATGTATTTTGTAAAAACAAAATACATATGCATTACAAAATACATATGCATCTTGACTGAAGATAAGGGATGTAAATGCTGTAGTTAGCTAAGTGAGGAGGTACCAAGTTCTAGGCATTATTAGTCGATGCATTTATCCACTATCTCTTCAAGCATAGCCTTGTGTGGGCTAGTCTTTGACCAGGCTTCTTTGGTTAATTCCATATAATTAATTGGGTTCTTAGGTTGCCGAGGAACCAAATGTGAAAACAACAGAATTCTGCAGTGGCCTAAGATGAAGTGTGTTAGATATCCTAGATTGGAAGAGAACGAGACGCTAGATAATAACAGTGCATGGAAAGATATGCGTGCGCGAAAACCAAATAGATGTTGACTGCGCAAACTATATTGCTTTCAAGTTCTTAAATAGCTCAACCTCCTGCATTTAAAGTCAAAGGATCTAATTTTCCACACCTTGTGTCAGTTGAACTAGGGACTAGGCATGCAAAAATTTATGAAGGGACAAGGGGAGGCACTTAAAAGAACAGATGGATAAGTGATTTGTTCATCTAAGAGGGCAGATTTTATTTTGTATTAGATGCAGTGAGTATGGCAACAGACGGAGGACTTAGTGACATGGATATGTAGCAAAAGAGAGTGGTAAAACCGTAAAAAGATACTTTAGGTGAAATGCTATTAGGCTGTTAACTTCAGAAATAATATATTGATGGATCATGACATTCCTAGTCATGAGATTATAGAAAGGCGGGATTAATGAGAGATTTTTTCAAAACTTGACTTTTAAAGAAAGAGCTTTTTCACCTTAATCACCTGCTTTATTCCTTGGCTCAGTAACAAGGCTGACATTTTAGCCTTGGTAATTCTGTACATAGTGATCAACACAATATACTTTATTTATCTGTCTTAAATTTTATTTCTGCCTCAAAACTGGACTCTGAGATATTGTACTTTGTCTTTTTCTACTGATTGTGATGATGATGCTAAAGGAGATTGACCATTAATCCACATGTCTTGTTCTTTGATTTACTATCAGCTTGTCAGTGCATGTTACATGGAGAGAATAGACCTTTCTGCTCATGGGTTCTACATTACACCTGATATTGGCTTTGACTGGAAATCTGGAAAAGGCACTGCATTTAGGTACTTCACCTATGGTGCTGCATTTGCCGAAGTTGAAATTGACACATTGACAGGCGATTTCCATACTAGGAGAGCAGACATTATCCTAGACCTTGGATTCTCTCTCAATCCAGCAATTGATGTTGGACAGGTCATTAATGCTCTCTCCGTACTGTTACGTGTAAATTCTGAATTTTTCATTGCTTAACTGGCCTGCTTATCGACATAGTTTGATTTATATGAATTTTCAAAGGTGACTATTGATTAGTAAATGCTGAAGTATTTGATGATTGAAGGTCTGCAAGTTGTGGCTTTTGTCAGATCTATCTATGAATACATAATGTTTCTGTTTCATTGTTTTGAATAGTAAGCCAGAAATAAGAATAGAATTAACTTTAATGTGTAGATAATGTTTCCGTTTCATTTTTTGTACTGCACTCAATTGGGAAATTTCCAGATCTTCTTTTTGTTTCCTTTTTTCCTAATGTTCATATATTTACAAAGATGACCTGCAAATATTATGTCTAGTGCCATTAGATCCCAGTTGTAGACTTGAAGCTAATTGTCTATATTTGGAAAGAAATAGAACCACTACCTCACTGGATCTTGTATCTTTCAATCTGAAATGGCGCTTGCTAAAGTTCGTGCATACTCCTTGTACTTGATGCAGATTGAAGGAGCATTTGTACAGGGTCTTGGATGGGTAGCATTAGAAGAGCTGAAATGGGGCGATAAAGCGCACAAGTGGATTCCACCTGGATGCTTATTCACATGCGGACCTGGAAATTACAAGCTTCCATCATTGAACGATGTGCCTTTCAAATTTAATGTCTCTCTTCTGAAAGTAAGTTGCACCACCATCTCTTTCTTGACGTTAGGTGTCTAGATTTTCTTATTCAGTGGCTAAAAACTTCTCTGTCATTTTCTTATTTGTTACTTTTTTTGCCCTTTGTGTTTCACAAGACTTGGTTAAGCATAATACATCATTGGTGAGCTGATATTCACTGTTTCTTGAAATTGCTTATAATTTAGGTAGATTGTTGTTGGTTCTAGCTGCTGTTTGTTTTTCTTGAATAATTGTCGACATAGTACTCCCTATTTTATTTGGAAGTCGATATGCTTTTGCACATGAAGTCGTGACTTTGCAGTTAACAAATTTCTGGACATTTGCCAACAGGATGCGCCAAACACCAAGGCAATCCATTCATCTAAAGCAGTAGGGGAACCACCTTTCTTTCTTGGCTCAGCTGTCTTATTCGCAATCAAGAACGCCATCAGATCTGCAAGGGCGGAAGCTGGTTACAGTGACTGGTTTCCTCTTGATAATCCAGCCACTCCAGAGCGTATTCGAATGGCTTGCACTGATGAATTTACAAAGTTATTAGTGGAGTCTGATTTTCGGCCAAAGCTAAGTATTTGATGGTTGAACTATACTGCCAAGGTGGAAGAAGGCTTGGAGCTTCTTGTATGCCCTCTGTACATTTTCCTGTAACATTATGTAAACTTTAACTTTATAGTAACATGTCAAATGAGAATGTAACTTTGATATGGATAACGCGTGCATCCTCTGTATTACCGCGGCTGCTGGCACTGAGTTAGCCGATGCTTATTCCCCATATACCGTCATTGCTTCTTCTCCAAGAAAAGAAGTCCACGACCTATGGGCCTTCTACCTCCACGCGACATAGCTCCATCAGGCTTTTGCCCATTGCGAAAAATTCCCCACTCCTGCCTCCCGTAGGAGTCTGGGCCGTGTCTCAGTCCCAGTGTGGCTCACCATCCTCTCAGACCATCGCCTTGGTAAGCTATTGCCTCACCAACTAGCTAATCAGATGCGAGGCCGTCCTCGGGCGGATTCTTCAATTTCTTGTGCAGCGCGAATCTGAATTTATTGGTCCAATGAATCTCGAGTTAAAACAAAAAAATTTCAGATCAATCATTGGAAGCTGTCCCATGCCATCCAACCTAAGTCTTGAAGAAAACAACATAAGAATAGGGCAAAGCCTATAAGCCTCCTGGAGATAATTGTCAATGCAAATAATGTGGACTCAACAAAACAGCTAATTTATCTTGTATTTTTTTTATTATTTTGGTTGAGGGTTCGTCCTTGTTACCGAAAGAATAGCTCATTTTCTTTTTCTTATTTCTATTTCTTAAGACAAAGCAAGGTGGAGTTTATAAATTCATCCTTCTTTAAGCGGAATGAATATACAAAATAACTTAGTGGGTGTTTGGACATAAGAATTGTAAAATTCCGAAAAAGTGAAATTTTTCTTTCAAATGAAAATGACATTTGAAAATTAGAGTTGTGTTTGGACATGAATATAATTTTGGGTTGTTTTTGAATTTTTGTGAGTGTTTAGAGTGAATTTTGAAAAACAGTTTATTGGAGTTTTTCAAATTTGCGAAAAATTTCAAAATTCATCTTCAATTTCCAAAAAAAGGAAAAAAAATTCGAAAAGAGTGATAACGGGCTCTTAATATTAATAAGTAACCTTAGAACCTGTAACGAAGGTAGGATTTTGATATATATATATATATATATATATATATATATATATATATATATATATATATATATATATTATTATTATTTTTTTTCGGCAGATGCCTTCTGCCCCTCTAGATCCGCCCTGCTTCCACAACTTACAAATTTTGCTGAACTAATTTAAAACCTAGACAAATTTAATAAGATATTTGCATAGAGCATGAATATTAATGAAGTGTTTTTTTGAACTTTTAAAGCCGTCCTTGGAAGTTCTTCATAGATATATAAACAACAAAGAATCAAATTAAAAGGTTTATATGGTCATGACATGTTCAATAAATTAAATTTATAGTTGGTCCTTTTCTCTTTTCATGCCGAATGCACATTTGGCTAGCTCCATTTGCCCTTTACATATATGTCAATTGACTTGGTCTCACTTTAGACCTTGTCACTATTGAAGAACAAGTCTATTAATTAGAGGCTTTAAGCTTCATAATTCACTAAAATATTGTACCAAAACTTGATGAGAAGACTATTATATAAAGGGACTTAATTTCGCCTCTTTATCATCAAATTCAGCTTATTCTCTTCATACCTCTTAGAAATATGGCTTGTCTTTGGCCGAATGTTATATGGTTTATGGCAATACTTTTCATATCCAAGAATGTAGAAGCAAGTCATAAACCCTATGACTATTCATGGAAAAAATATTATAGTTACAAGTCATCTCCAAAGTCAGCACCAGTATATGCGCCTTCTAACTCTAATCAGTCACCACGTCAACCATCTCCATCACCACAACCACCAACCCAAAAGTATTATACTTCGCCACCATCACCTTCAGAATGGTTCTCTCCTCAGCCTTCCCCGGTGCCTTCGCCTACTTACAATGAGAAGAATACTGCAAGTTCACCAACCATATCGCCATTATCGCCATCTCCATACAAGTATAGTTCCCCGTCCTCACCTTCAGGATGGGCTCCATCCCCATATCACTATTCATGGGCATCATCTCCTCAATCATTGCCCGTACTTGCGCCTTTTTACCCTAATCAGTCCCCACCATCACCTTCAGAATGGTTGTCTCCTCAGCCTTCCTTGGTGCCTTCACCCACTCACAATGACAAGAGTACTGCAAGTTCACCAACCACATTACCATTATCGTCATCTCCATACAAGTATAATTCCCCGCCCTCGCCTTCACGATGGGCTCCATCCCCTTATCACTATTCATGGGCATCATCTCCTCAATCATCGCCTGTACTTGCACCTTCTTACCCTAATCAATCCCCACCATCACCTTCAGAATGGTCCTCTCCTCATCCTTCCCATGTGTCTTCACCCACTTACAATAACAAGAATACTGAAAGTTCACCAACCACATCACCTTTATCTCCATCTCCATACAAGTCTAGTTCCCCGTTTTCACCTTCAGGGTGGGCTCCATCCCCATATCACTATTCATGGGCATTATCTCCTCAATCATCGCCTGTACTTGCGCCTTTTTACCCTAACCAATCCCCACCATCGCCTTCAGAATGGTTCTCTCCTCAGCCTTCCCCAGCACCGTCGCCTTCTTACTATGACAAGACTCAAAGTCCACCAACCCCATCACCACTTCCAAATTACTATTATAAATCGTCACCTTCTCCATATGTTTACAACTCTCCACCACCGCCATCACCATCCCCGCCTCCTCCTTATTACTATAAATCTCCTCCCCCACCGTCCCCTTCTCCACCACCTCCTTATTACTATAAATCTCCTCCCCCACCCTCACCTTCTCCACCTCCTCCATATGTTTACAACTCTCCACCACCGCCATCACCATCACCGCCTCCTCCTTATTACTATAAATCTCCTCCCCCACCATCACCTTCTCCACCTCCTCCATACATTTACAAATCGCCACCTCCACCGTCTCTTTCCCCACCTCCTCCATATTATTATGTGTTACCACCCCCACTATACCCTTCGCCTCCTCTCGTTTACTATTATAACTACCCACCTCCACCTCCATCGTACTAAAATTTTTACATTTTCTCTGTTCCTAAAACATAGCAGTGTACTATTGCAAATCAGCCTCCTTTTGAAGTTTTATTCTATCTACTTATGATGAATTTTGTCACAAGCAATATAGATCATATTTATCTGCAGTTCGGCTCTAAATTATTAGCCGTGTGCAATACGAGGAATTAGCTCGAGAACAAGACCAACTTCAGCAATTTCCTTTTATTTGTCTAACAGATCAATTATCATTTGCATGTACTTTTTTTGATCTTTATTTTTTTCAATTTATGTATTGGCCTCCATTTACTTTTGTTAGTATGAGATAAAAAGTTGTTCTGAAATGATGATCTTTTAGTTCTTCTAATTTTTGGGTTTGCTCAATCACAACAGTAATAAACAAGAAAATGAGCTGACATAAAATAATTAAATAAATTCAAGAAACCTAACTAAATGAAAATTATTCTAGCAAGCACATTATATTTGCCTGGCTACAAAAGCTTGTTATTAGGATAAAATGAGAAATTTAAATTGAATTTGTTTACCCGTGAAACGGTACAATTGAATTTGTTACATGGTTTATAGACAAACGAACTGATTTAATCCAAAAATAATTAATTAATTAAATAAAATGCATGACTTAACGTTGAAATCGAGATAAATAGCAGATAGCCTAGTTCTGGGAGAAAGGCTTCCGAAGGCAGCAATAAGAACAATGTTAGACAGAAAGTAAAGTATTATTTAGCTTGGGAATAACGTATAGCATAATGATGTTAGGCTAAAAATTCATATTTTCGCATGTAATTTGCCTTGAATTATACCTCAATCTTGTTAACTTTGGTGTAAATATTTGTGACTCAAGCGTAATAATGGGGTTTATATGTGTAGGAGTCAATTTGAAGTGATTTGGCAAGCTTGCATGCAAATTGAAGTAAAAATAAAAGAATTTGGAGGGAGTATGAATTTGGTGCCCAGGTTGGTGCCAGGCACCAACCAAAATGCCAAAGGCAGAATGTAAAAAATTTCGGTGTCCTGGTTGGCGCTAGGCGCCAAGCGAGACGGTTAGGGACGGGTTTCACCCTACATGCCTCAACATGTATAAAAGGGGTTCTAAACCTATTTTTTAGGGGGAAAATGATTAGAGAGGCAAATGGAGCTGCCACTCTTGAGGGAGAGCGACCACTCTTGAGATAGAGAACACTTTAGGGAGGCAAGAACACCATAGGATCAAGGAAAAGGATTCAACTTCAAGTTTTTTTCCTCTTTTTTCCTCTATTTCCATTATTGGTTATGAATTCTAGTATTGTAGTTATGCATACTATTATGAATAGCTAATTTGTTATCTAAGGTTTGATGGAACCTATTGGAGGATAATATTCTACTGCATTTAATATAGATTTATTTTTGATTTTTCTCTACTTGTTCAACTATATTTTCATTGTTGTTAATTGAAGAGCTCTCAATTAACTGGGCCTATTTAGTGTATATATTGCTCGAGAGAGAGTATACATTTAGGTAATTGTTGAACAACACCACTCCTAACGTAGTTGAGAGATCGATACAGAGGGTTTAAAGGCGGGATTAGAGATAACAAAGCCTTGGTGCGATCGAAGTGAGCGGTAAATTAGTATCAGCTAGCATAGTTCGAGAGAATACATTTAGTAAATTATAGTAGTTGCTCGAGAGAGAGAAACAACAATTAAAGTACTCACGATTGGTAGAGAATATTTAGGCAAATTCATAGAAAACGTAGTGGGAAAGATTCCGACAATAGGGGAAATCATAACCTTAGACTTTACCAAATCTTGTCTACAATATTTGCTTTGTTAGCTATAAATTGCTGCATTTTTAATTACTTTGATCTTAGTTAGTAAACTCTAAAATTGTTATGTAATATTTCTGAAGGTTGATTACTTGAATTCGTGCAAAACTATTGGTTGTAATTAGTATGTTATTTCCCTGTGAGATTCGACTCCGGACTTGTAAACCGGATTATATTTGCAACGACCGCTAGACCTCTTAGGAGGCATAGTTAGGCATGATCAAATTTTGGCATCGTTTCCGAGAAGCAATAATATTATTAATTACAGCTAGAAGAATTTCTAGGATTCTTAGTTTAGTCAATTTTCTTCATTTTAAATTTATTGTATTGAAATTCTAACATTTGTAGTCTTGTGTGTATAGGTGCATACGTAGAAACTCCTCAAGAACTGGTGAATTATTTAAAGCATTACCGGATCCTGAGAAAGCTTTCAAGGCATTAAATCGTGCAAACAGGAAGGACAAACGACAACAGCACCCAAGTGAACAAATTGAATTTGACATGGGTGACGTTTTGGATAATCAAAACAATCGAAACAATGTGAATAACCCAAATAATCAGGGTGTGACACCTCTTGTGCCAGAAGCAGCTTTGTATGATTGGGCACAATCCACCGCTGAAAATTTGGCAACTACAATTATAGTTCCTCAGATATAAATGGAGTCATTTCAAATCACAAACAATATGCTACACCTGTTGTAAAACAAGGGGTTATTCTCCAGGTCCTACATTGAAGATCCACAACAGCATCTGAAAAATTTCTGTCAATTTGCGTCACGCAAAGGCAACCGAATGTGATACCGGAAGCAATAAAACTGTTGTTGTTTCCATTCTCAGTGACAGGAGAAGCCCAGACTTGGCTTAATCCCATAAATTCCATCACCACTTGGGAGGAATTAGTCAAGCAGTTTTTGAATAAGTTCTACCCACCCAATAAGACCGCCAAGGAAGTTGATAAAATATTGAGCTTTAGGCAGAAACCAACTAAAATATTGCAAGAAGTGTGGGAGAGATTCAAAGGTATGCTGGTTAAGTGTCCACATCATGGCATTCCAGATCAGATGTTGGGACAACAGTTTTACATGGGATTGGCGGATAACTTGAAGGCTAATGTTGATGCTTCAGTAAGTGGAGCATTTTTGAGCAAGTCATTCAGAGAATATAAGGTCCTGCTAGATAAAATGGCTCAAAACTCAGGCTGGATGATAAGAGATACTACAATCACCCATATAGTTCACTCAGTAGCATTGGACCCTAACAACTCCAAAGCTGAGAATATGGCTACTCTGATGACGCAATTGAGTATCCTCACCAAGAAGATTGATGAATCATGCCAGAAGCAGGTACACATAATTGACACGACTAATGGGGGATTATGTACACCATGTATTAACCAACCATACATGTGCTCATGGAGTGGTGAAAATGACAACCAAAACTATTAGGAGAATATGAACTATGTGGGCAACTATGGAGGCCAGAGGCAAGGTGGTCAGAATTAAGGGCAGCAGAATCAACAGTATAGACCAGTACAACAACAATACAATAATACCAACAATCCTGGAGCTATGCGACCACAGGGTCAAGTAGTGCCTTACCAAAGGCAACAGGGATATAGTCAGCAAAATTAGTAGCTAGCTTATCAACAGCCTCAACAATAACAGCTAGTGAGACAAGATGATGGGTTGTCTGAAATTAAATAAATGTTGCAACAACTGATTGGGTCTAATGGAAAAATGCGAGAGAAGGTGGAAGAACACGAGTCAGCGATAAAAGGCATTGAGATTCAATTAGGGCAGATATCTATGGCTCTGAATAATCGTCCCCAAGGGACTTTACCTGCAGACGCACATGTCAATCCGAAGGAGCAGGGCCCGAATCAGCTTATGGTAGTGAGTTTGAGAAATGGTAGAGATCTTGATTTAGAGAAATAAATCGCTCATGAGAACCGATCAATTGAAACACTTGTGTAGTGCCAATTGAGGTAGATTAGTCAACTGAGCTAACAAAAGTGAAAGTGAAGCCAGCTCAGGAGGAAATAAACAAGGAAAAATAGGTTGCGGGGGAGATTGAGAAAGTGCAAGAGAAGGCATTAGAAAAAGTGCTTGAGCAAGATCTAACTCAAGCCACATGAAAGAAGCGAGCTCCAGCACCTTTCCCGCAAAGATTGGCCAAATATCATAAGGATGGGCAGTACAAAAAATTGATGGAAATGCTGAAGCAAATTCAGGTAAACATTCCTCTAATTGATGCTTTGAGGGAGATGCCCGGTTATGCAAAAATGATGAAGGACTTGGTAAGTTCGACTTTCAAGACTTGGCAACTGTCATATTGACACAAACATGTAGTGTTGTTATGACAAGACCTAAAGCTGAGAAGCTATTCGACCCTGGAAGCTTCACAATTCTATGCACCACAGGTAGCTATGCATTCGCCAAAGCATTATGTGATTTGGGGGCAAGCATAAATCTGATGCCATTGTCTATCTATAAAAAGTTAGGCATTAAAAGAGCAAGGCCCACATCCATGTTACTATTGTTAGCTGACCGAACGGTGAAAAGGCCATTAGGTATACTTGACGATGTACTTGCACAAGTTGGAAAATTTGTGTTTCCAACATATTTTGTCATTTTGGACTGGCAGATTGATGAGGAGATTCCCATAATTTTGGGAAGGCCGTTCTTGGCCACAGGAAGAGCTCTGATTCATTGTGAAATGGGGGAGCAAAAAATGAGACTGAATAATGAAGAAATACCATTTAATGTGCAAAGGTCTATGCGGTCACCCAGTGAGTTTGCAAATTGCACTTTGATAGACGCAATGGATATGATCATGGAGGAAGATGATGAGGTACTTAATGCAAAAGATCCTCTAACAGCCTGCATCATGAACTTATAAGAAGCAAATGGTGAGGACTTAACGAAATGGGTGTTAGCTCTTCAAGGGCAGGGGTACTGGAAAAGAGAGCTCGAATTCGGGCCTTTATACTCGGAAGAAAGAAAGATTCCTCCATCCAAGCCATCGATCAAAGTGTCACCATAATTGGAGCTAAAACCGCTACCATCGCACCTCAGGTATGCTTTATTGGGACCTAACTCGAATTTACTTGTTATTATCTCATCTAGTTTGTTAGATGTGCAGGTAGAACAACTTTTGCAGGTGTTGAAAGAGTGCAAGACTGGAATCGGTTGGACTATCACAAACATTAAGGGTATCAGCCCGGCCTTCTGTATGCATAAGATTCTACTGGAATATGGGCACAAACCTTCTAGAGAACATCAAAGAAGGTTGAACCCAAACATGAAAGAGGTTATAAAAAGGAAGTGATCAAGTGGTTAGATGCGAGAATTATGTTTCCCATCTCTAATAGCAGGTTATCCCAGTTCAGTGTGTGCTAAAGAAAGGTGGGATAATTGTTGTGAAAAACGAGAACAACGAGTTGATATCAACTAGAATAGTCACGTGATGGACAATTTGTATGGATTACAGAAGATTGAACAAGGTCACCCGAAAAGACCATTTTCCTTTGCCGTTCATTGATCAGATGCTAGATAGATTGGCAGGGAGGTCTCATTTTTTGCTTCTTGAATGGATATTTGGGGTATAATCAGATATCTATTACCCCAGAGGATTGAGAGAAAACGTCATTCACCTATCTATACGGAATTTACACTTTTCGAAGAATGTCGTTTGGCTTATGCAATGCACCCGTCACATTCTAAAGGTGCATGATGACCATCTTCACAAATATGGTAGAGGACATAATTGAGGTTTTCATGGATGATTTCTCAGTGGTGGGAAACTCTTTCGATGATTGCCTTAGAAATCTGAAAAGAGTGCTTCAGAGATGTATGGAGACTAATCTGGTGCTAAACTAGGAAAAATGCCATTTTATGGTATAGGAATGTATAGTCTTGGGACACCTAGTGTCAAGAAAGGGCATTGAGGTGGACCGTGCTAAGATTGATGTAATAGAGAAGCTTCCACCACCCACTTCCGTCAAGGCAATAAGAAGTTTCGTTGGTCATGCCGATTTTTACAGGCGGTTTTTTCCAAGATTGTTAACCCTTTGTGTAAATTGCTTGAAAAACATCGCCCTTTTGTATTTTCTGATGACTGCATGGTAGCTTTTAAGGGATTGAAGAAGAGGCTAGTGTCTGCACCTATCATAGTTGCACCCGACTGGAGCAACCATTTGAGCTGATGTGTGATGCAACTGACCATGCTGTGGGAGCAGTACTTGGACAGAGAAAAGATAAAATTATGCATCCAATCTACTATGCAAGTATAATATTGAATGGCACTCAACTGAATTACATAGTGACAGAAAAAGAGATGCTATCAGTGGTGTTCGCATTTGACAAATTCTGGTACTACTTGATAGGCTCAAAATTAATTGTTTATACTGACCATGCTGCTCTCAGGTACCTAATTGATAAGAAGAAGGCAAATTCGCGCCTGATTTGATGGGTTCTACTGCTGCAAGAGTTTGACTTGGAAATCCGTGACCGAAAAGGAACGAAAAACCAAGTTGTCGACCACTTGTCCAGGCTTGAAGGAGCTGAAAAGAAGGTTGAGGTGGAAGATATCATGGAGACTTTCCCAGATGAACAACTTTTGGCCACGAGCCTTGAGGTAGCGCCATGGTATGCAGACATTGCAAACTACCTAGCAAGCAGTATTGTTCCCTATGACTTGTTTTCTGTGCAGAAGAAAAAGTTTTTTCGTGATTGTCGCATGTATTTATGGGATGAACCATATTTGTTTAGGATTTGTATTGATAACATGATCCGGAAAATTCCCAAGATAGACCAAGCTTCTGTTTTGCAGGCATGTCATGCTTCATCTTATGGAGGCCATTTTGGTGGAGTCGGGATAACTGCAAAAGTGCTGGAGTAGGGCTTTTATTGGCCGACGTTGTTTAAAGATGCACACTTTTGGGTAAAGAGCTGTGCGGAGTGCCAACGGACGGGGGATATTTCCCGTCGACATGAGATGCCCATGAACCCAATTCAAGAAGTAGAAGTATTTGATGTATGGGGAATCAATTTTATGGGACCATTTGTCAGCTCATATGGCAACAAGTACATACTAGTAGTTGTAGACTATGTCTCGAAATAGGTTGAAGCCATGACACTCCCAACAAATGATGCAAAGGGAGTTATTGATTTTCTAAGAAAAAATATCTTCACCCGATTTGACACTCCAAGAGCGATCATCAGTGATGGAGGCACCCACTTCTGCAACTGAGCCCTTGCAAAGTTGTTGGAGAAATATGGCATTCTCCATAAGGTTGCCACTCCTTATCACCCCCCCCCCCCCAAACAAGTGGGCGAGTGGAGGTGTCGAACATAGAAATCAAGAGTGTAGGTGTTTCTTTGATTGTCCATTGAGCTATTATGCCACCATATATAAAATTATCCGTAGATAGCCCATTTGAGCCTATAAGCCTTTTCTTTGGTAACTACATTACAAGATGATTCCCGTTTTGTTCTTAATTAAATCTTTTCGAATCTTTACCTCCATAAGTACTTAAGTCGCTAGAAGAGTAAGGTGAGAGTTGGGGTAGCTTTTGAGTGGAACCATAGAAAGGCCAAAGGTGCATGTATGTTTTGGAAGATCATTAGCTGGGCAACCTAAATTTATGGAGAGTGTTGAAGGGAAAAAAAAAAAAAAATGGGCAACCTAAATCTATGGAGAGTGTTCAAGAAAGAAAAAAAAAATATATATAGAAAATACACCTCCTATTCATCGTGATCCGGGCTAGTGAATGCATAGTTGTGCTTAAAGAAAAAGGGCCAAGTTGTATATGATTTTGTGGCATTGCTTGAATTGGTTATGAAAAGTATGTATTGTACTGTATTAAAGTGCTTAGGAGGGTTAGTCATTATACCCAAAATATATCCAACCCGTCCCTTAGCCTACATTACAACCCGTAAAAACCTAATTGATCTTAGACTTTGCGAGCTTAGATTAGTGGAGATATACACTATGGGCAAGCCTATGGTACAGCCATGGAGTGCACATGATTTTCTTTATGAGAGTGAGTGGTTATTTGTTCATATATGTGATGTCCTTAAATTATATTTGAATGCATATTTGAATGTATGGACGAAATACCCGCTTATTCTTTGGTGAGGCACATGAGTCCATGACGGATATGTGACGTTATTAAACATATCTTGTTGGGTGAGTGCACGTGTTGAGAGTGCTTATTGGCGATGAGTCGGTCTTTGAGGTTGGGTAGTTATGGGCAGGTTGTTTGAGTGTTTTTAATTGGTCACTAATATTCCGACATGTGAAAGTTGGGAAAGGTATGAATACGTATGCAAGGTCTCAATTGTTGGTATCAACCATGGTCATAGGTGTAGTGTGTTGAATTGCCAAATGTTCCCCCATTGGGGCAGAGCCAGTATACATGTTACGGGTTCGGCCAAACACAGTAACTTTGGTACAAACTTTGTATTTGTCTTAAGAAATCGATTGAATATGTACAAATTCTTAATTTAGAACCCAGTACTTTAAAAGAACTAGAATTTCGAATCCAGTAACTTTAAATCCTAGCTCCACCTATGTTCCCCCATTGTATGATGTCTTGTGTGCATTGTTTGGTTAGCAAGGTTTTAGGTTGATCGAGGACGAGCAAGAGCTTAAGTGTAGGGTGATGATGTTAGGCTAAAAATTCATATTTTCGCATGTAATTTGCCTTGCATTATACCTCAATCTTGTTAACTTTGGTGTAAATATTTGTGACTCAAGCGTAATAATGGGGTTTATATGTGTAGGAGTCAATTTGAAGTGATTTGGCAAGCTTGCATGCAAATTGAAGTAAAAATAAAAGAATTTGGAGGGAGTATGAGTTTGGTGCCCAGGTTGGTGCCAGGCACCAACCAAAATGCCAAAGGCAGGATGTGGAAAATTTTGGTGTCCTGGTTGGCGCTAGGCACCAAGCGAGACGGCTAAGGACGAGTTTCACCCTACACGCCTCCATCATGTATAAAAGGGGTTTTAAACCTATTTTTTAGGGGGGAGACGATTAGAGAGGCAAAGAGAGCCGCCACTCTTGAGGGAGAGCCACCATTATTGAGGTATAGAATACTTTGGGGAGGCAAGAACACCATAGGAGCAAGGAAAATGATTCAACTTCAAGTTTTTTCCCTCTTTCTTCCTCTATTTCCATTATCGGTTATGAATTCTAGTATTGTAGTTATGCATACTATTATGAATAGCTAATTTTTTATCTAAGGTTTGATGGAACCTATTGGAAGATGATTTTCTACTGTGTTTAATATAGATTTGCCTTTGATTTTTATCTACTTGTTCAACTATATTTTCATTGTTGTTAATTGAAGAGCTCTCAATTAACTGGGCCTATTTAGTGTGTATATTGCTCGAGAGAGAGTACACATTTAGGTAGTTGTTTAACAACACCACTCCTAACGTAGTTGAGAGATCGGCACAGAGGGTTTAAAGGTGGGATTAGAAATAACAAAGCCTTGGTGCGATCGTAGTGAGCGGTAAATTAGTGCCATCTAGCGTAGTTCGAGAGAATACATTTAGTAAATTGTGGTAGTTGCTCGAGAGAGAGCTACGACAATTAACGTACTCACGATTGGTAGAGAATATTTAGGCAAATTCATAGAAAACGTAGTGGGAAAGATTCCGACAATAGGGGAAATCATAACCTTAGACTTTTCCAAATCTTGTCTACAATATTTGCTTTGTTAGTTATAAATTATTGCATTTTTAATTACTTTGACCTTAGTTAGTAAACTCTCAAATCGTTATATAATATTTCTGAAGGTTGATTACTTGAATTCATGCTAAACTATTTTTTGTAATTAGTACGTTATTTCCCTGTGGGATTCGACTCCGAACTTGTAAACTGGATTATATTTGTAACGACCGCTAGACCTCTTAGCAGGCATAGTTGGGCGTGATCATATAGGTTTGTCACAGATTTTCGTGTGTTAAATGATTGTTGAAGCCACTATTTATAGTTATACCTAGGGAACAAGGTCCTAGGATCAAGCCTCTCTTAAATGACATTAATGGGGCCATTCATGAATATGTAACGGCAGACCATGAATGCTAAAATTCTCTGTAACGGCTGCATATTTAATACTGAGGAATACTTTTCATTGAATGTCATCTGGTGACAAATATTCATTTGCTCCCGTTGATTATGTTCCCTTCGGGATCTACCTGGTGTCAACCGAAGCTGTTGTCCTCAGTCTTGATTTTCATTCGCTTCGTCTTCCGTTTGCCTTCGGTTCCACGTGCCACGTTGTCATTCGAGCATTTAATATGAACCAATTTTATCCTATACAGAATTGCTTCTAAATTTAGAAAGATATTATTCTATTTTGGAATAGACTAAAAAGAAAATAGAAACACATCGAATCGAGGAATGAAGTATTAGTCTTTACTTCTCATATGAAAAAAGAAAATAAGAGGAGTCCATTACTTAAATGGTCACTCAATTATCCTAAATTATCTAGTAAAGTCATCTTTGTTTCATTTGTAACATACTAACAAAAAAGTCACTTAACTATACCTATAACACTCAGAATGTCACTCAACTAGATTTCTCAAACTTTTGATTGTCAAATACATATTTTACCCTCTAAATCATCAACTTTTATCTCCTTTTTTTTTTCTCTTTTAATATTATGATTTTTTCTCGTTTTAATCTATATTATAGATTTACCTATAGAACAAATAAAATTTATTTAAACAATAAGCAATAAAAATTAGTTTTCTAGCATATATAATGTAATTGGAAATGACTGTCGATTCAAGTTTAATCTACATGCAAATTTAAGTACAATCACTAAAATACATGGTGCAAAATTGTGAAACTTATAAGACTACAATGTGAAAATTTCTACCAAACAAATTTTATAAATGTTATATAGCTTAATATAAGTGTTTACCCAAAAAATCAGATAACGTTAAATTTAGATATGGTTCTAAGGGTATGCAAATTTCTTTGATACAAAATGACGATACAGGTATTTTTTGCTATGAAATGGGAAATGATGGACGGAAAGACTGAAAAATATTAGAAGAACAAGCACAATGAAATCTTAATGTTCGCCCCCTCTATTGCAGTCTATCTCCCTTTTTATAGTAGATGGTCACTACTTTATTTGTAACAACATAAAATAATATATATAGTGGAGAACCCATGATGGTTTGTCTCTCCCTTGATTCTCGCCAAGATTCTCTCCCTTGGTGCGGTTGTAACGACTCTTGTCTGCGAGCTTGGCACTTACTCGAGCTTGGTGCTAGATCGAATCCCCAGTTTTAGTTCGAGCTCGGTTCTGCCTTGGAACATCGATATTCGGGGCCTGTGTCGGTCGTCGTTACCCCGTAGTCCGATTCGAATACGGGCTCGATAATGATATCGAGTTTTGCGGTTGATTGGTCTTATAGCTCGAAGCTCGACGTCGCTACTTCGGAATTCGTCTGAGCTCGCCATGCGGATACCCTTCGATTGAAACGTCATTGTCTCGACCGGTCTTTATGGCTGAGAATCGGTTTTAACCGTACACAGATAGTCCCCTCGTTTCTCGTAAAGGATGTGGTGAGGAACGATATGATTTCCCTGCGGCTCGCTCAAATTTATGCCGACATTTCTATCGAACCCGATCTCGACGTATGTGATAGCTGTCCCATCGACTTGGTTTTACCGAGATATTTAATGTGTGTCAGACGGTGGTCGGCCACCGCTGATACCGTACCGTCAGGCCTTAGTCTATAAATGATCTTTCCACACAACTTTTACCATTTTTGCGCCTTCTCTTCTTCCAGACTTTCCTATTTATCCTCTCTACTTTGCTGTTATGGGGCCGTCCATACCAGAATTTTGGTGCTGTCTATTTCCTCCTTTGCACTCTTTCCTTTCATATCCATGGCGAAAACTTCCAAAACCGTACCTCAGAAGGAAAAAGCCTCTTCCTCACGACCGTCTGATGATAAGGCGTCGGCGGAGCCGTCAGTTCATGACTATGTTCCTGGCCCGTGCATTTTGAAAACTGATTTTAAGGTGGAGAACCCTTCCTCCATTCCGGGTCGATGCTCTATAACGGAGGATCACCTCGAGGCCGTCCGAAAAGACTGCAACTGGGGTTCCGAGGTCGTGTTGTAAATTCCGTCTTTCGATGAGGATGTTACCACTTACGTGGAGGGGTTTTTAAGTGTTTACACTTATCCCTTCACACTAGGATCTGTCGACCCGGTGATTATTGATTTCTGCAAAAGGTATCAAGTCACCTTTGGCCAAATCCATCCCTCTTTATGGCGTATAGTGATCTTATTGCGCTTCTTCTCCATCAAAGCCAGGGGGTTGGATTTTTCTCTAAACCACCTCAAACGACTGTATCGACCTCAGATCTTTCGAGGGCTAATCAGACTTCATCGTCAGGCATCGAAGGCGTTGATGTCGAGCATCGATGAAGACAAGGATCGAGGTTGGATGGGTCGTTATATCCGAGTGAGGACCCGTGATCTCATTACGGAGGAGAAGATGTCGTTCCCTGAAGAAGGGAATTTTGACCGTAAGTGATTTTTGTTCACTTTTCAGGTGCTTTTCCGATTTTTTCTGATGTCCTTCCCTGATGTTTATCTGCCTCTTGGATGCCACAAGCGGTGCCCGACCTCGAGGACTGGGTTCGGAAGCTGGCCTCGACCTCCTCTTATGCCGAGCGCGCTTGGCGTGATTTGGCAAAAGGCAGATGGGAGGCCAAGAACTATGGTGAGGTTTGCTTCTTGTTTCCTTCGAAGTAGTCTTTGCATTCTATTCGTTACCGATTTCCTCTTGTGCAGGCATAACCAGGGATGTCGCTTGGAGGCCTTCGAGCGGCGAAGAAGGAAACAAGTCACATATCCCTAAACATGGGGAAGATAAGAAGCAAAAGGCTTCCTCTCGGTCGAGGGACTCCAAGCCCAAAACTCGTAGGGTGAAGAGAAAAACAATTCCCCTTTCGATCGACTCGGTCCAACGACTGAGAGAAGAAGAAGAAGAAGAAGAAGAAAATAGCTCCTCGGCTTTGGTAGTCCGATCTACGGAGGGCATCGAGGTTGCCAGAGCTCCTGAGCTGATGGCGGCTGTACCTGTCGGGGTTGTTCCCGAAGACTAAAATCTCGACTGGAGTACTCTGAGCGATTTGCTCGGGGCTATGACAATGGGTGATTCGCCTTCTCTTCCATCTTTTTCTGAGGAGGTGCTGAAGGAAGCTCGAGAATTGAAGACTCCCGATATTGGCGCAGGCTCTGGTGCAGGGGATCCTTTCAGTGATTGTTTTACTGGAGTCGACGATGGTTCCGATATCGGTGACGCTTCTCTTTTATTGGAGGAGGCTCAACGTTTCATTACTCGGGTAATGATTCTTCCATACTTCGTTTATTTTTTCTTTTCCATACTTGACTCGTGTTTCTTACTGTGCAGGCCATTAGTAGGTTTCGAGTCGATCTTAGCCAGAGTGAGGCCGAGCTCCGAAAGGTCTCAGGTGAGAGAGATGCCCTGCGGCTTCTTTGCAGCCAAAAGGGCAAGGCTATAAAGGACCTCCAAGCGGATTTGGCTAAGGTCCGTGAAGAAGGGGTCGAGCTCGATAAGTAGGTGAGCCTCATTCTGTTAAAGTATGGTTCTGACTCAACCGTGGAAGTTAACCCTTTGTTATCTCAATTGCAGCAGAATATCGAAAAGATCGGGTTACTTCGAGAAGAAGTCGATCAAATTCGAGCTGAATGCAATCGGTGGAAGGAGACCCTCGACCGCCTGGCAGCGGAAAAAGAGACCATTTTGACAAAATTATTATCGGCCGACGTTCAACTTCGAAGTGTCAAGCAAAAGGGGTCGGTTCAAGCTAAGAAGATTGAGGATCTTGAAACGTGACTTGCTGAGGCTAAGGCGGAGGTTGAGTCGTCGAAAGTCTTGGCGGATAAGTCCATTGCTGTATATCGGGCTGATGTTGAGGATGCTCAGATGGAGGCCCGGGCAGCGGCGAAGGTCGCCGATACTCGAGCTCATTGGGTTGCCGAACTTGCTAAGTGTAGGTCTCGGAGGGAGACCCTCGAGGAGATACACGCTCGAGGTTTCGACCTTACCGAAGAGGTGAAAAGGGCAAAACAGCTCAAAGCGGAAGCTGAAGCCTTTGCTTATGATGATGATGATGATGATGATGATTATGGTAGCGAAAGCGGATCCGAGGACGGGGAAGAGCTCGACTAGGAAGCTTAGTTTCAAATTCTTCATGTTTGTACATTAATCTCGTAGGCAATTTTCATATATATATATGTATAATCAGGTCGACTTGTTTATGTTCTGTGAAGGCTTTTAATTGAATTTTGACCTTGTAGTCTCTCTGATCGATCAGGTTTATAGCCCCTGAGTTTGCTATAGGTATAGCGTGCTTGCTCGAACTTGAGATAAAGGTAGCCCATAGGCTTAATATTCGAGTGATTATTTCGAACTCGGAATGTAAGTAGCCCGTAGGCTTAATAGTCGAGTGAATGTTTCGAACTCGAAATTTAAGTAGCCCGTAGGCTTAAATGGTAGATTGAGTGCTTTGCTCGAACTCAGAATAACAGTAGCCCGTAGGCTTAATAGTCGAGTGAATGTTTCTAACTCGAAATTTAAGTAGCCCGTAGGCTTAAATGGTAGAGTGAGTGCTTTGCTCGAACTCAGAATAACAGTAGCCCGTAGGCTTAATAGTCGAGTGAATGTTTCGAACTCGAAATGTAAGTAGCCCGTAGGCTTAAATGGTAGAGTGAGTGCTTTGCTCGAACTCAGAATAACAGTAGCCCGTAGGCTTAATAGTCGAGTGAATGTTTCGAACTCGAAATGTAAGTAGCCCGTAGGCTTAAATGGTAGAGTGAGTGCTTTTCTCGAACTCAGAATAATAGTAGCCCGTAGGCTTAATAGACGAGTAAATGTTTCGAACTCGAAATATAAGTAGCCCGTAGGCTTAAATGGTAGAGTGAGTGCTTTTCTCGAACTCAGAAAAACAGTAGCTTGTAGGCTTAATAGTCGAGTGAATCTTAATTCTGGTTCCACAATAAATCTCAAGTCATTGCACATGTGTTTATGTTTGGGCCGATCTATATGAGCATTGTTCATTTTGACCATTTGGCTCTTATAAATTTTCCTGTTGGAACCTTGTTGTGATATGACTATCTTGCATCTGAACTCGATGTATTTGATGGACCTGATGCTCCCTCGGTATTCGAGGTATGTCGGAAAGAGGCCTCGGATATTGTTGAAAGTGCAGCACGATCGATGGTTGCCTCATTAAAAACCTTGCCGAAAAAACCATTTGGGAGAAAACTGGTCTAAGGGAAAAAGAGTGCAACGCGTGCTCTTGATCAAAAGATCTTCTTCAGCTCTTGTTCGGACTTCTACATGGGTTAGTTAGATGAATATGGAAAGGTCGTGCCTTAGCAGTAGTATCATTTTAGATGTGATACATTCCAACTGCTTGATAGTTGTTTGCCGTTTATGATGTCGAGCCTGTATGATCCTTTTCCAACGTTCTCGAGCACCTGGTATGGTCCTTCCCAATTTGGTCCTAATTTTCCTTCGTTCGAATTCCGAGTATTGATGGTGACCTTTCTTAACACTAAGTCCCCGGGCTTGAAATGGCGGAGTTTAGTTCTTCGATTATAGTACCTTTCGATTCGTTGCTTTTGGGCGGCCAGTCGGATGAGGGCAGCTTCTCGTTCTTCGTCCGATAATTCAAGGCTGGTGTTCATAGCCTCGTTATTTGATTATTTTGTCATGAATCGAAATCTGGGACTAGGTTCACCGACTTCTACTGGTATCAATGCTTCAAAACCATATACTAAGGAGAACGGGGTCGCCCCCGTACTGGATTTTAACGTTGTTCGGTATGCCCAAAGGACTTCGGGCAGGATTTCTCTCCATTTTCCCTTCGCATCATTCAATCTCTTCTTCAGGTTTTGAAGAATAGTCTTGTTCGTTGATTCGGCTTGACCGTTCCCACTGGGGTGGTATGGTGTTGATAATATCCTTCTTTTTTTGTGATCTTCGAGGAATTTTGTGATTTTGCTGCCAACGAATTGCTTCCCATTATCGCATACTATTTCGGCGGGTATCCCGAATCGGCATATGATATGATCCCAAATAAAGTCTGTGACTTCTTTCTCTCTTATTTTCTCGAACGCCTGCGCTTCAACCCACTTAGAAAAATAATCAGTCATAAATAAAATAAATTTGGCTTTACCTGGGGTCGAAGGCAGAGGGCCAACGATGTCTATCCCCCATTTCATGAATGGACACGGGGATAATACCGAGTGAAGTTGCTCCCCGGCTTGATGGATCATTGGCACAAACCTCTGACATTTATCACATTTACGAACAAATTCTTTCGCATCTTTGCCCATATCGATCCAATAATACCCCGCTCTGATCACTTTTCGGACTAATGTGTCGGCGCCGGAGTGATTGCCACAAGTGCCCTCGTGTACTTCCCGGAGGATATAATTGGTATCTCCCGGACCCACACATACCGCCATCGGTCCATCGAATGTTCTTCGATATAGTGTTCCGTCCGCAGCCAACGTAAATCGAGCAGCTTTAGTCCGTAAGGCCCTGGAATCTTTAGGGTCTGAAGGGAGCTTTCCATTTTTTAAGTACTCAATATACTTGTTTCTCCAATCCCAGGTTAAGCTAGTAGAATTTATTTCAGCATGCCCATCTTCGATTACCGATCTTGAAAGTTGGACGACAGTCCCCGAGCTCAAATCACCTACCTCGATCGACGATCCCAAATTTACTAGAGCATCGGCCTCATTATTCCGTTCTCGTGGGACATGCCGTAGGGTCCATTGTTTGAAATGGTGTAAGGTGATAAGCAGTTTGTCCAGATACCTTTGCATCCTACCTTCTCGGACTTCGAAGGTTTTGTTTACTTGACTCACCACCACCAAAGAGTAACAATGCGCCTCAATGGCTTCTGCTCCCAAGTTTCTAGCTAGTTCGAGACCTGCAATCATGGCTTCATACTCGGCATCATTGTTAGTTAACCTGATAGTTTTAATAGCTTGCCTAATAATGCTACCCGTGGGGTTTTTTAAAACTATGCCTAACCCGGACCCCTTTATATTCGAAGCATCGTCCGTAAAAAGGGTCCATACCCCGGGCGATATACCTGATTTCAAAAGGACTTCCCTTTTGACTTCGGGTATGAGGGTTGGCGTGAAGTCGTCCACGAAGTCTGCCAAAATTTGAGACTTGATAGTCGTGCGGGGTTGATATTCGATATCGTACCCACTGAGTTCGATGGCCCATTTGGCCAATCGGCCTGATAGTTCGGGCCTATATAAAATATTTTGTAGTGGGCAGGTGGTTAATACGCTTATGGGGTGACATTGGAAATACAGCCTTAACTTTCTAGATGCGCTTACCACGGCAAGTGCCAATTTTTCTAAGTGCGGATACCTAGTTTCCGCTTCTCCTAAGGTCTGATTCACGTAATAAACGGGAAATTACGTACCTTGCTCTTCTCGAACTAGGACGCTGCTTACGCCGACTTCCGATAATGCCAAGTACAGGTAGAGTTGCTCGTCCGCTTTCGGAGTATAAAGCAGTAGCGGGCTCGAGAGGTATCGTTTCAATTCCTGTAACGCTTGTTGGCATTCCGGCGTCCAGGCGAAGTCGTTCTTCTTTTTGAGTAGGAAGAAAAATTTGTGACTTCGATCCGACGATCTTTAAATGAACAGGCCTAAGGCTGCAATTTTTCCCGTTAACCTTTTTACAGCTGTCACGTTGTCCACGATGGTGATGTCTTCAATGGCCTTGATTTTGTTGGGGTTGATCTCAATTCCCCGATTTGAGACCATGAAGCCGAGGAACTTGCCCGAATCGACCCCGAAAGCATATTTTTCGGGGTTGAGCTTCATGTTGAATTTCCTCAGAATCTTGAACGTTTCCTGCAAATGGGCCAAATGGTCCTCTGCGCGCAGGGACTTAACTAGCATGTCATCAATATAGACTTCCATCGTTTTACCTATTTGTTCTTCGAACATTCTATTTACTAGGCGTTGATAAGTAGCTCCTGCATTTTTTAGCCCGAAGGGCATTACGTTATAACAATATGTTCCATATCGGGTCACAAATAAAGTCTTTTCCCGATCGTCCGGGTTCATCTGAATTTGATTATACCCGGAATAGGCATTGAGAAAGATGAGAATCTCGTGGCCGGCAGTGGAAAGGAATCTTTGGGGCATGCTTTGTTCAAATCCTTATAGTCCACATACATTCTAAGTTTATTTCCTTTTTTAGATACAACAACCACATTGGCTAACTATTCGGGGTATTTTACTTCCCGAATGGACCCTATCTTAAGAAGTTTGGTTACCTCGTCTTTTATGAATGCATGCTTTTCCTCGAACTGGGCCTTCTTTTTTGCTTCACCGTTCTGAACAATGGGTTCAAGCTTAACTGGTGCGCCGTTATGTCCGGCGGGATCCCTGTTATATCTAGATGGGACCAGGCAAAACAATCGATGTTATTGATAAGAAATTGAATGAGTTTCTTCCTGAGTTCGGGGCACAAACCCGTTACCAGGTATACCTTTAGTTCGGGCCGGTGTTCGATCAGTACAATTTGCTCCAGTTCCTCAGTTGTTGATTTGGTGGCATCGAAATCATCGAGGGTTACGAAGGATCGAGGGATCCATCGATCATCATCGTCCTCTTCAACATTTTACTTACCTGGCCGGGTCGAAGCCGATGTCTGTGATTGCTATTTGGCGCTCTGCTTTGAACCTGATCCTTTTATTGGTGAAGGTGAGGATATTGATTTTGCTTCTTCGACGGAGAACATTTCCTTTACGGCCGGTTGTTCCTCGTGCACTATTTTGACACCTCCCGATGTTGGGAATTTGAGGACCTGGTGTAGGGTCGAGGGTACGGCTCTCATGTTGTGGATCCACGGCCTTTCGAAGAGGGCGTTATATCTCATATCACCTTCGATCACGTGAAACTTTATTTGCGGATGGTTCTGGCCACGTTTATCGGTAGGGTAATCTCGCCTTTAGTGGTTTCACATGCCATATTAAATCCGTTTAGAACCAGAGTTGCGGGTACGACCTAATCCTGCAGGCCGAGCTGTTCTACGACCCTCGATCTGATGATATTGGCCGAGCTACCTGGATCAATTAACACACGCTTAATCTTAGTTTTATTCATGAGTACAGATATTACCAGCGCGTCGTTATGGGGTTGGATGATTCCCTCTGTATCTTCATCACTGAAGGATAAAGTCCATGTGGGTGTATAATCTTGAGTTTGAGATCGCTTCACAATCGACGTTTTAGCGTGTTTAAGCATCGGTCCCTGGGGGGCATCGACGCCGCCGACGATCATGTGAATGACGTGTTGCGGTTCTTCTAGCTCGTTTCGCTTACCGAATTCCTTATCTCTAAAATGGTTCTTCCCCTTATCGCTCAGAAATTCCCGAAGGTGCCCTTTGTTAAATAAGCGAGCCACTTCCTCTCTTAGTTGCCTGCAATCTTCCATTTTGTGACCATGGGTACCATGATATTCGCACATTTGATTGGGATTCCTTTGGGTAGGATCGATTTGCATGGGTCGAGGCCATCTAGTGTCTTTGATGCGTCCGATGGCCGATACGATGGCGGATGTACCAATGTTGAAGTTATACTCCGATAGTCGAGGGATTTCTATAGGATCTGTATATTTATCAAAGCCGCACTTGCTCATAAGTCCCCAAGAATTTTTCCCCCGATCAATCCTTCGGTTGTTCCGAACCGTGTCACGTGCTGAACCGTTGTTCATCCGATTTGTGTCGTACGGTTGGTATCGATCTCTGTTCGACCTTTGTTCTCTGTTGGTTTCCCTTTGACTTTTAATGGTTGTGTGGTTCTGACATACGGGCCCATACGGAGCTCCCAATTGATCATCTTCGACCCTGATTTTTGATTGGTACCGGTTGTGTACATCTGCCCAAGTTATTGCTGGGTACTCGATCAAATTTTGTTTCAACCGATGTGACGCTGTCGAGCTTAGCCCGTTTAGTCCTTGGGTGAAAGCTTGTACGGCCCAATCGTCTGTGACCGGTGGCAAGTCCATACGCTCTATTTGAAATCGGGATACGAATTCCCTCAGCATCTCGTTACCCATTTGCTTTACTTTGAAGAGGTCTGATTTCCTTGTTGCAACCTTTATGGCACCGGCATGTGCTTTTACGAACGAGTCTGCTAACATGGCAAAAGAATCAATGGAATTCGGTGGTAAGTTGTGATACCATATCATCGCTCCTTTTGCGAGGGTCTCTCCGAACTTTTTCAACAACACGGATTCGATTTCATCATCCTCCAAATTGTTGCCTTTGATGGCGCATGTGTAGGAGGTGACGTATTCGTTAGGATCGGTCGTACCGTTATATTTGGGAATTTAGGGAATACGAAATTTTTTGGGGATTGGTTTTGGGGCCGCGCTCGAGGGAAAAGGCTTTTGTATGAATTTTTTTGAATCGAGCCCTTTTATCATTGGCGGAGCCCCCGGAATTTGATCGACCCTAGCGTTATACGTTTCCATTTTTTGTCGTTGGCTTCGACTCGCTTTGTGAGTTCCTCGAGCAATTTAGCAATTTCAGAAGCAGTCCCCGATTCCTGCTCGTTTGATTTCATTACGGCGGGTTCCGTTCTGGGGGTGACTTCTCAAAGAAGTGGATTGGAGTTCGGCCCGCTTTGCGTACGAGTTAGGCTTTGCAACTGAGCTATCGCTGCTTGTTGGGCTTGCAACATTTTGAAAATCATGTGCAAGCTGACCCTGATTTCCCCCGTGCTGTAGGTGTCTCGGGCTATGGATCGAGCACCGCCCTAAACGCTCCTCTCCGGTTCAGAACGCTGATTCGCTTCTAGAGCTATTTGCGAATTGATATCCAGTGGTACTTCGGCTCGAATTTTGGGTTCTTAGATTTGAGCCTCGTTGCCGTTGTCAGGTAGCCTTCCGGCCCCGGGCACCAAGTTGTTGGTTTCATCTTGAAGGCCGGCTTCGAGATCGATAGGTAGAGCCATGGTTGATTCGAAGTTGTAAGCTGGAGTGTACTGTAGATTTATATCAAACAATCACTGTTACCCTTTGCCCCACGGTGGGCGCCAAACTATTTACCCGAAAAATTAGATAACATTAAATTTAGATTTGGTTCTAAGGGTATGCAAATTTCTTTGATACAAAATGACGATACAGGTATTTTTTGCTATGAAATGGGAAATGATGGACGGGAAGACTGAAAAATATTAGAAGAACAAGTACAATGAAATCTTAATGTTCGCCCCCTCTATTGCAGTCTATCTCCCTTTTTATAGTAGATGGTCACTACTTTATTTGTAACAACATAAAATAATACATATAGTGGAGAACCCATGATGGTTTGTCTCTCCCTTGATTCTCGCCAAGATTCTCTCCTTTGGTGCGGTTGTAACGGCTCTTGTCTGCGAACTTGGCACTGACTCGAGCTTGGTACTAGATCGAATCTCTAGTCTTAGTTCGAGCTCGGTTCTGCCTTGGAGCATCGATATTCGGGGCCTGTGTCGGTCGTCGTTACCCCGTAGTCCGATTCGAACGCGGGCTCGATAATGATATCGAGTTTTGCGGTTGCTTGGTCTTATAGCTCGAAGCTCGACGTCGCTACTTCGGAATTCGTCCGAGCTCGCCATGCGGATACTCTTCGATTGAAACGTCATTGTCTCGACCCGTCTTTATGACTAAGAATTGGTTATGACCGTACACAATAAGAAAAATGTATAATTGGTTTTGTAATTTTAGGTTTCAAGAATTCTATGTACGCAATCACGACCTTCTTCAACTTACAAATTTGGCTGAACTATTTTTAAATCTGAGCAAAATAATAAGATATTTGCATTAGGTATGCAATATTAATGAAATGTTCCTTTTTAACTTCGGAAGTCGTCCTTGGAAGTTCTTCACAGATATACAGTAAACTACAAATAGGTAAAAAATGGTTTTTTGGTTGCTGATGTTTTCAATAAACTAATTTTATACTCCGTCCCAATTTATTGATGCAGTTACTATTTGGAGAATTAAAGAAGTTTTTTATATCACGATTTTTATGTCTTTTAAATATTGTAATTGTTACTTATTATGACTTATAGTATTTTTTATGTAGTTGCTAAATATGTAAATGTTATTTCAAAAAACATCAAAATTCTATGTTTGAAACTTTGAATCTGTATACGGTCAAAATAGATTTCGGCTTTCCTACGTTCGATCGAGATCGAGTGGCGAGAAACCGGAGTAGGATTTTGGGAATAAGCTCCGAAGAAGGTACAAACGAGCCTCGAGTCCGAAGGCTGCTCGAGGACTCAGCTCGATAATCCTATCGAGCTCATGACCGAGCTTTGAGGTCGGAAGTGCATAACGCCCACCCCGAAGGTCGAACTCAAGCCAAGACCGGAGGGCCGACCCAGTGACGGGTTCGAGCCAGTATCGAGTTCGAGCCAGTATCGAGCTCACAGACAAAAGCCGTTACAACCGCACCAAAAGAGAGAATCTTGGCGGGAATCGAGGAAGAGACAAATCATCGTGGGTTCTCCACTATATGCTTTATTTTATTATTTTATTATAAATAATGTAATGACCCTCTATTATAAAAGGGGGGATCCTTGCAAACACGGGGGAGATGGAATAGAATGAAAAATAATAGACTTTTTCTTATAGACAAAGATATCTCCTTGTGCTTGTCTTACTTCGTCCTATTCATTTTTTCTGTTCATCATTCTCATTCTCATAGTCAAAATACTTGTATTGTTATCTTTGTATCAAAGGATATTACATATCCTTAGAACCATACATAAATTTAACATTATCCGATTTTTCGGGTAAACAGTTTGGCACCCACCATGGAGCTAAGGATAACAGTGATTGTTTGATATAAACCTACAGTACACACCAGCTTACAACTTCAAATTAGCAATGGCTTTACCTATCGACCACGAAGTCGGCCATCAAGATGAAACCCACAACTTGGCACCTGGGGCCGGAAGGCCACTCGATAATGGCATTGAGGCTCGAATCGAAGCACCTGAAATTCGAGCCGAAGTACCATTGGATGTCAATTCACAAATAGCTCTAGAGGCGCATCAGCGTTCCGAACCGGAAAGAAGCATTCAGGGCGGTACTCGATCCGTAGCCCGAGACACCCATAACGCGGGGGAAATCGGGGCTAGCTTACGTATGATCTTTGAGATGCTACAAGCCCAACAAGTAGCGATAGCTCAGTTACAGAGCCAAACTCATATACAGAGCAGGCCGGATTCCAATCCGCTTCGAGAAATCACCCCAGAACGGAGCCCGCCGTAGTAAAATCAAACGAGCAAGGATCAGGGACCACTCCCGAAATTACTAAATTGCTCGAGGAACTCACAAAACGAGTCGAAGTCAACGACAAGAGAGTGGAAACATACAATGCCAGGGTCGATCAAATCCCGGGGGAACCACCAATGATAAAAGGGCTTGATTCGAAAAAAATCATACAAAAGCCTTTTCCCTCGAGTGCGGCCCCAAAGCCAATCCCCAAGAAATTTTGTATGCCCGAAATTTCCAAATATAATGTTACGACCAATCCTAACAAACATGTCACCTCTTAAACATGTGCCATCAAAGGTAACGACTTGGAGGACGATGAGATCGAATCCGTGTTATTGAAAAAGTTCGGGGAGACCCTCTCAAATGGAGCAATGATCTGGTATCACAATTTACCACCAAATTCCATCAATTCTTTTGCCATGTTAGCAGATTCATTCATAAAGGCACATGTTGGTGCCATAAAGGTTGCAACAAGGAAATCAGACATCTTCAAAGTAAAGCAAAGGGGTAATGAAATGCTGAGGGAATTTGTATCCCGATTTCAAATGAAACGCATGGAATTGCCACCAGTCAGAGACGATTGGGCCGTACAAGCTTTCATCCAAGGGTTGAACGAACTAAGTTCGACAACATCACGTCGGCTGAAACAAAATTTGATCGAGTATCCAGCAATAACTTGGGCAGATATACACAACCGATATCAATCGAAAATTAGGGTCGAGGATGATCAGTTGGGAGCTCTGTATGAACCCGTGCATCAGAGCAGGACATCTACTAAAAGCCGAAGGGAGATCGACAGAGAACAAAGGTCGAACAGAGACCGATACTAACCGTATGTCGCAGACCGGATGAACAACGGTTCGGCATGTAATACAGTTCGGACAAATCAAAGGATTGATCGAGGGCAAAATTCTTGGGGACTTATGAGAAAGATAGGCTTTAATAAATATTCTGATCCTATAGAAGCACCTCGATTATTAGAGTATAACTTTAGCGTTGATGCATCCGCCATTGTGTCGGCTATCGGCCGTATCAAAGACACTAAATGGCCTCGACCCATGCAGACCGATCCTGCCCAAAGGAATCCCAATCAAATGTGCGAATATCATGGCACCCATGGCCACAGAACGGAAGATTGCAGGAAATTAAGAAAGGAAGTAGCCCGCTTATTTAACAAAGGGCACTTTCGGGAATTTATGAGTGATAGGGTGAAGATTCATTTTAAAAATAGGGATTTCGGCAAGCAAAATGAGCAAGAGGAACCGCAGCACGTCATTCACATGATCATCGGTGGTGTCGATACCCCTCAGGGACCGGCGCTAAAATGCACTAAAACATCGATTATGAGGGAAAAGCGATCTCGGACTCAAGATTACGCACCCGTAGGGACTTTGTCCTTCGACGATGAAGATTCAGAAGAAGTCATCCAACCTCATAACGATGCATTGGTAATATATGTACTCATGAATAAAACTAAAATTAAGCGTGTGTTAATCGACCCAGGTAGCTCGGCCAACATCATCAGATTGAAGGTCGTGGAACAGCTTGGTCTGTAGGACCAGATCGTATCCGCGACTCTGGTTCTAAATGGATTCAATATGGCATGTGAAACCACCAAAGGCGAGATAATCCTACTAATAAACGTGGCCAGAACCATCCAGGAAACAAAGTTTTACGTGATAGAAGGCGATATGAAATACAACGCCCTTTTTGGAAGGCCATGGATCCACAACATGAGAGTTGTACCTTCGACCCTACACCAGGTCCTCAAATTTCCAACATCGAGAGGTGTCAAAACAGTATACGGAGAACAACCGACCGCAAAAGAAATGTTCACCGTCGAGGAAGTGAAATCAATATCCTCGCCTTCGTCGATAAAGGGATCGGGCTCAGAAGGAGAACGGAACACCAAATAGCAATCACAGATGTCAGTTTTGACCCAGCCAGATAACCAGAAGATCGGAGAAGATGATGATCAGTGGATCCCTCGATCCTTCGTGATCCCCGATAATTCTGACGCCACCAAATCAACAATTGAGGAACTGGAGCAAATCATACTAATCGAGCATTAGCCCGAACGAAAGGTATACCTAGGAACGGGGTTGAGCCCCGAACTCAGGAAGAAACTTGTTCGATTTCTTATCGTTAACATTGATTGTTTTGCCTGGTCCCATTTAGATATAAAAGGGATCCCATAGGAAATAACGATGCATCGGTTAAGCTTGGACCCTAGGTTCAGACCGATGAAGCAAAAAAGAAGACCCCAGTCCGAGGAAAAGATGCATTCATAAAGGATGAGGTAACCAAACTTCTTAAGATAGGGTCCATTCGGGAGGTGAAATATCCCGAATGGTTAGCCAATGTAGTTTTAGTGCCTAAAAAGGGAGCAAACTTAGAATGTGTGTGGACTATAAGGATTTGAACAAAGCATGCCTCAAAGATTCCTTTCCGCTGCCCAATATCGATCGCATGATCGATGCCACGACCGGCCACGAGATCCTCACTTTTCTCGATGCCTATTCCGGGTATAATCAAATCCAAATGAACCCGGAGGACCAGGAAAAGACTTCGTTTGTCACCAAATATAGAACATATTGCTATAATGTGATGCCCTTCGGACTAAAAAATGCAGAGGCTACTTACCAATGCCTAGTAAATAAAATGTTCGAAGAACAAATAGGTAAATCAATGGAAGTTTATATTGATGACATGCTAGTTAAATCCTTGCGCGCAGAGGACCATTTGACCCATTTGCAGGAAACGTTCGAGATTTTGAGGAAATACAACATGAAGCTCAACCCCAAAAAATGTGCTTTCGGGGTCGGCTCGGGCAAGTTCCTCGGCTTCATGGTGTCAAATCGGGGAATTGAGATTAACCCCGAAAAAATCAAGGCCATCGAAGACATCGCCATCGTGGACAGCGTGAAATCTGTACAAAAGCTAACTGGACGGATTGCAGCCTTAGGACGATTCATTTCGAGATCATCAGATCGACGTCACAAATTTTTCTCTCTACTCAAAAAGAAGAACGATTTTGCTTGGACACCGGAATGCCAACAAGCATTAGAGGAACTAAAACGATATCTATCGAGCCTCCCACTACTTCACACTCCAAAAATAAACGAAAACATTTGCTTGTACTTGGTAGTATCGGAAGTCGTCGTAAGCAGTGTCCTAGTTCAAGAAGAGCAATGTACGTAATTTCCAGTTTATTATATAAGTCGGACCTTAGGAGAAATAGACAGGTATCCATACCTAGAAAAATTGGCGCTTGCACTGATAAGTGCCTCTAGAAAGTTAAGACCGTACTTTCAATGTCACCCCATATGCGTATTAACCACCTACCCACTTCGTAATATTTTGCACAAGCCCGAACTATCAGGCTGATTGGCCAAATGGGCTGTCAAACTCAGTGGGTACGATATCGAATATCAACCTCGTACGGCCATCAAGTCTCAAATTTTAGCAGACTTCGTGGCCGATTTCACGCCAACCCTCGTACCCGAAGTCGAAAAAGAACTCCTGTTGAAATCGGGTACATCATCGGGGGTATGGACCCTTTTAATGGACGGAGCTTCGAACGTAAAAGGGTCCGGACTAGGCATAGTTTTGAAATCACCCATGGGTAACACTATTAGGCAATCTATTAAAACTATCAGGTTGACTAACAACGAGGTCGAGTATGAAGCCATGATTGCAGGTCTCGAGCTAGCTAGAAACTTGGGAGCAGAAGTCATTGAAGCCAATTGTGACTCTTTGCTGGTGGTGAGTCAAGTAAACAAAACCTTCGAACTCCGAGAAGGTAGAATGCAAAGGTATTTAGACAAACTGTTTTTCACTTTGCACCATTTCAAACAATGGACTATACTGCATGTTCCACGAGAACAGAATAATGAGGCCGATGCGCTTGCGAATTTGGGATCGTCGGTCGAAGTAGATGACTTGAGCTCGGGGACTATCGTTCAACTTTCGAGATCGGTAATCAAAGACGGTCACGCCAAGATAAATTCTACAAGCTTAACCTGGGATTGGAGAAACAAGTATATTGAATACTTAAAGAGCGGAAAACTCCCATCGGACCCTAAAGATTCCAGGGCCCTACGGACTAGAGCAACTCGATTCACGTTGGCTTCGGACGGAATGCTATATCGAATGACATTCGATAGACCATTGGAAGTATGCTTGGGCCCGGGAGATACCGATTACATCCTACGGGAAGTGCACGAGGGCACTTGTGAGAATCACTCCGGTGCCGATACATTAGTTCAAAAAATAATTAGGGCAAGGTATTATTGGATCAATATGGACAAAGATTCGAAGGAATTTGTTCGAAAATGTGACAAATGTCAAAGGTTTGCGCCAATGATCCATCAACCTAGAGAACAACTTCACTCAGTCCTATCCCTATGGCCGTTCATGAAATGGGGAATGGATATCGTCGGCCCTCTGTCATCGACCTCAGGTAAAGTCAAATTCATTTTATTTATGACTGACTATTTTTCTAAATGGGTTGAAGCGCAGACGTTCGAGAAAATAAGAGAGAAAGAAGTTATAGACTTTATTTGGGATCATATCGTATGCCGATTTGGGATACCCGCCGAAATAGTATGCGACAATGGAAAATAATTCGTTGGCAGCAAAGTAACAAAATTCTTCAAAAATCACAAAATAAGAAGGATACTATCAACGCCATACCACCCAGTGGGAACGGACATGCCGAATCAACGAACAAAACTATCATTCAAAACCTAAAGAAGAGGTTGAACGACGCTAAAGAAAAATAGAGGGAAATCCTGCCCGAAGTCCTTTGGGCATATCGGACGACGTCAAAATCCAGTACAGGGGCGACCCCATTCTCCTTAGTATATGGGTCTGAAGTGTTGATACCAGTCGAAGTCGGTGAACCCAGTACCAGATTTCGATTCACGATAGAAGAATCAAATAACGAGGCTATGAATACCAGCCTCGAATTATCGGACGAAAGACGAGAAGCTGCTCTCGTCCAATTGGCCGCCCAAAAGCAGCAGAAGTCCGAACAAGATCTAAGATGGATCTTTCACTTGAAAGCACGCGTTGCACTCTTTTCCCCTTAGACCGGTTTTATCCCAAGTGGGTTTTTCGGCAAGGTTTTTAATGAGGCAACCATTGATCATGTTGCACTTACAACAATATCCGAGGCTTCTTTACAATCGACCTCGAATACTGGGGAGGCATTAGGCCCTCAAATACATCGAGTTCAGATGCAAGAAAGTTATTTCGCAACAACAGGGTTCCCATAGGAAATATTATAAGAGCCAATTGGTCGAAACGAACCATGCTCATGTAGATTGGCCCGAACCCAGGCGCAAAACGTGAACACATGTATAATGACTTGCAAAGAAAGTCCTCCCTATTTACCGACGTCCAAGAAAATTCCTCTATTTTTGAGATTTATTGCACAATCAGAATCAAGACAAATTCGACAACTAATAAGCCTACGGGCTACATTACTTCGAGTTCGAAACATTCACTCGACTAATAAGCCTACGAGCTACTTTGATTTCGAGTTCGAGCAAGCACTCACTCGACCATTACGCCTACGAGCTACATCACTTCGAGTTCGAAATATTCACTCGACTAATAAGCCTACGGGCTACTTCTATTTTCGAGTTCAAGCAAGCACTCACTCGACCATTATGCCTACGGGCTACGTTACTTCGAGTTCGAAACATTCACTCGACTAATAAGCCTACAGACTACTTTCATTTTGAGTTCAAGCAAGCACTCACTCGACATTACGCCTACTGGCTACATTACTTAGAGTTCGAAACATTCACTCGACTAATAAGCCTACGGGTTACTTTGATTTCGAGTTCGAGCAAGCACTCACTCGACCATTATGCCTATGGGCTACATTACTTTAAACTAGAAACATTCGCTCAACCATTACGCCTACGGGCTATATTACGTTGAGTTCGAATCATTCACTTGACGGCCAATAAGCCTATAAGCTGCTTTTATTTTAAGTTTGAGCGAGCATTCACTCGACCATCACGCCTACAAGCTATATTTGTTCAAGTTCGAATCATTGAATCAACTAGAAAGCCTAAGGGCTACATCACTTCAAGTCTGAAAAAACAATCGATCGATCATAGAGACTACGAAGTCAAAACTTGATTAAAGTCTTCACAAAAACAAGTCGACCAAGTTGTATATATACAAAATTGTCTACATGATTGATTGGCGTGATATATACAAAATTGTCTACATGATATACAAAAAAATTAATTAAGAACTAAGCTTCTTGGTCATCCTCAGGGGCGTTCGCTTCTCTGTCGGGCTCTTCCTCGTCCTCGGATCCGCTCTTGCTACCGCCACCATCATCATCATCAGAAGCCAAGGCTTCAGCTTCAGCTTCGAGCTCTTTAGCCTTTTTTATCTCTTCGGTAAGATCGAAACCTCGAGCGTGTATCTCCTCGAGGATCTCCCTCTGAGACCTACATTTAGCAAGTTTGGCAACCCAATGAGCTCGAGCGTCGGCAGTATCCGCCGCCTCCCGTGCCTCCATCTGAGCAGCCTCGGCATCGGCCCAATACACAGCAATGGACTTATCAGCCATGACTTTCGACGACTCAACCTTCGCCTTGGCCTTAGCAAGACGTGTTTCAAGCTCCTCGATCCTCTTATCCTGAGCCGACCCCTTTTTCTTGACGCTTCGAAGCTGAACATCGGCCGATAGTAATTTGGTCAAAATGGTTTCCTTTTTCGCAGCCAGGCGGTCGATAGTCTCCTTCCACCGATTACATTCAGCTTTGATTTGATCAAATTCTTCCCGAAGTAACCCGATTTTTTCAACCTTTTGTTGCAGTTGAGACAACGAAGGGTTAACTTCCATAGTTGAGTCAGACCCATACTTTAACAGAACGAGGCTCACCTGCTTATAGAGTTCGGCCTCTTCTTCACGAACCTTAGCCAAATCCGCTTGGAGGTCCTTTATAGTCTCGTCCTTTTGGCTGCAAAGAAGCCGCAGGGTGTCTCTCTCACCTGAGACCTTTTGAAGCTTGGCCTCACACTGACTAAGATCGACTCGAAACCTACTAATAGCCTGCACAGTGGGGAAAAAACACATGTCAAGTATGGAAAAGAACAAAGAAACCAAGTGTAAAAAAATCATTACCCGAGTAATGAAACGTTGGGCTTCCTCTAGAAGAAGAGAAGCGTCACCAATATCGTAAGCATCATCGACTCCAGTGAAGCAATCCCGAAAAGGGTCCCCTACATTAGAGCCCTCGCCCATATCTGGGGTCTTCAATTCTCGAGCTTCCTTTAATGCCTCCTGGAAAAGGTTGGAAGAAAAGGCGAATGACCTACTGTCATAGTCCCGAGCAAATCACTCGGGGTGCTCCGATCAAGACTCAGGATTTCAGGACCGACCCCGACCGGTACAACCGCCATCGGCTCAGGAGCTCTAGCAACCTCGATAGCTTTCGCATATAGGATCACCAAAGCCGAGGCGTTATCTTCTTGTTGTTGTTCTCTCAGTCGTTGGACCGAGTCAATCGGAAGGGCAATTTCCTTCCTCCTCACCCTCCGAGTTTTGGGCTTGGGGTCCTATGACCGAGAGGCAGCACTTCGCTTCTTATCTTTTCCCGGTTTCAGGACCGGGGACTTGGTTTCTTCTTCACCGCTCGAAGGCCTCAAAGTGGCATCCTTGGTTACACCTGTGTGAAAGGAAATCAGTAACAAATAGAACACAAAGAATACTTCGAAGGAAACAAGAAGCAAAACCTTACCATAGTTCTTGGCCTCCCATCTACCTTTAGCCAAATCACGCCAAGCGCGTTCGGCATAAGAGAAAGTCGAGGCTAACTTCTGAATCCAATCCTCGAGGTCAGGTACAGCTTGTGGCATCCAAGGGGCAGCTAAATATCGGAGAAAGACATCAGAAAAAATAGGGAAGAGACACGAAAAACAAACAAGAAACACTTACGATCGAAATTCCATTCCTCGGGGAACGGCATCTTCTCTTCCGGAATAAGGTCACGGGTCCTCACCCAAATATAACAACCCATCCAACCCCGATCTTTGTCTTCGTCGATGCTCGACATCAAAGCCTTCGATGCCCAGCGATGAAGTCTGATTAGTCCTCGAAAGATTTGAGGCCGATACAATCGTATGAGGTGATTCAGAGAAAAATCTAGCCCCCGGCTTTGATAGAGAAGAAGCAAAATAAGATCACTATACGCCATAGAGAGGGATGAATTTGACCGAGGGTGACCTGATATCTTTTGCAAAAATCAATGATCACCGGGTCGACGGGTCCCAACGTGAAGGGATAAGTGTAAACACTTAAAAAACCCTCCACATGAGTGATGACGTTCTCTTCGGGGGATGGAATCTGCAACACAACCTCGGGACCCCAGTTGCAGTCTTTTCTGACGGCCTCGAGATGACCCTCCGTTATAAAGCACATGTACATCGACACGTGCTCGCATCGACCCGGAACGGATGAAGGATTCTCAACCTTAAAATCGATCTTCAGAGTGCACGGGCCGGGAACATAGTCGTGAATGGACGGCTCCACCGGCGCCTTGTCGCCGGACGGCCGTGAAGAAGAAGCTTTCTCCTTCTGTCCTACAATTTTTGAAGTTTTAGCCATTGATATGAGAGGAAGAAAGGCAAAGAAAAGTGAAAAATTGACGTCACCTAAAACTCTGGTGTAGATGGCTCTAAGGCAACGAAACGGAGGGAAAAGATAAGAGAATTTGGAAGAGTGAAGGCGTAAAAGTGGTAAAAGTTAGATGGAAAGGTTATTTATAGGCTCGCATCACGCCGATTCAATATCAGAAATGGCCGACCATCATCTGACAAGCATTAAATACCTTGACTAAATCGATGGGACAGCTATCACATACGTCATAATCGGTCCCTGATAAAATGTCAGCTTGTTGTTCAATCGAACCATCGAAGATCATGTCGATTCTCACCATATCCTTTATGAGAATCGAGGGGAGTATCTGTATACGGTCAAAATAGATTTCGGCTTTCCTACGTTCGATCGAGATCGAGTGACAAGAAATCGGAGTAGAATTTTGGGAATAAGCTCCGAAGACGGTACAAACGAACCTCGAGTCTGAAGGTTGCTCGAGGAGTCGGCTCGATAATCTTATCAAGCCCGTGACCAAGCTTCGAGGTCGGAAGTGCATCACGCCTACCCCGAAGGTCGAACTCAAGCCAAGACCGGAGGGCCGACCCAGTGACGGGTTCGAGCCAGTATCGAGTTCGAGCCAGTATCGAGCTCACAGACAAAAGCCGTTACAACCGCACCAAGAGAGAAAATCTTGGCGGGAATCGAGGAAGAGACAAATCATCATGGGTTCTCCACTATATGCTTTATTTTATTATTTTATTATAAATAATGTAATGACCCTCTATTATAAAAGGGGGGATCCTTGCAAATACGGGGGAGATGGAATAGATCGAAAAACAATAGACATTTTCTTATAGACAAAGATATCTCCTTGTGCTTGTCTTACTTCGTCCTATTCATTTTTTTCTGTTCATCATTCTCATAGTCAAAATACTTGTATTGTTATCTTTGTATCAAAGGATATTACATATCCTTAGAACAATACATAAATTTAATATTATCCGATTTTTCGGATAAACAGAATCAAACAAAAAAAATAGATTGTTTAACCCTTGTAGCGTATTTAGTTATTTACTATTTGTGGCGACTTATATAAAGGAACTTAATTTCTCCCTCTTTTTCCACCAAAATTTTTCACTAACAAGACTTAATACTTATTGTTCATTCATTTGACTAACACATGAAATGTCCCGTCTTTTGGACATTTGCGTGAAAAGCCCCTCAAAAGACACATATGACTAGCACATGAGATGTAACATTCATTTTGGTATATCAAATAAACCATTAAAATTTTACCCACCAATATTAATCAACATCAAAAAATATAAAGTAGTGTATTTTATTGTTAATTATGACAGTTATCCGTGGTATAAAAATAAAATGTCTATATGTATTTTGTGGGGCAATTTTGTTGTCTATATAAATTGAAGTGCTACTCATAACTACAAATTATTCAACTAATTTCGTGTCCTTTAACATTTTGTGAAGTATTTTTATACAATGTGTGGTCTAACCAGCTTCTTGACGAAATATAAAGTAAGGTTGCATATAATAATTCCAATATTTCGAACTCCATAAAGCGGGAGATTAGTGTATCGGACTGTCTTTTTATTGTATGCTCTACACAATTTATAATGTTAAGTTAGTATCATTTGCCTAACTTGTTGAGATGATATATCACTATATAAATATCTACTATAGTAGCATTTTATTCTCAGTATCACTTCACAATTATGGTCAGCTTTTGCCTTCAACTAGTATTTTCAATAGCAGTAAATCTCATATTTGTTGTAACAGCTCGCAATCACCCTACTACTAGCCTGTCTCCATCGTTTCCCCTACCACCCAATATACCACCTCCGCCATCGCCATCGCCATCACCACCGCCTCGTATTCGTAAGCTACGGTCTCTGACACCATTATTATTATTATTATCTTCCTCGTCACCACCTCTATATCCGCTATATCCGTCATCACAACTTCCACACGTGCCCGAATCTTCATCATTGCGACCATTGATTATTCGTCTACCTTCCTCGCATCTCTTGAAACTACCTTCATATGATTTTGAAATTTCTTTTTTGCAATACTTGATGGTAAAGTTGTTTCTTGTCAAAATTTTGTTACTTTTTGTAGCCATAATTGATGTATGTGATGGATTTGAGTAGGACGCTACTTTTTTCTCTTCATTAAGTTAATTATAGGATTTTTATTTTTGGGAAAATGACACTTGTGTAGCCGCTCTCCAAATCATAGCCGAAAAATAAATATTTTTGTATATATATATATATATATATATATATATATATATATATATATTTTTATTTTTTTTATTTTTGTATGTTATAATATACAAAAAAAATATGCAAATTATATACTTTTACGGCTACTGAATGTAAATAATTTTGGCCGCGGGTTAAAAGTGATCTTTGCCCTCTTCTTTTTGGTGTTCCTTCGAAAGGATTGAAGTGCAAAGTTTAATTAAAGGCCCAAACTATGAAATTCCTCAAAGTCTATAACCTTTCATGGTGGAAATGACACTAGGTAGTCACTTTTAAGCAAGTTGTTTAAAATATATTCACAATTTACTATATATCTAAAGATTAGCCAATTCACTCAAAGTTCAGGACATGGCGTGAGGTTTAAACTTCAGGATACCGTATCCTAAAGTTCGAAAATTGTGCCCACAAGTTCGAATCTTATGTCCTGAATTTTAAATTAGCAGTTTTAAAATTTAGGACACTTAGTCTTGAATTTCAAATTAGCCCCTCAAAAACTCAGGACACCAAGTCTTGAATTCCAAATTCAGGATACTTAATCCTGATATTTGGGTGAATTGGTTAATCTTTAAATACATTGTAAATTATGGATATATTTTAAATAGCGGGTTTAAAAGTGGCTAATGGTGCACTCCGCCCCCCTTTCATGGCTCCTCATGCATGAACACTTGCACAGTTCTAGCTATATGTGTAGAATTATTAAAACACATTTAAAAATTAAAATAGGATTAATCATAAAGAAAAGAAGAATTTTTTTTTTACAATCTCCTTCCTGCTAAAGCAACACATAACAGTGGTATCACAACTTCAGCTAATATTTTTCGAGTTTTTGGCTAATATTGTCCATTATCTTTGAGGATAGGTCTATTTTGGTCCCTCAAATATAGCCCTGAGCATATTTAGTTCCTTAACTATGTTAAAGTGGAGCGCCTTTAGTCTCACTGACACAATGTGTTCAAAAACTAACGATGTTACCCAACTCTGATTCATGAAGCAAATCTTCTGCTATGAAGCAAAACGTTTCCTCTCCTTTTATTGGATAACACAAATTATCAGTTTAAATTTTAGAAGACATTATCTAAAAATGAGGAATTAAAGTGATAATTTGCGTTATCCAATAAAAAGAGAGGAAATGTTTTGATTCAGAGCAGAAGATTTGCTTCATGAATCAGAGTTGGGTAACACCGTTAGTTTTTGAACATATTGTGTCAGTGAGACTAAAGGTGCTCCACTTTAGCATACTTAAGGGACTAAATATGCTCAGGGTTATATTTGAGGGACCAAAATAGACCTACCCTCAAAGATAAGGTACAATATTGGTCAAAAACTCATATTTTTCTGTCCCATAATTTTTTTTTTTTTTGATAAAATAAGCGAAATTTTATGTATGGCATCCAGAAGATGCAAGGTGTACAAAAGAGAGTACTTAAAAAAAACAGTCACCTATGAACAAAAAGGAGCTAAGCAAGAGCTAAACAATAATAACAACAACCTAGTATAATAACACTAGTGGGGTATGGGGAGGTTAGTGTGTACGCAGACCTTACCCCTACCCTAGGGTAGAGAGGCTGTTTCCGATGGACCATCGGCTTCCTCCCTCCAAGAACTCCCCACCTTACTCTTGGGGTGACTCGAAATCAAAATACTTCGTATGACAGTCATTAGAAACTAAATTTTTCTGTAACATAAATTATACAACTGCAGAAACTTTTCAAATACATGGAACACAAATTAAGATACATTTGGATATTTTATAAACTACTAATCTAAACATATTGCTGATATTTTCATAAGAGCCAAATCATGAATAACACATCAAAAGAAGAAAAAATGAGAAAGTTAGAGCCACCAAAGAATCAATTGAATCTTGATCTTCAAACATTTCTTGTAAAAACCAGCCCTCCTTAGTCTCTCCTCTAATTTGGATGTTCAAATTACCCCTATATAAACCAGTTGAACCATCTTAAATTGCAACGTATCGTCATGCTGGAAGTAGGTTTTCCTCCAATGTATTTGGAGAAGGTACTTTAGGAGCAATAGATTTTTCTGACTTGGAAAAGACAATGAGAATCTGCATCAAAACTAGGACCAAAACCAAGAAAACTGCACAGAATACAACTCCTCCCCAAGAGAATGGACACCACTCGAAAAACTTTATAGCGCTGAAGAAAAGGAAACATGACCAACAGATAACAACCTGCATATCAACAACATAATGTAATTGTTGTTAGACAGAAGAACAGAATGGAAGCGACAAGCTGTGGCTTAAATTAGCTCTTTCCTCACCAATAAGGACTTTTTTGGTCTTCCAATATCTTGACATTCTTGATCACCAAATGTACCCGTAACTAGATGTCGGTCCAACAAAGTATCCTATCGTCAGTGAAAAAAAGCATCAATGGGTATATAATAATTAACATGAGTAAGTGAAAGCTAAGAAGGGGGCCTTGGTAAAGTTATTGCCATCTGACCAGGAGGTCACGGGTTCGAGTCGTGGAAATAGCCTCTTGCAGAAATGCAGGGTAAGGCTGCGTACAATAGACCCTTGTGGTCCGGTCCTTCCCCGAAAACCGCGCATAGCGAGAGTTTAGTGCACCGGGCTGCCCTTTTCTAAGCGAAAGCTAAGTACTTTTTGACTAATTTACATGCCATACAAGTTCCATAGATTAGCTTGACATTGTTTTCTGTAGAAAGTTTATCTTGTTTGTAATCAGATTCTACAATCAATAAACTAGGTGGCATTGTATCGCATTCTACCTTTACAACAAAAACATCTTTGCACCATTGTGCAATGCCACTTTCATCTTCTGGTAATTCATGCATCAAACGACGTTCAACACGCACATGGACCTACAAAGAAACAAATGTCAAAATCGTCATGAGCAGGAACTCAGTCATATGTCCACAAACTGCAATGTATAGAAAATTTGTTATTGTCAGAAACAACAGCATAACTGCAGCCTCAGTTTTATTCAAGCACCACTTGCCTCAAGTGCGAACAAGAAACATTGAGCATGAAAAGAGGGAATGTTATCCAGATCTTAAGGAGTGAAGAGAGACACAGCAAGGTAGGTGGACAATATAAATGATATCCTAATCAATCTAGGCCCAAAAATTACTGATGAGAGGAGCAATTCCAAACTAATTAGTAAATTTTAAACACGACTTGGACAGCTGCCAAATGTGCAGATTGATGCACAAAATGTGCATCTTTGCAGTCTCAAGCATATACTGGAGAAATCTTATTTCTCAATAGAGTATACTATACTATACAGTATCGTGTATACTAAAGATATCAGTTTCGGAAAGTAAACAAGTATGTAGGTATTAGCTTACCACAGAAGAACAGCCTCTAAGCATTCTTAGCAATGTCGGTCGAGGCTTATCTTTAGGAATTGCAAGTGTTATATTATAAATTGCTGGAACAAAGGAACGCAAATGGCTTACTGCTGCAACAAAACCCTGAAGAAGAGAATGCGAGCAGATGAATATCGATGGAAAACTTTCTCTTGATCATATATATATAAAAAAGATGCCATAGTTAACTAGGCTACATGTAAACAATGTTGTCAGTGTTACGACTCATTCCTCTGAAGTTTCAATCTAGGATGAAAGAATGTTAATGTCACCACATTCAAATCAGAAAGATGTTACAAAAGATTATGTCACCTTGGTTCGAGGAATCAAAACATTCCTTGGGATAGGTAATCCTGCAGAAGTAGCATATTCTTGGGCTGCTAAAAGCTTTGTGTGCGTAAAGCGAGTTCCTTCTACAAAAACAGCCAACCAAAAAGGTTGGTGGAAATCATTTAGCTGTTGGAAGCCTGACTGCAGTGGAAGACCGAAAGAAGAAATAAATGCAACAAACAAAAGTAGAAGATTACAATACGAACTGATAAAGGTTTGATAATAGTACCTTCAAGGTGTTTTCATCCTTGGCCCAGCTTCTCTCGAGACTGATATAACCAGAAAACCACATTGACCATCCCAAAACCTGAAAAGTAAATATTTCCTTTACCATTATATTGAGCTTATGAAGATGGATAAAACGCATTCTTCTGCCAACTAGCAGCATTTTTCCCCTACTGCTATAGCACAACGATGAGTTGACTGTATATCAACTCACGAGGTCATTTTACTAGAGATCTGTTAAAATTTTGCCCCAAATATGTCTCTTTGATATCATAACACTTACAACTAAAAATTTGACTGCTATACTTACTGAAATTAAATGTTCGAAAAATGACAAAAAATGGTCTAATATTTCTGTGTCTTTGTAAAGCAATATCTGATGTTGCACTCTTTAACCGAACACTATAAACTTTAAAATTAAAAAAATATAACTTGCATTCAGTTGCAAAATCCAACTTAACAACAACTAGCACCAGGGAACATAACGTAGTGAATAATTCTGAAGGTGTCAGAAGCTTACGGGAAGATATGATAAAGATTTCTTTGCCAAAGCAATTGTGCTACCGAGGCAACCTACTCTCTGTAAATAACCATAAAAGGAAAATATCAAAAAAGCATATCCTTCTGCAATTCTGCTTCAAGAGGGAATAAGAATAGGTTGTCTTCCCGAAAGAGCACATGAGAATAAAATCAAGAGATTATAGTGCTACAATCGTACCGATGCTTAGATCGAAAACCCAGTCTCCCAATCTATAAAATAATCATTTACAAATATATCCATCACAGTTCTCCATCTTTACTATTTTGTTTTATTAATTTTTCAACTTTTTATTCTATAGGAACGCTATTCTAAAAGATGAATGAATTGTTCTTGAGCAATGACAACAGCATGAGTAATCATCCCACCACATTGTCCAAGAAGCAAGCAAACCAGAAGAATGATATGCTATGATACGATGTTTCCTAATAAGCAATCCTTGCCATATTATCATTTATCTCACATATGTTTCTTTTCCTTCAATGGAAATTCTCAAAATTAAAGAGAAAAGAAAAAAGAACCATTTATGCTTATCAATAGAAAATGGAATATCTTTATCTTTAAAACGCTTCTGAGTTATGTCTCTGTTAACGTGTATATGCTTAAGCAAAGATCATCATTTTATAAATGCTTAAGCAAAGATCATCATTTTATAACATTCTTTTTTATAAGTTGAAATCATTTCATTAATTCCCCAAGATGTATCCCAACATTTTTTAAGCAAATTATCAGAATGATACCTAAAGAAACCTCTTCCATCAATCTACTATGCCGCCAACCTGGCCGGCTGGCCCTTCTTGAGTTCTTACTCAAATAACTATGGGGATGATTCAAAGTTTTCTAAGGCAAAGAGAGAAAATGACATGTCAAGGTTTTCTTAAATTAAGAAACGGATGCCTCTAGAAAGAGAGAATTTCGATGCTTCAAGAAAGAAATTTTTTTAAGTTGAAGTAGACAAGCACCTGAGCTATAACCCATCCGACAAGCCAGTCAATGTCACTTCTATGGTTGGAGATTACTAGTGCATGTTCTTTTCCTGAAATCGGTTATTATCAAAGAATCAATAAAGGTTACACATGAAAAAAGAAGATACGGACAACCTTATCTCGCAAAAGAATTCAGGTAACAAAACTGACAGTTTTCTTACCCATCAAGCCATAAGTTTCTTGATCTGTGTATAGCTCAACCTAGCAGGAACCACAAAATACTACATAGTTAGTCTTAAAACACAATAGAAATCAATATGATGGAATGTTTCCAATGCAACCTTTTTCTCGCCTAATCAAGAAATTCTTCTAGAAAACAAAATACTTTTACATGCATAAATAAAAGGAGACAACAATCTCCGTATCACTTTATCACCTATCTCGTTGTTGTCCCAATTGTTATTTCTGCATCTTTTTCTTTTTTCTTTGGGCCGCGGGTTTATCGGAAATAGTCTCTCTACCTTCACAAGGTAGAGGTAAGGTATGCGTACGCTCTACCCTCCCCAAACCCTACTATGTAAGATTATACTGAGTTTGTTGTTGTTGTAAATAAAAGGAGACAACACCTGCTGCAAAATGGGATGAACTTCTCCTTTTCTTCCTACTACAGACCAGCATATAGTCCTTTTTATCTAATGGAAAAGATTGTATCATATTTTTCTTGAGCTCTTAAAGAAAGCAATAGTGAATGCTCAAAATCGATACCTATGGATATGTTACTTCAAATGTGGAATCTAAGTTATCACATTTATCTAGAAGCACATTTAAGTTATCACCAGGAGCATTGTGATTCTCAATTCCAGTAACTTATTTGGAAAAAAAGAAAAGCAGTAACTCAAATTATGAAATCTAGCACAAAATGCAAACAGTAAGAAATGCATATAAGTAAACAATCATATTTAGTACTAATAGTCTTCAAACACCTTAACATTTGCCCACCAGTCGAAAAGCCATATGAGTTCCAACCATAACAATTCTGTAACTTCTTTATTGATCCTTCTGTACATGTTTTTCGAACAGGGTCGAACTAGAATGAAGAGAAGTGCCTGAAAATAAAAACAAGTTGAAGATTGTAATGGATGAAAGATGTATCGTCACCAAATTACATTAACATGCTATAGCGCCCGATATCAAGGATTCTCTTCATAAGTATACGCCTATATTTTTAGTTAATTACATTTGTTGGTTCACTGATTTTCTGGAAACTACATAAATAGCATAGCAAACTGCAAAGCCACTTTGCAAACTTAAATCAATTTAAATAAAACTCTAAGAAACAGGTTGTCAAATAACCAAAGAAAAAGTTATAATTATATATACAGATAGTAACTAATATTTTTGACAAAAAATGAGCAACTAATCATAACATTGAACAATGATAACCATAAGGTCTCAAATTCAAATCTCAGCGTGAACAAAAAATCATCACTAGGTTATTCTTCCCATATGCCTAAGCCTTGGTGGGTAGAGTTATCATGTACCAGTGCTGGTGGGAGGTCGCAGGTACGCGGTGGAATAGTTGAGGTACACGCAAGTTGCCTCGCACACCACCGTCATAAAAAGATTCATTGAACAATGTGGACATGAAAGGGACAATTCTTTAAAGAAATAAATCAAGAATGTTGAAGCCATAACATGCATAAAACAGCCCAAAACTGCATAAAACAACGTGGGATCTAATCCAAAAACTAATTACATTCCAAAAAAAAAAATTGTTACAATAATAAGGATAAAATGGGTAATACCTGAATGAAGTTGATAATGAGGCCGGATAAAAGGAAGAGAAGACCAATAGGAAGAATAATGGCGGCTGCGATTGCCATTTCTGAGATATTAACCACATCAATTAAAGAATATTGGATATAGAGATTCAAGAAATGGGAGAGAAGTTGGGGGTGGTGGAACAGAAATGTGTACAGTTGGCAATCTGACCGTTTGTACGAATGAATGATTAGTTAAATGGGATTAATTCCCAACTGAATATGATTAAAACTGCGACTGGCGCACGTTGCACTGCTAGCTTTTAAGAATTTAAAACTTTAATATATACACTCCTTAACAGGGGCGGCTAAAACGTGAAGCAACTTCCTCCAAATTTGAGGGGCCCCATTTTTAGAAATAGTAGGCTTATATGATTTTTTGTATGGAAATTTAAATTACTACTTAGAAGAAAATATTGAGTACTATTTGTAATAAATGCGTAATATATAAAGAAATAATTTGATGTAAATATTGATAATAAAACCACAAAGTCTCTTGAAAAATCTTTTAGAGTTGATTAGGTATTATACATAGTAGATCAAGCCATTTTTTCACTTCAATATAGATTTGAATAATTTGAAGCGTATGAAAGTATTTTTGATTTTCTATTTTGTGGTTAAAAATTGAGTCAAGTTGAAGATAATACTCCAGTTGATATATATTCAATCAGATAAAAAAACTTAATTCTTTTTCAAATACTTATATTGCTTATAGAAGAATGTTCATAGTTCATGTAAAAGTTGCCCCACCGATAGAATTTTTTTCAAAACTAAAATTAATAAAATCTTGGCCAAGAACAAGATAAACAATGTCTCAAGAAAGATTAAAAAGATTAGCTATATTATCGTTTGGTAGAGAATTATTAGAAGAAATCGATTATAAAAAATTATTAATAATTTTGCATCTAAAAAAACTAGAAAAATAGATTTCAAATAAAAATTAAAAGTTTTTGTTTAAGTGTAAGGCCTCCAAATAAACTTTGGCTTCAGGCCACAAATATTGTTAAGCCGCCCCTGCACTCTTAGCCAGTACTTTGTTTTAACAACAATATCATGAACTTGGCTCCATTTATTCAATAAGCATTTAAAGGTAAAAATAGCACGGGCTAGCCAGTTTTCGGACTGGTCATTCAAAAATAGCCAGTGTTTGCCAAGTCATTGAAAAATAATCACTATTTTACTGCAACAGAGACCGATCCAGCATAATATACTGGATTTCGGTGCACTTGTGTATGAACTTCCAGCATATTATGCTGTAACTCCAACACGTGAAAAGTTCCAGCATAATATACTGGAGATTTGAGCACCTGTGTATGAACTTCCAGTATATTATACTGGACCGGTATACTTTGCTGGAACGCCAGTTGTCACGACCCCAAATTCCCTCTTTAGGAGGTCGTGATGGCACCTAGTCTCTAAGACTAGGTAAGTCTATCAATGCGGAATAATAATAGATATCTGAAATAAATAAACTACAATTCAAATAATTACAACTCCCAAAATTCGGTAGAAATAAGTCACAAGCTTCTAAAAATTTATCTTCAATGTCTCTATATATATCAAGGTCTAAAGAAAATAAGGAAGCAACATGATAATGATAGAAGGGGATTCCGGAGTCTGCGAACGCTGGCAGATATACCTCGAAGTCTCCGTACACCGATAACTCATTGATGTCTGGGCTGGTAAGATGTACCTGGATCTGCACAAAAAGATGTGCAGAAGTGTAATATGAGTACACCACAGCGGTACCAGTAAGTGCCAAGCCTAACCTCGGTAGAGTAGTGACGAGGTCAGGTCAGGCCCTACTGGAAAAATAAATAATGGCATGGTAAAATATTTAACAATATAATAAGATAAAATGACAATGGAAATGAGTCAAGTAGTATGTCATCATTTAATTACACCAAATAATGTCAATTAATACTTCGCGGAAACAAAATAGAATTCTTTTCAACTTTAAGAAAAATCACAATAATAATCAAAGGCAACTCTTCCATAAATCAATATCAACAAGGATACTCCCGAGGTACCGCCTCGTAGTCCCGAATCATAAATAAATTCACAATATCTCATTTTCTTATATCACTACGGGAGTCTTCACAATTTATTTAAAGAAAACATATTTCTCAAAATAGCATCCCGCGTTTTTAGCCACTCTTATCACACCGCATGACTTCTAGTAGTTTTTCCCTACTAGCCACGCATATCAAGCCATCTTTATCTCACCGCATACGTTTACCACCGCATGCGTATCAATATCACAATATATCACAATTTGTACCTCAAGTGCCCAATATTTCTATTTGCCAAAACAAATCAACAACAATATTTTTCCATAATAAAGAGCTCACGACTCATGCCAAAATAATCCAACAATAATATTTTTCCACAATAAATAGCGCACAGCTCCATCACAATGAGCACGAAAAATCTCACAAAATATTTGAGAATAAATAACTCAACAAAATAATATTTTAAAATTTTAATACGTTGCTTCAATACCAAATTTAAAATGTCAAATAATTCATATTAATAATATTTAATTTAAAGAAAATCACCCTTCAAATAATGCACATAATAAAAGAAACCAAGTTTCAACTAAATAGGTAAAACAATTAGCAGAAAAAGGTCATACAAATTTAAAGTATAAATATTTAAATCAATGATGAAGAATATAACAAGGTAAAATTATTTAATTAATATGCAACAGCGATCTGCACAATTTAAAGATATAATCTTTCACATTTAGCCCGTGTACACACTCGTCACCTCGTGTACACGACTTTCAACACATTTCAATCTATCACTTCAATACCAATCCCAGGGAAAATTTCCCCCACACAAGGTTAGACAAGTCACTTACCTCGACTTGCTCCAATTTAACCAAGTAGTATGCCTTTTCCTCGATTTTCCGACTCTGATCGACTCGAATCTAGTCATAATTAATTCGATACAGTCAACAAAAATTATAGAATCAATTCCATAAGAAAATATTATATTTTTCAATAAAATTTCGAAATTAACTCAAAAATTACCCATTGGGCCCACGTCTCGGAATTATGTGAAAGTTACGAAATATGAACGCCCATTCAACCACGAGTCTAACCATACCTAAATGACTAAATTCCGATAACAATTCGACCCTCAAATCTATCCAAGAGGGTTTTCAAATCTTTCCAACTTAAATCACCAATTAATTATTAAAAACAGTGATGGATTCAAGTAATCTAACCAAGATTGAGTTAACAACATTTACCCCGATGTTTTATCTGAAAATCTCCCAAAAATAGCCTCAATCCGAGCTCCAAATCATTAAAAATGGAGAATGGAACGAAGTCCCATTTTCAGAACTTAAACATTCTGCCCAGTGATTTCTTCTACGTGATCGCGGACCAACTCACACGATCGCGAAGCACAAGTTTTTATTGCCCCAAACCGCGATCGCGAAGCACAGTCTCTGCAAGCCTACGCGATCGCGAGCCTTCTCACGCGATCGCGAAGCATTAAGCGCGTGGCCCAGCTTCTGCCTCGTTTCTTATTCGCGAACGCGGTCTTAGCCACGCGTCCGCATAGCACAGCTTGTCAAACCTACGCGATCGCGGACTCGCCCACGCAATCGCATAGCATAAAATTTCAGCTTCCCAATTAACCCTACGCGATCGCATACCTTCTCACGCGATCGCTTAGAAGGAAACCAGAACCTGTAGAAACCAGAACTTCATCTATCAAGCCAAGTCCAAAAATGATCCGTTAAGCATCTGAAACTCACCCGAGCCTCTCGGGACCTCAGCCAAATATACCAACAAATCCTAATACATCATACGAACTTAGTCGAGTCCTCAAATCACATCCAACAACAATTAAAACACGAATCACACATAGATTCAAGCCTAATGAACTTTTAAACTTTCAATTTCTACAAACGACGCCGGAACATATCAAATGAAGTCCGATTGACCTCAAATTTTGCACGCAAGTCATAAATGACAGAACGGAGTTATAAAAATTTTTGGAACTGGATTCCGACCCCGATATCAAAAAGTCAACTCCCCGGTCAAACTTCCAAACTTAAATTCCTATTTTAGCCATTTTAAGCCTAATTTTACTACGGACTTCCAAATAAAATTCCGAATACGCTCCTAAGTCCAAAATCACCACACGGAGATGTTGGAATCATCAAAATTCTATTCCGGGGTCATTTTCTCAAAATATTGACCGAAGTCAAACTTAGCATTTTAAGGCAAACTTAAGGAACCAAGTGTTCCGATTTCAACCCGAACACTTCCAAATCCCGAACCAACCATCCTTGCAAGTCATAATTTATAAAGGCACATACGAAAATTTTTATTTAGGGGAACATGATTTTAAAAGTCAAAATAACTGGTTGGGTCATTACACCAGTATATTGTGCTGGAGTTCTAGTATACTTATACTGGAACTCCATTATATTATACTGGAGTTCCAGTATACTTATGTTGGAACTCCACTATAATATGTTGGAGTTCCAGTATACTTATGCTGGAACTCCAGTATAATAGACTGGAGTATTTTCCGGATTTTGAACAGTATTTTCGTTCAGATTTATCTTTACATGAAAAGTGGTTAAATTTTAATTACTTTTGAAAGTGTGGCTATTTTTGAATGACCACTTGTAAATCTAGCTATTTTTGAATATCTTCCCATTTAAATTTTAATTTACGCTCTAGACTTGACAAGATAATACTTAAAACCCTCTAAACGTGTCATTTTTAAATAAAAACTTTTTTTGTACTTTTTAAAAATCAATTTTTTGTTGGACCAAACGTGTGAGAAATTTGGTCAAAACACTACTTTATTTTTGCTAAATTATTTTGTTTGGCTAAAAATAATGAAGTTTTGTCTAAGTTGTTTTCCAGTTTGGCTCGAAAAAGAGAAGGAAATATAAGTTGATCTAAATATTTTATTGTATTTACAAAAGAAATAAAAATAAAAACACCGTTGGAATTCTATAATTTTGGTTAGAACCTTTTTATTTGGCTAAAATAATGGAGTTTCGAGCATATCTTTTTACAAATTTGCGCAATAAATTAGAAATAAACAGTTTGAACAAATAATTACTGCATCTAAAGATTAAATTACAATAAATATAGAACTAGGGCAAGAAAATCGGAATATAATACTGAAACAAATAAATTATTATATATCATAATATAACTATGCGACAAGTAACAATTTAAAAGGTGTTTACCCGAAAAACGGATAGAGTTGAATTTATACGTAGTTCTAAAGATACGTGGTACAACTTAGCACAAATCGAAAAGTAAGTAGAAATATACTGGTTTTTGACTGTATGAAGAATGAAATACCAACCAAATTGAAATAGAAAGCTATTTTATGAACAAGCAAGATGAATCAATGTATAAAAGCTCACAAGAGGATAATCTCACTATAAATATCAGTATGTTTTTCTCTGTGAATATCAATAATATGAGAGTGTATCAATGCCTTGATGTTCCCTCCCCTATAGAAATAATAATTATCCCTCTTATAGTGGAGGGATCCTACTTTAGATATAATTAAAAATACATAGTGGGGATCCCATAATAGATTAGCTTTTTCCCTAATTTTCACCGAGATTCTCTCCCTTAGTGCGGCTGTAACGGCTCTTGTCTCTTGGTTCGATCTTGATCAGACTTGGTATTGGTCGATTTCTAGGTTTAGAACTCGATATTGGCTCGAGCTCGATATTGGCTCGGGGTCCGGTATTGACTTTGGCTCGGTATTGGTCTGTCTCTGGCTTTTAAGCTCGATAACACCGCCTCACATCATAGTTCGATTTGGAATCGAGCTCGGTACTTAATCCCGAAACTTGAACTTGCTAACCTGGCTTCGGATCTCATACCCGATATTATGAAGATGACCTTCGATCCATTATGTTCCAATCTTGACTAATCATATGAAGGTCAAAATCGGTTTAGACCGTATACAGATAGTCCCCTCATTTCTCGGTAAGAATGTGGCGAGAAACGACATGATTTTCAAGCGGTATGACTCGATATACACTGACGTTTGCATCGATCTCGACCATGACGTACGTGGTAGATATCCCGTCAGTTTAATAACCAAGTCATTAAATGCATGTCAGACGATGGTTGGTCATTGCTGACATTGAACCGTCATTGCCAACCCTATAAATAGTTCCTCTTTTTTATCATTTTTTACTTTTACATCTTCAATTTCATAATCTTCTAAGTTCTTTCTTGCGTCTTCTGAGTTATTCATCTGTAAATATGTGATTTTTACTGCAAAATCTCTCTCTAAAACACCAAACCTTCATCATCTCCTTCTATTTTCTATCTTTAAACCCAAATGGCGAAAACGTCAAAAACTGTTCCCCAAAAAGAAAGTGTTTCTTCTTCGCGTCCTGCCAGCGACAAAACACTGGTGGAGACACGGCCGGAGGATTGCGTTCCCGGGGGTGTGTTCTTACTTCCGATTTTAAGATCGATAAAGCCCCGTCGGTTTCCGGTCGAAGTGAACCAGTATCGAGGTATATGTGCTCGATAACTGAGAGACACCTTAAACGGTTAAGGAAAGATTGTGACTGGGAGAACAAAGAAGTGATAATCTTGGCTCCCGAAGAAGATATTACTACCCATGTGAAAGAATTTTTAAGTGTGTACACTTACCCTTTCACGTTGGGCCCCCTCGACCCTGTTGTCATCGATTTTTGCCACCAATACCAAGCAACTCTAGGCCAAATCCACCCTTCTTTTTGGTGGATCGTTATTCTGATCCGCTTCTTGGTGAACAAAGTCAAGGGGATGCCTTTCACCCTCGACCATCTCATTATATTTTACAGCCACCGCCTCTATCGAGGTGGGTTAATAAAACTCCAGCGTCGGGCTACCAAAGTGATGTTCTCGAGCATAGACGAGGACAAGGACCGGGGTTGGATGGGCAGGTTCGTTCGAGTGAAGACTTCAGACCTAATCCCGGCTGAAAAGATGCCATTTACCGAGGAATGGAACATGAAGCGTAAGTATAATTTTACTGTTAGCTCATATTGTTTTGCTCCTTCGTTTCTTTCTCACTGATACCCTTTTTGTGATGCAATGGTTGCTTGGATGCCCGCTGTAGTTCCTAACCTTAAGAGCTGGGTATGGGACCTGGATTTGACCTCTACATATGCCGAGCGCTCGTGGCGCGATTTATCAAAGGGCCGATGGGAGGCCCAAAATCATGGTAATCATTTTCCCCATGTTTTTGATGATTCGAACAAAATGTTTTTCTTATACTTAACCAATTCTTTTGTGTGTAGGACTGGGCAAAGATGCGGTTATGAGGCCCCCGTCTGGCGAGGAAAAGATTTTGGCCCTGGTTCCAAAACCGGCGAAGGACGACAAAAGAAAAAGGGCATCTTCCTTCGAGGATCCAACACTTAAGACAAAGACGGCTCGTAAGCCAAAGAAGAACATCATCCCTTTAACTGAAGAATCAGTACGGCGTCTAAGGAATGAAGATGAAGAGGAAGAAGAAAATGATGGGTCCATACTGGTCGCCCGAGTGAAGAAAACCATTGATGCCCCAAAGGCAGCGGGGTTGATGGCGTTTGATGAGGCCCCATCTCGAGCTGAGGGGATTTCGGAGAAGAACTCGGGCAAAGTCCCCGAGTTGTTGGAGATCGAGGATGTCTCCCACCGAAGTCAATAAACGATGGGTATATCTGAAGGGGCCGGCCCTGAAGATCTTCGAACTGAGGAGAACGCCCCAAGCGACTCGCTTGGGGCAATAGTAATTGGAGACTCGTCTACTCTCCCTACTTTTGGGGACCCTCGAGGTAGACAGGGCCCATGAGGGAGAGGATCCTTTTTGCGATTTGTTTACCGATATTGAGGATGCTGCCGGCCCGAGTGACGCGTCAAGTCTTTTCTTTGAGGTTCAACGAACCCTGAATCGGGTAAGTCTCGATTCCCTTTGTCGATGTCATATTTTGCCATTTTCTGCCTAACTTTTTCTCTTTTTCGTATAGGCTTTAGCTCTTCATCAAGAGGAGTGTTCCAAGTCTCGAATGGAACTAAGCCGACGTGAGGCCGACTTCCGAGCCGAGTTGGCTAAGGCATACCAAGATCAGACCGACCTGACCGAGTAGGTAATGATAATCTTAAAAACTCATGGGCTCGATTCGAGAACGGTGGCTAATATTTCGATCTCACAGCTGCAGCAAAAGCTTGAGGCGATCGGGCTACTTCGTGAAGAGGTCGATACGATAAGGGCGGAGACCTTGGGGTAGAAAGAAGGCATGGACCGCCTTGCTGCAGAAAAATACACTGCTCGAACCCAATTATCATCGGCCGAAAGTCAACTTCAAGGCATGAAGGAGAAGAGCTCAGTTCAAGCAAGAAAAATAGAGGAGCTCGAGGCTCGGTTGGCTTCCGTACTTGCCAAGGCCAAATCTGAAGCCGAAAAAGCAAAGGCCGAGGCGGATGCATTCGTGGCCATCTATCTGGCCGATGCTGAAGGCGCTCAAGTACAAGCAAAAAAGGCAGTCGGGACCGGTCAAGCTCGAGCATATTGGGTTGCTGAACTTGCCAAATGCCAATCTCATAGGGAAACCCTCGAGGAGATCCATGCTCGAGGTTTCGATCTTACTGAAGAGATAAAAAAGCTAAAGAGCTTGAAGCAGATGCCGGAGCCTTGGCTTCCGATGAAGATGATGATGATGATGATGGGAGAAAGAGTGGGTCTGAGAGTGGGGAGGAGCCCGATGGAGAAGTGACTGCCCCCGGAGACAACCAGGAAACTTAGGGTTTTTTCCATTTTGATTTTTTTATGTAGGATCCTGATCGGACGTTGTAAATACTCTTCTATATATATAAAGATCTTTTTCTTTCCCGACTTGTCTCTGTTTTATTCTCTGCCTTGTGAAGATTTTCATAAGTTTGAGACCTTAGGCAATTTGATCGAAGTCGGACCTTGTAGTCTTTATAACCGAGTGAGTGTTAGCTCGATCTCGAAGTAAGAGTAGCCCTTAGGCTTAATAGTCGAGCGATTGCTTATTTGAACTCGAAGTAATGTAGCCCATAGGCTTAGTAGTCGAGTGAGTGTTTACTTGAACTCAAAATAAGGTAGCCCTTGGGCTTCGTAGATAGTCCCCGTGTGAGAATGGTTGCTCGAACTCGAGTCGGGGTAGCCCTTAGGCTTTATAGTCAAGTGAATGTTGCTCGAACTCGAAGTGATGTAGCCCGTGGGATTTATGGTCGAGTGAGTGATTGCTCGAACTCGAAATAAGATTACCCCTTAGGCTTAGTAGTCGAGTGAGTGATTGCTCGAACTCGAAGTGATGTAGCCCATAGGCTTTATTGTCGAGTGAGTGATTGCTTGAACTCAAAATAAGATTAGCCCTTAGTCTTAGTAGTCGAGTGAGTGATTGTTCGAACTCGAAGTGATGTAGCCCGTAGGCTTTATGGTCGAGTGAATGAATGATTGCTCGAACTCGAAATAAGATTAGCCCTTAGGCTTAATAGTCGAGTGAGTGATTGCTTGAACTCGAAGTGATATAGCCCGTAGGCTTTATGGTCGAGTGAGTAATTGCTCGAACTCGAAATAAGATTAGACCTTAGACTTAGTAGTCGAGTGGGTGATTGCTCGAACTCGAAGTGCTGTAGCCCGTAGGCTTTATGTGGGCTTGATCTCGTTGATTTTTCGGTTTGGCAGTCCCTGATTTATGGGGTAATGGTCGGCCCTTGAGCCTGTTTGCATAATAGATCACGAAATAGGGGATGGATTCTGAGATATGAGATATCGGTAAAGGAGAATTTTCTCTTTATGTCATTATACATGTATTCATGTTTTTATACCAAGGATCGAGCTAACTACACGAGCATGGTTCGTTTTGACCATTTGGCTCTTACAATTTTTCCTATCGAAACCCTGTTGTCATGAAGTAACTTCTTTGCATCGAACTTTATGATCAAACTTGATATAACTTGATATATTCGATAGTAATGCCCCCCAATGCTCGAGGTTGATTGTAAAGAGGCCTTGGATACTGTTGAATTGTTCTAAGTTATCACGATCAATGGTTGCCTCATTAAAAACCTTGCCAAAAAACCCATTTGGGATAAAACCGGTCTAAGGAAAAAAGAGTGCAACGCGTGCTTTCAGGCCTAAAGGCTTCGGGTTGACTAATCCATCCATGTTCCTGGTCGAACTCCTACAAGGGTTAGTTTCGAAATATAAATGAACATGGGAGAGTCGTACCTTAGCAGTAGTATCATTTTAGGTGTGACACATTCCAATTGCTTGGTAGTTATTTGTCGTTTATCACACCGAGCTTGTAGGATCCTTTACCGACGATTTCGAGAATCTAATATGGTCCTTCCCAATTAGGACCCAGTTTTCCTTTATTTAGATTTCGGGTGTTGAGGGTAACTTTCCTTAGCACTAAGTCCTCGATTTTAAAAATATCGAAGATTGGTTCTTCAATTATAATACCTTTCGATCCGCTGTTTTTGAGCGGCTTATCGAACGAGGGCTGCTTCTCATTTTTCGTCCAATAATTCAAGGCTCGTGTTCATCGTCTCGTTATTCGACTCATTTTTTGCATATCAAAACCTGATGCTAGGTTCTCCGACCTCAACCTGGATAAGAGCTTCGGCGCCATAAACCAACGAGAATGGTGTCGCTCCGGTACTCGATTTCGATGTTGTGCGGTATGCCCATAAGATTTTGCGTAGTATTTCTCTTCATTTTCCTTTAGCGTTGGTTAATCTTTTCGTAAGATTTTGGATGATGGTTTTGTTGGTCGATTCGTCCTGTCCATTCCCGATGGGATGATATGGTGTTGATAGGATCCTTTTGATTTTGTGATCTTTGAGAAATTTGGTTACTTTGCTTTCGATGAATTGCTTTCCATTGTCACATACAATCTTGGATGACATCCCGAACTGACATATAATGTGGTCCCAAATGAAGTCTATCACCTTCTTTTCTCTGACTTTCTCGAAAGCTCGTGCTTCAACCCATTTAGAGAAATAATCAGCCATAAACAAAATAAACTGAGCCTTACCTGGGGCCGATGGGAGGGGGCCGACGATGTCCATTCCCCATTTCATGAAAGGCCAAGGATCTAGGACCGAGTGGAGAAGTTCCCCGGGTTGATGAATCATGGGTGCATGTTTTTGACATTTGTCGCATTTTCGAACGAACTCCCTTGCATCTTTATCCATATCGATCCAATAATATCCTGCTCTGATTATTTTGTGGACTAATGAATCGGCACCGGAATGATTCCCGCAAGTGCCCTCGTGAATCTCACGTAGGATGTAGTCGGTATCTCCTGGTCCTAAATATATTGCCAGTGGACCATCGAACGTCCTTCTAAACAGCATTCCATCATTGGATAAGGTGAACCGTGCAGCTTTTGTGCGTAGAGTTCTCGATTCCTTTGGATCCGATGGAAGTTTCCCGTTCTTGAAGTACTCTATATATTTGTTTCTCTAATGCCAGGTTAGACTTGTGGAGTTTATCTCGGCATGACCTTCCTCGATTACCGATTTCATGAGTTGCACGACAGTCCCCGAGTTGAGTTCATCATCCTCGACCGACGACTCTAAGTTTGCAAGAGCGTCGGCCTCACTGTTCTGCTCTCGAAGTACATGTTGCAAAGTTCATTCCTTAAATCGATGTAGAGTCACTTGCAATTTATCCAAGTACCTCTGCATTCGATCTTCCTGGACTTCAAAAGTCCCGTTGACTTGATTTACCACGAGGAGGGAATCACATTTAGCCTCCACGACCTCGACTCCCAAGCTTCTAGCTAGTTCGAGACCTGTAATCACGGCCTCATACTCAACCTCATTGTTAGTCAATTTTATAGTTTTAATAGACTGTCTAACTATATTACCTGTAGGCGATTTTAGTACGATGCCCAGTCCGGACCCCTTTGCGTTCGAGGCACCGTCCGTAAAGAGGGTCCAGATTCCCGAAGAGGTACCCAATTTTATTAGTAATTCTTTTTTGATCTCGGGTACGAAGGCCGGCATAAAGTCATCCACGAAGTTCGCTAAGATTTGGGATTTGATAGCGGTTCGAGGTCGATACTCGATGTCGTACCCGCCGATCTCTATGGCCCATTTAGCCAATCGACCTGAAAGCTCAGGTTTGTGTAAAATATTTCGTAGAGAATAAGTTGTTACAACATGTATCGGATGGCACTGAAAATATGGTTTTAACTTCCTAGAGGCACTTATTAAAGCAAGCGCTAATTTTTCTAAGTGTGGATATCTAGTTTTGGCCTCGCCTAGAGTTTGACTGATATAATAAATAGGGAATTGCGTACCTCGCTCTTCTTGAATTAGGACTCCACTTACCGCTACCTCCGAGACAACTAGATACAGGTAAATATGTTCGTCTGCCTTCGAGGTATGAAGCAACGGAAGGCTCGATAAATACCATTTTAGCTCTTCCAAAGCCTGCTGACATTCCGGAGTCCATGAAAAATTGCTTTTCTTTTTAAGCAAAGAGAAAAATCGGTGGCTCCTATCCGAGGATCTCGAAATAAATCATCCCAGGGCGGCTATCCGTCCCGTTAGCCTTTGCACGACCTTTACATTATCTACCACTATGATGTCTTCAGTTGCTTTGATTTTATCGGGGTTAATCTCGATTCCTTGATTGGACACCATGAAACCGAGAAACTTGCCCGAGTCAACCCCGAAAGCATATTTTTCGGGATTGAGCTTCATATTGTACTCCCTCAGTATGTCGAAAGTTTCCTACAAATGCTTTAAATGGTCCTATGTTCGCAGGGATTTAACCAACATGTCATCAATATAAACTTCCATTGATTTTCTTATTTGCTTTTTGAACATTCTGTTTAATAGGCGTTGGTAAGTTGCACCAGTATTTTTTAGGCCAAATGACATTACATTATAACTGTAGGTCTCGTACTTAGTGATAAATGAGGTTTTTTTCCTGATCCTCCGGGTTCATCTGTATTTGGTTGTACCCAGAATAGGCATCGAGAAAACCGAGAAATCTGTATTTGGTATTCTGTTCCTCCTTCGAATCCAATCTTTTTGCTGACGATAATGATGACATCGGAATCACTTCATCGACGACAAACATTTCTTTTGCGCCCGGTTGCTCCCCGTAGACCGTTTTGATTCCCTCCGATGTTGAGAACTTCAAAATCTGGTGGAGGGTCGAGGGTACAACCCTCATATTGTGGATCCACAGCCTTCCGAAAAGGGCGTTGTATCTCATATCGCCTTCGATCACGTGGAACTTTATTTCTTGGATGGTTCCGGCCACGTTAACTGGCAAGATTATTTTGCCCTTAGTAGTATCAGATGCCATATTGAATCCGTTTAGTACCAAGGTCGCGGGCATGACCTGGTCCTGTAAATCGAGTTGCTCTACGACCCTCAATCGAATGATGTTGGCCGAACTACCTGGATCAATTAACACACATTTAACTTGAGTTTTATTCATAAGTACAGATATTACCAGTGCATCGTTATGTGGTTGCATGATTCCTTCCGCATCTTTGTTATTAAAGGACAAGGTTCCTTCAGGGGTGTAATCCTGAGTCCGGGATCGCTTTTCTCTTACAACCGACATCTTAGTGCGTTTAAGCACCGGCCCCTATGGGGTATTGATCCCACCAATGATCATGTGGATGATGTGTTGTGGCTTTTCTTATTCGTTTTGTCTATTGAAATTCCTGTTTTGAAATGGTTTTTGGCCTGTCACTTAAAAATTCTCGAAGGTGCCCTTTGTTGAATAACCGAGCTACCTCATCTCTTAGTTGCCTGCAATCTTCCATTTTGTGGACACGAGTGCTATGATATTCGCACATTTGATTAGGATTCCTCTGGGCAGAATCGGTCTGCATAGGTCGAGGCCATTTAGTATCTTGTATGCGTCCGATAGCCGATATGATAGCGGATGCATCGATGCTGAAGTTATACTCTGATAACCGAGGTTCTTCCTTAGGTCCGGTATGCCTGTCGAACCCATTCCTGTTAATCAGCCCCAGAGACCCTTGGCCTCAATAATTTCTCTTTTCGCCTCATACGGGGTTGCGTAAAGGTTCGCTACCCCTACGATCTCCGTTATACGGTCGGTATCGATCCTTGTTTGACCTTGCTTCTCGGTCGATATCCCCTTTAATATCGGACCTAGAACCCAACTGGTCGTCTTCAACTCTTATTTTGGATTGATACTGATTGTGCACATTGGCCCAAGTAATAGCTGGGTACTCGATCAGGTTATGCTTCAGCCGCCGTGAAACCATCGAGTTTCGTTCGTTTAGACCTTGAGTGAAAGCTTGAACAACCCAATCGTCTGTGACTGGTGGTAGATCAATTTGCTCCATTTGGAAACGAGATACGAATTCTCTTAGCATCTCGTTATCCTTTTGTCTTACCTTGAATAGGTCTGACTTCCTGGTCTTGACCTTTATGGCCCCAACATGTGCTTTTACGAAAGAATCTGCAAGCATAGCAAAAGTATCAATAGAGTTAGACGGTAAATTATGATACCATATTATTGTTCCCTTTGACAGGGTTTCACCGAATGTTTTCAATAATACAGATTCGATATCATCGTCCTCTAGATCGTTCCCTTTGATGGCACATGTGTAAGAGGTGACATGTTCGTTAGGGTCGGTCGTTCCATTATATTTAGGAATCTCGGGCATGCGAAACTTCTTTGGGATCGATTTAGGAGCCGCGCTCGGGGGAAAAGGATTTTGTATGAATTTTTTGGAATCTAAGCCCTTCAATATCGGTGGAGCCCCCAGGATCTGATCAACCTTGGAGTTATATGTTTCTATTTTTTTGTCGTTTGCCTCGATCCTCCTTTCTCCTGACTCTATTCGATTTGTCAGTTCTTCGAGCATCTTAACGATTTCGGGATTAGTCCCCGATTCTTGCTCATTTGACCTTACTATAGCTGGCCCCGTTTTGTGGGTGACTTCCTGGGGTGGACTGAGCTCGAGTATTGTCGGTGCCTGGGTTTGGCTCTGCAACCTGGCTATTGCTACTTATTGAGCTTGCAACATCTCGAAGATCATACGCAAGCTGATTCTGTTTTCCTCAGCGTTTTGGATATTTCGAGTTGCAGCCCGAGTTCCACCATGAATGTTGTTTTCAGGGTCGGAACATTGGTTCGCCTCGATGGCCGCATGTGAATTGACGTCTATTGGCTCTTCGACCCGAGCTCCAACGGGATCGCCGAGTGGCGTTCCACCCCCGGGGGTTAAGTTGTTGTTCTCATATTGAAGGCCAGCTCCGTTGTCGATAGGTAGGGCCATTAATTGAGAATTCGTCGTTTTCAACCTGAAATCAAAGATACTTCCAAGAGAAAGTGTAAAATGGTGTGTTTTGTAGAGATTCGTACCAAACAACCACTGTTATCCTTAGCCCCACGATGAGCGCCAAACTGTTTACCCGAAAAATGGAGAATTTATACGTAGTTCTAAGGATACGTGGTACAACTTGGCACAAATGCGAAAGTAAGTATAAATATACTGGGTATTGACTGTATGAAGAATGAAATACCAACCAAATTAAAATAGATAGCTATTTTATGAACAAGCAAGATGAATCAATGTATAAAGCTCACAAAAGGATAATCTCAATATAAATATTAGTATGTTTTTCTCTGTGAATATCAATAATATGAGAGTGTATCAATGCCTTAATGTTCCCTCCCCTACAGAAATAATAACTATCCCTCTTATAGTGGAGGGATCCTACTTTAGATATAATTAAAAATACATAATGAGGATCCCATGATAGATTAGTTTTTCCCTAATTTCCGCCGAGATTTTCTCCCTTAGTGTGGCTGTAACGGCTCTTGTCTCTCGGCTCGATCTTGATCGGGCTTGGTATTGGTCGATTTCTAGGTTTAGAGCTCGATATTGGCTCGAGCTCGATATTGGCTCGGGGCCCGGTATTGATTTTGGCTCGGTATTGGCCGGTCTCTGGCTTTTAAACTCGATAACACCGCCTCACATCATAGTTCAATTTGAAATCGAGCTCGGTATTGACTTCGAGCTCGATACTTAATTGGTCCCTGAAACTTGAGCTTGGTAACCTAGCTTCGGATCTCATACCCGATATTATGAAGATGACTTTCGATCCATTATATTCCAATATTGACTAATCATACAAAGGTCGAAAACCGGTTTTGGCCGTATAAAAAAGGACACACTTGAAAGTTGATTTTCACTTTGTCTTCACTCTTATGTGCCTAAAAAATGTTGTAGCCACGCTCCTTGGCATGTCAACAAATAGTAGTCCAATGAATCACATTGTAAAGTGAAGAATAATTAAGATAAGCATAATTTAGAATTCCATGAATTAATTTTGTCATAAGAAGGCTATTTGGTCATTTTAATATTTGTGATATTTATGTAATATTCAGTTGCCATCCATGTTATTTAACATTCACAGAGGTTTTCTCCCCTAATGTAATATATATATGCCAAAATTCTTAAAACCCCAGCGAAACACACAGAGCCAAAGATGAATACACAGCAGCCATACCACCAGCCCGCTACTCTAGAAGAAGTGCGTACTCTTTGGATTGGCGATTTGCCTTATTGGGCTGATGAATCTTATCTCCATAGCTGGTTTGCTCAAACTGCTGAGGTCTCTCTCTCTCTCTCCTATTTTTCCTTTTTTCTTTTCTTCCCCTCAAGTTTGTACTTTGTTGGTTCTGTTTTTTCTCTCTCCATGTATTATGGTTTTTTCTTCGAATTTGTTTATTTGGGTGTCTTGATTTTAGCTCAAATCGTCGAGATTTTTGTTTGAGAAGTGTTTGCAATAATTTTTCAAGATATGAAAAATAAACTGCAATCACAAAATAAGAGAAAAATATTTGTACTAATCAATTGCGAGTACAATTCTGTTTCTCCCTTGATTCTTCTATCCTGATTATCTCCGTGATTCTGATTATCTCCGTGATTCGAGGACTGAAGTAGCGAATTTCTTGAACGTAGGATGGGCAGACCTCCTGGAATGTACTTGATCTCTAGCTTCTTGAACTATTTGATTGTCAAGAAGTATTCGACCATATTTTGATCTCTTTGTGAATATCCCAAGAGTTTATGGGAATTTTGAGACGCTTCTTCAAGGGAATATGTATCCCTTTATATAGGTGTTAGTTAGGTTTAGGCTAGAGTAACCTCCAAATAACCCTAATAGAATCCTAGGATTTCAAGAGTCCTATAGTATCTTTAATTTAGGATTTAGCTTGATCCGGTAAAATTTCGATGTCTACAAGAAGCTTTCGATGTCTACAAGAAGCTCAAAAAGCCAAGTCTTGGGATTGGTTAATGAATCGTTTATGTGGGTTCCTTTGAATTCTTGAAAAAGCTTAAATTTTGCTATGCTGTTGTTTTTTATTATTATTTATTATGGGTTTTTCCTTGGATTTGTTTATTTGAATATCTTAATTTTAGCTAAAGTAGCCAAGATTTTTGTTTGAGAAGCTCAAAAAGCCATGTTTTGGGATTGGTTAATGAATAGTTTATGTGGGTTCCTTTGAATTCTTGGAAGCGCTTAAATTTTGTTATATTGTTTTTTTTCCCATTTAAAATGGGTTTTTCTTTGAATATGTTTATTTGGGTGTCTTGATTTTAGCTCAAATTGTATAAATATTTAATTTGATTAACTTTTGCTTATGCAGTTTAATGTGATGTTAATGAACAATGTTGGCCTATGCAGGTGCTCTCAATAAAAGTAATTCGAAACAAAATTACTGGCCAACCTGAGGGTTATGGATTTGTGGAGTTTAATTCACATGCAGTTGCTGAGCGGATTTTGCAGTCGTATAATGGAACTCAAATACCAGGGACAGAGGTAACATTTAGGTTAAATTGGGCATCATTTGGGATTGGAGAGCGTCGTGATGCTGGACCAGAGCATTCTATATTTGTTGGAGATCTAGCACCTGATGTAACGGATTATCTATTGCAAGAGACTTTTCGTACTCACTATCCTTCGGTTAGAGGAGCCAAGGTTGTTACTGATCCCAATACTGGACGCACAAAGGGATATGGATTTGTTAAATTTGCTGATGAAAATGAACGGAACCGTGCCATGACTGAAATGAATGGGATGTATTGCTCAACTAGGCCGATGCGCATCAGTGCAGCAACACCAAAAAAGACAACCCCTATCCAGCAACAATATGCAGCAGTAGTAAAAGGTAATTCAGAACTGTATTTTTAGTGGGTAACAAGGTTTTGTTAATATTTAAATCCAACGATAAAGTTGTCGGGGGAACCATGAGGTCTCAGGTTCAAATTCTAATGGAGGCAAAAAACACTAGGTGATTTTTTCTCGTCTGCCCAAGCCTTGGTAGACAAAATTACCTGGTACCTATGCTGGTGGGAGGTAGTAGCAGGTACTCGAGGGAATTAGTCGAGGTGCGTAAGCTGGCCTGGAGACACCACCGTCATTAAAAAAAATTGTGCTGAATGATTACTAAAATGATTTACAATTTTTATAAAAGTAATTACTATTTTTTTTGGGGGGGGGGGGGGGGGGGCACCAACTGGTGAGGCATGAAGTGCTCACTATGTGTGAGCTAACCTCGAATTCCAATGACTATGCAATATGAGAATACAGTTCATAACTTAAACCTGTAATGTTCAATGGAATTCTATTAGAGTATCAACCTCGTCTACAAGTTTCAGATTACACAACTCATAAAATTCTTGCAGGAACAGTTCCCAAATCTTTTCATTTTTCTTGCTGATGCACCTTTGATAACTGAAGAGAACAATAATTATCTGAGAAAGAACATTAAATTTCTTGGTGGTCACGCAAATCATTGCTTGGAAGATTCGTGTAGCTTATAAATGCAGTAATCTTTTGATTTACTTTCTGTTCCTCAGTACACTAAACAGTGAATTTTTATTTTGATGCAGCTGTTTATCCGCCTGCTGTTTATCCTCCTACAGTACAGACTATTCCTGTAGATAATGACTTGACTAATACAACAGTAAGTTAAGAACTTGGAATGTGTTACCTCATATTTCCACTTCTCTTCTGACTGTCTTTGCTTAACTGCAGGTTTATGTTGGTAATCTGGACCCCAACTTAACTGAGGAGGAACTGAGACAAGTTTTTTTGCAGTTTGGGGAAATTGTTTATGTTAAGATCCCTGCTTCCAAGGGCTGTGGTTTTGTGCAGTTTACTGCCAGGTATCTGTCTTCATGAATTTTCACTTTTATATCAAACCGTGTGGGGTGGGGTGGGGTGGGGGTGGGAAATAAGTGTATCTGTCTGCCTAAGTTGATGTGTGATAGTTGCCTATTACAGTTGATTGTAAGACACAAAAATGTCAAATCATAGCGATATTGATCTTTTACTTATTCCTAGCATTTTTTCTCTGTTTTCAAGTTTTGTCCCTTAATATTCACTATACAGGTCATCTGCTGAAGAAGCAATCCAGAGGATGCAGGGTGCTTTGGTTGGTCAACAAGTTGTTCGTGTTTCATGGGGTAGGAGTCCAACAGCTAAGCAGGTGAAGATTATCCTTGTAGACTTTTATTGTTAGCCACGAACTTTTTCTTTAAGATCTTAGGAAGGTGTCACGAAGAAGTTATTCATGTCATGAAATTGTTGCAGGAGTCCGACCATTAAGCAGGTGAAAAAAATCCTGTAGATTTTTATTTTTAGCCACAAAGTGCAGTCTTTAGGATCTTATGCAAGTGTCATGAAGAGGTTATCCATGTCATAAAATTATTTAATATTGGTAAGATTCTTCATTAACAAGCCATTGAAAACAAAAGTAAGAACCATCGGGTTAAATGTAGCCAGTGATTGGAACAAATTCGTTATCAGGCTCTGAAAAAGTTGTCCATTCAAGATAAGCGGTCAATATTTAAAACAAACATAGTAAAATATTGTGTGCTATGTATGGATCTGTTCATTATAGACATTTATGTTACGTGTGTACATGCAAGATGCAAACTGTTATTCAGCAAGCTGGACTATCAACTATAGATCTGAATTGCTTATATTCCACGAGTTATTAATTGTTTAGCATCTGATCAAATATGGCGCTATCTTGCAGGACGCTGGTGTATGGAGTCAGCCTGCTGATCCGAGTCAGTGGAATGCTTATTATGGCTATGGACAAGGTTATGATGCCTACGCTTATGGAGCCACCCAGGATCCTTCGCTATATGCATATGGTGCATATGCTGGTTATGCGCAATACCCTCAACAGGCAAGATTTTGGTTATTTTTCATATTCAGGCCAATTCCTTTCTGTGCAATTACTGTTTTTGATGAGAAGCTAAATGATTAAGCTACTTCATGAACTTATCTGCCAATATTTTTTTGCATGCTGGAACAACTGATAAGATAATCGCAGTCAGTAAAATAGATTCAAATCTCTTGGCCATAACTATTAAGCATCAAATTAAAATTTTCATAGTCTGTCACTCTTCATATTTGTGTCCGGGAGTACCAGAATATTGCTTCCCTTTTGTTTAGGTTTCCTCATTTTGCTGAACAGACTGCTAGTAATGAGCTGGAAGGAAGCTAACTCAGTTTAAGAGCTCCTTGTTATACACAGACCGGTTTTTCAAGGCTGTTCAGCATAGAATCAGAAAAATATGATTTTATTGAGAAATCCATGTCTTACGCCATTTACCTTTAATGCTTTGTCTAGAATATTCAAGGATCTGTTCAGCACAGAATCAGGAAAAATGTGATTTTATTGAGAAATCCATCTTACGCCATTACCTAAAATGCTTTGTTCAAGAAATTCAAAGTTTTGCACCTTTTTCTGATCTCTCATCAGCTTCATAACTTCTGCTGTGGCCTGGTTCTTGATTTCTTTTTTTATTTTTATTTTAATTTTTTTGCTTGGTGAATGTTAAGGGGTGGAAAGTGCCCTCCATGTATTTCTCCTCTGGGACAATTCTCTTACCTGATGATCGGTATCTCTTTCATTACCGAACATTATGTAGTAGTTGATGATAACTCATTAGTTTGAGCAGGCTGTACATGTGATATCTATGTTGTTAACTTTCTTTTCCTTTCATAATATCCTGTTTCAGACTATAAATTGTATCTCCTCTTTTAACTGTGTCATATTTAAATGAAGAATGTGTATAGTTCGTGTTTATCTTTTGACATATGCTGTCAATCCTTCTGGTGTAGGCTGAAGGTGCTCAAGATTTGGCTACCATGACTGGTGCTACTCCAGTTATTGAACAAAGAGAAGAGCAGCATGATCCTTTGGCTATGCCAGACGTTGACCGGTAAACATTGCATTTGCAGCTTCTTCTTGTGTACTGTAATCTCTGTAGTTGCTTTGTTAGACTTAAAGCACCAGTTGCGCGTGAAGAAAAACTTACTTTCTACCCTCCCACCTACAACAACAACATACCCAGTATTATCCCACCTACTTTTCACATATTCTATGGTTTCCACCCTAATGATATTTGTTTCTTGCCACAGGCTAAATAATGCTTACCTTTCTGTCCATGCAAGCTCAATCTTGGGCCGGTCTTTGTGGCAGAGGACATCATCGCTTTCTCAAGTATAGACTTCACCATTACGGAGAATAGTGTACCTGTTTGGATTGACTTTGGGTTCTGTGTGTATCTTTTGGTAACAAAGACTTGGCCGGCCTTCAAAATGCACACCGCAACTCAGTCTAGCATGCTTAATGCTGCTTTCTGCATTTTCCTTTCGAAAATTTTCCATTTTGGCGGCTTCTTATGTTTAGTGTAATTGTAGCCTTAGTTCTCTCATAGAATTAGGTATCAATCCGTTGTTACTATCGATAAATTTTGTACGTCTTCGGGCTACCTTGTCTTAGTACTACTTTTCTCAAGAACTAAGAGATAAACTATCTATATTTCTCCTTGTCTGTCAGACTAAGTATCATGGAGGAGAACAAAGTATTGTGGGTCTGAAATTTTCAAATTTCAACCTATGCGTCTGAAGTTGGACTATACAAACCCGAAGGTCTGAATTTGACAGACTCCAACTAAAGCAGCAGCGGCAGGTTCAGTCTTAGATTTTCCAAAATGGACTAAACTTTAAATAATTTTTGAATATTGGATATGTTTTAAATAGGGGTGTTACAAGTGGCTACTTGGTATCATTTTTCGACAGAATTGCACCAAGATAGTAAAGCCTCCCCATCCAAAGGAAAATTTAAACTTTTCTTCGTATGTTCACAAATGGTCTCTTGCTGGAACATCATAATGTAATTACCATATAAATGTTATTTCACATGTAAACTGATTTGACATTATTACAATATGTCGTACGAGCAAGATCTGCCATACCGTGAATATATACAACAGAGTTTCTCATATTTCTTGTTTCTTTCTATTCCATCTGTAATGTAGTTGACAAACTAACAGAAGTTTTGGTCACATGCAAGTGCTTGAATGCAATTCCTCTTGGCCCTGAAACATATGTTATTATCACCAGTGATGGTCAGGTCATAAATCAAGCAATCACTCGACGTGAGTGCCACTTCCTTTCTTCAACACTTGCTTTACCTATAAAGAATAGATGGTAGTTATCAAACTCAAACGGCAGCCTTGACAGCTTTTCCAGAATGAGCCTCCGAAGTAACAGCTTGATGATCTTGCATAGACGTTTAATTTCTCGAAGACATCAAGAAGATAACTGCATTTGCTCAATAGTACCATAAGTTCATGCTGGAACTGCCAACTTCTTCTCTCTGTCTTTGAAGTTCTCTTGCATCTTTGTTGGACCATCCTTGCCTGAAGACCAACAGAGTAAAACTGTGTTAGTTTTCCAAGTCATATACAGAATATAGCGCGTTACCATGAAAGCACTAGCCCGATGATTTTCTCTAAACCCCATAAAATTAGAAATTAAAACTGGGTAAATAAAAATGTGGAACCAAATATGTGTGTAACGAGACATGATAATGGAATTAATAAACCTTTCATGAGCCATCTCCAGAGACATATCTTATGGCTATTTATGAAATGATCAGAGGAATATATACCATTAGGTTCTAAATGAGATAAATTTAACATGTGTAAGGATGTGCTTCAACCAGTATGTTTAGCCGTGGTTAAGATTGAGGACATGGAACTAGACATCCATTGGCTCAAATACCTGCAGCGCAACTGTTTGCACACTCATGGCAAGAATTGTACATGAGTATTTGCTGCATAACTTAAATGACTGTAAATAGCACACTCATGTTTTGCGATTAAACAGCAAAAGGGAAAAGGAAAAAAGAGAAGAAAATGCAGATACATGACGAAAGATGAAAATAAATTTCATTTGTTAATGAAAACGAACCATCATTCTTTTCCATTTTTCTCCTGCTGCGCCACAAAAGCCGAATTGGTGTGCCTGCAAACCCTGCACTCGTCCTCAGTTGCTTTTCCATGTAACGACGGTATGTCTCTGGAAAGAGCTTTGCATCGTTAACAAAGAAGACAAATGTTGGTGGTCGAATAGCTGCCTGTAAATTAAAGGCAGGACATGAGTTTACTACGTTTTAGTGAATCTCAACTCAAGCCACTGAAGTGTAACTTTACAACACACTTGCATTCCATGCCATGTATGCCAATACAATTTCTGTTAAATCAATTTTCCATTTTAATGATGTCACAGAATGAGGGGTAGCCAGCTTGGAAGTAAACCTCTTACAATAGTTAAAGTATCACATCGAACATAATTTATGTCCTTCCTGCCTCCTAAGTAACAATACAAAGGGATTACTAGTTTTTCTCGTGTGGAAAATAGTAAATGTAAATGCATCTTTCCAAATGAAATTTACCTGAGTGCTATAATAAACACGTCCTCTCTTCCCACCTCTAGTCCTGGGAGGTGCTTTAAATGCAACAGCTTCCCGCACAACTTGATTCAATATTGCAGTAGTCAATCTTCTTGATCTCTCTTTTTCCACCGCAGCAGCAGCAACAATGATTCTAGAATATAACAATAATATATCAAGATTTTTTTATTTTAAACAGAAATAATATTACACAAAAGGTCACCAGTGAGACCAAACAAAAGCTTCAGTAGAAAAAAATGCTCTCCATTTACATCCCTCCCTGTCCTATCCAAGCCCCCAAAAGTAAACAAGAAAAACAAATGTGTACTCGGGATCCGCTGAAGATGATTCACAGAAATACCTACCCTTCGTGCTCAGCAAACCATGAGCGTACGAGCCAAATGATTTTTGCGTTGTAACAAAAGCCAAATGCACCACATAGATATAACAGAAATGTCCTCTTATTCTTCCTGTCTGGATTATAGGCAGGTTCCATTTTAACCAGTTTTCCTTATATGTTTCTAACCTGTCGTAATCCAACAAAACAGAATATGCCGCCAAACATCTCATGACTCTCCACCTTAAATTTGCATAACAAGTCGCATCTCATCAAGCACAATACCAAGCAGTCCATTTGCACTAAGCATGACATCAATCCATTGCACGGCGGCCAAACTCGTTCAGGAGCAACCCTGATCAAGTTGCGCCATTATTTGTGTGCCGAAACCTCCAGGTAAACTGGGGGACTCACCTTGGTAACCAACTGTCTCATCAAATCATCTCTTAGTCTGATGGATGTCGCGGAACCAAATTTTGCACCAACATTGGATTCAGAGTATCTAGCAAGCCAAAACCTCTTCCGAAAAATTTAAAAATTTTCTCAAAAAATCATTCCAAATTGTACAAATGCACCACATGGATAATAAACAGAAACCTCCTATTGTTCTTCCTGTATGGAGGATAGGCAGGTTCCAGCTTGACTGGTTTTACTTTATATGTTTCTATCCTGTCTTAATCCAGCAAAAGCGAATCAAATTGCCACATTATGATTAGTAAATGAAATTATACAGATCTTTTTCAGGATATACCTCAAACAAATTAAAAAATGTTTTAAATCGTTATCGAAAATATGAAAAGCGTTTCGGAAGTCAGAGAAGGTGATCACTGATTCTGGTTTAAAGATACATTTCCTGAAAATTCCTCCATCACAAAAGAACAAAGTAATTAATCAGAAGGATCAGTATCAGTTCAATTTGCACGTGCCTTCTCATCATCCTCTCCTATGATGTTACTGAAACAGAGAGTTGAAGGAAGGAGTTCATTAAGCCATTTAAACTGTAGATGGTAAGCATGAGCAAATTCAGTTGGATATCATCAGGTAGAAGCTTTATCATAGCTTCACAGTTACAAGTCATTTTCTCATTGTTTTGGGTCTCTAATAGTCTACTTTTTATTGACAATACTCAAGTGGGATTACAAAAGAAGGGGACCTAATTTCTTAAGCTTCTTATTACCCACAGGAGGTCCCACTATGTATCTTTCTTAATACACCTTCAGTTATCCGTTACTGTTTTCGAGCATTAAGCTCAGAAATACAAAGTTTGAGTTGTATAACAGCCGCGAGAATGGCATGATATGCTGTTCTTTTATCCCTTTGGTCTAGTAAGCAAATGCACCTACACATCTGATACTCAATATAAATGCCAAGTCAATTGCAACCGATTTGTCTGAACTAAGGCAATAAATTTTGTAAAATGAGAGTCGAAGTAATAACTAAGAAGATGGATGGAATAAGGAACATACTTTTCAACACTGTGCCCAGCTATTGCTGTTGAATACACAATAGGTGCCCAACTCAAAGAACGAACCTTCCGTCTAACATCTTCCTCATAAAACACAGTAGTTTCTTGGTTCTTGTTAGGGATCGTGTCCCACTTGTTCACAACAATGAGGCAACCCTTCCCTTCTTTCTCTATCCTTTCTGCAATTTTGCAATCCTAAAAAATTGCAAGGAAACAAATATAAGTTAACATATCAATATTTACGTAGCCATGTTATAAGCACAGAGGGAACTACTCTTTTGCCTATTACTAAGGAATGCCGTGCACTCATTGCTGTGTTACACCATATCTCACAACAATAGTTTCTCCAAGTCAGCTTAATGTACCTGTTCAGTGATGCAAGCCATAGCCTCAATAACAAGAGCCACAACATCTGACCGACGAATCGCGCGAAATGCTTGATTTACAGATAAAGCCTCTGGTATGCTACCTGATGAAGCCACTGCAGCCTTTCTTCTTATTCCAGCAGTATCAATAAGCCGAAACTTCTGCAGAAAAGGATCATTAAAATGTAAGTTTTCTCAGCCAACTTCAGGTGATAAACCTGGAAACTCCAATTTTAACCCAAGCCATTTTATAAATCTTACATCCAGGATGGGAATGAATGTTGACTCTGTTACGCATCCAAATTGCTTTTATGAACAATGTTCACTTTTTTTTTTTTTTTTTTTTGGGTTAGATAAGGTAAGTAAATTTCTTTCATTTATATTTCTAGTGTAAAGAGAGTATACAGTCTTGTCTAAATATTTAGCTAGACTTTTGGTAGGCTTAACAATTGCTTGACCACTTTATGTACTAGTTAAAGTTAACCCAGTCGTTGTGTTATATCAATAAACACATCTACTCTGTCATACATTAACGGTTCAACTAGAGCAAGTAGAGGTCGAAGTGCAGTCATCTAATAACAAATGAATAATGCAGAATGAGAAGTACATATGATCAACAAGTTGTTGTATATAGTTGCAATAAATTGTATCACAAACAAAAATGAGAAGGTCAGCATCTCAGAATGTGATCAGGCAGTATCTGCCTTGATTGGAAATCAACCTAGTCTTAAGATCCTTTTTCTCCCTTGCAAAAGATTCATACTCGGAAAATTCTTTCATTGATTTACTATCTGAGAAATAGGATGCATTTCCCACTTACTTCATCAAAATAAAAAAGAAATCGGATGCATTTATCATCACAAATGCAACACATTGTGCAAAGAATCACTTTATAAGCATGATGCAGGCATAATTCTTTGTTCTGTCAAATGACAATTATGTAAGAAAGAACTCATGCTCCCTTACACAGAAAAGTACCCTGATCAATAAAGAGTCATCCTGCTAAAAACAAAATCCAAGAAGGAAAAGAACAAGTGCGACCCAGTTACTATTTGCCTGAGTAATATAAAGAGGTATATACAGCCCAATATGATCCAGCAATTTCTGTTCCCAAATGCAGCAAAATAACTACACCTCAAGTATATTTAGTGGGGTCAGCTATATGAAACTTTTATACCCATTCTGCGCTATTTGAGCCAATTTCATTCCCAAATTTATCTTTAAAGACCTCAAAAACCTCTGTCAGGTAGTTGGTAACCTGGATATCTATCTTTTAAAAGCTTCTACGAAAAGAAGGTAGATCTAAATGCAAGCACCCATGTAACTTTAGAAAGATTCCCCTTTCTTTTTAAAGAGGGAAATGAAACTATATGGAGAAATGAAGTGTGAACTGGTATGGACTAGCATCACCATTCCACTTAAAAAGAATTGAAGAATGAAAAACACTATCTTTTTTTCTGAGAAATCCATCTGGGGCCAACCTTTAGAACTAACAGCAGCCTCTGAAACTCGGGGATAATGGACGCACCTCTACCCTTCTCTACTTAAATACCAGACTTAATTCGCTTGGCGCAAGGCTAGAACCTGTGACCTAAATCACAAGTCCCTCAACCTTTGCCACTTGAACTAAGTCCTGTGGCGGAAAGAAAAACACTATATAAACAGATAAATAAGTTAAAGCAACTCCAAGAACAGGCTCGAGCTTCTGAAAACACTTCAGGTACCCTCAGATAAATTACCTGCCCAATCCAATATCCTTAAGTTCTATACAATTCTAAAGGGTGAGAAACACACAAGTTATTCCATCATGAGACCATGTACAATTAACAAACTTGACGCATTTTGTGACAGGATTTGAGAAGGCTATTCCAAAATACTGTATAACCAATTCTCACAATTTGTCAGATATACTCTCTCTCTCTCTCTCTCTCTCTCTCTCCCCTCTCTCTCCCTCTCCCTCTCCCCCTCCCTCCCTCTCTCCCCCTCTCTCTCCCCCTCCCTCCCTCTCTCTCTCTCTCTCCCCCCTCCCTCTCTCTCTCCCCCCTCCCTCCCTCTCTCTCTCTCTCTCCCCCTCCCTCCCTCTCTCTCTCTCAATGTTTTTGCTGAAAGACTATTGATTAGAGATATAAATATTAATTAACTACTTGCAGACACTAGACATATATGAACATATGGAATGCTCAGAACTTATTTACTAACCAGAAATAAAAACCTCATAATCTACTAACTAGTAATCCTGAGGTCAAAGTTTAAAACCGAAACTGGAAGAAAATTTAGAGCCTTCAAACTTTAAGATCAATAGCCAGTACCACGCATAGAAAGGGTGGATGGATTTCAGTTAAAGCCCTTAAAATTATTCACCACTCCTTAACCACGCAAGGAGTAGCACAATATCTTGAGACTAGTATTGCGAACTTTCTGCACACCAAATAGATTCACATGAAGTTGAGCATTCCAAAAAGTTGTGGTTTATGTTTGACTTTCAAAATTATATCTTTTCAGGTTAATAACGGAAAGGCCAGACACAGACTCACCTGGCCATCTGATCCAGTGAATTCTGTATCAATAGCATCACGAGTCGTTCCACTAACCGGACTAACAATTGTTCTGTCCTCTCCAACTAAAGCATTCAAAATACTACTTTTACCAACATTTGGACGACCAACAATGGCGATTGCAGGAACGTAATTCTCTTCTTCAAGATATTCTGGCTCCTACAAAATATTTCAAAAAGTAAAATATTTCCCTTTTCTTTTTGATTGGTAAAACAATTGTATTAAATGAAAAGGGTTCAAGATGAAGAAGGAGGAATACAAAAATTAACAGGAAAAGGAAAATAAAACAACGGAAAAAGCTATAATAAAATCCAGAAATTTCCTATGCGTTAAGTTACTAAGAGGAAGTCCAAGACATGTGTTCCCCACTACCTTCCTTGAAAATTTCATTTTCTTGTGAAAAAATTAACTCTCTACTGAAGCCTTCACCTGGAGGAGCTGAAGAGAAGAAGATTTCTTTGGCTGCCATGAGGTTTCCATCTTCTATAGCAGTAACTCATGCCCCCTTCTAACATTGCTCTTTCATCTGAATCCCCGGGATTGATCCCACATAAACTTTAGATTTCTTTTCATAACTTCCTTTTCATAGTTTGATATATAGATGAAAAAATTTAATTTGCTTCATACCTCCGATAGCTGTACAGATTTATCCTATGCATAGCTGTTTTCAGATTCTGTACATGTAGCTTTGATTCGGCACCAACTTTTGTGTTGTTGCTTTTATAGTTTACTTAAATTAGCGAATATGTGACTTAACCTATTTCTGTGCATAATTTCTGGAAATAAGGCACAGAAATACTCCTCAGAGGCCTTAGCCACTAAGATAGTATACTAATCCAAGTAAAAGGACACCTAATCTCAGCGCAGACGAAAGAGTACCTCAACTTTCTTTATCCCTGAGCAAACAAGATCTAGAAGCTCTCCAGTTCCAGTTCCCGATAAAGCAGATACTGGAAGGGGATCAAACCTAATAAATTAAACAAAGGAACATGTTTTATAAGATTAAAGAAAAGGAACATTTAAACAGCAGTCATGAAGTTACAATGTTTATTTATAAAGAATGAATCAAGTTCATTGATGCATATCATATTGAATTTCTGAAAAAGAGTAGGGAAAAGAATTCTAGTTTTTGAAAATCTCAAGCCCAGAATGCAACAGACTTTCAAATAAACAAAAGAAATAAACAGAACTTATGGTACAAAAATAATGATATATTGCCAGAATAATCAGCTCACCCCAAAGACCAAAACTCTGATGCTTGTGAGATTCCCTTGCGTGGAGATTCACACTTATTTACAGCAAGAATAATACATTTGTCCGAGTAGTGCTTGCGTAGCCAATCTGCTATTTCCACATCAGCAGCATTTAGACCTGCCTGTTTAAAATTTGTTATTCTGTCTTACCATATTAAGCTATACACTTTAACCACTAATAAGGATAAGGTAATGTCTCGCAATCAGAATTTGACAAAAGAATATGACAATAAATAAAGTTACGACATCCATATATTAAGCACGTTGGTTCTGCTAACTGCATGATACATGAGAAGCTTAAGAATGTGTTGGGGAAGGCTGTGGCGGAGCCACATGTATTCAAGGGGTGTCGGTTACACCCCTTCTTCAGAAAATTACACTATGCAGATAGGTAACATATTGACACCCCTTGGCTTCTTCATGAGTTTACTTCTTTATATTTTGATCCACCTTAGTGAAAATTCTGGCTCCGCCACTGGGGGAAGGGGTAGAGAGAGTGAGGTGGGTGAGTCGAGGGTGGGTTGAGAAAAAAGGGGAACAAAACTCTAATCACAGTTCAAGGAAAATGCTTTCTTCTTGGGCCTTAGGGAAATCATTTTCCTTTAATTTCAGGGAAATATTTTCCTAGACAAACGAAAAGTAGGAAAACATATTCCGAAAATATATCCTTCATACCAAACACACCCTCTATCTTTTTGGAAATCTCATTACCTAAAAATGAAAGTTCATCACCCCTTATTAATTAATTTTTCAAAATACAATTAGTCTCCAAGTAATTCTGCTAAAGGGTATACCTGGCCATCAACAAGGAATATAATGACAGATGACTCTTCAACAGCCACAGTAGCTTGTTTCTCAATCATTGAAGGCATTCTAGCAACAGCAGCCTCCCTGGTAGCAAGTGGAATGCCCTCCATTCCAATTGTAGTTGAGATAGCAAGTTCTTCCATTAAATCAGCCTGTGATTTCGAAATGGTAAGCACACCTCCTGTATCCACCACCACAAATTCATAGTTTCCCCAAAATGCTCTACCATACAAGCGATCCCTTGTTACCCCGGGTTCATCTACCACAATGGCCTTCTTCCCCTGATGAAGATAAACCAAGTGTCATGAAGAGAAAGCCAGAGCAAGAAGAAATCATATAAGAAAACTGGATCATTTATAAAGATTGTCAAGGTTCTATTTCCTGGCAATCAAAAATCAAGACAAGTTTAGAGAAAATACCCCAACAAGACGATTGAATAGTGCTGATTTACCAACGTTCGGTCTTCCAACAATCGCCACCTTAGGAAGAAGATGATCAGGAATCTGCAAATAAACTTTTACTGGTCAAGTCAACCGCATAAAATTAGATCTTCATATAGATCACAGAAAATTAGTAGAATACACATAGAGGACATAGAGGGTAGATCTTCACAAAGCACTCAGAATGTTAGTACAACAACAACAACCCCAATGTAATCCCACAAGTGGGTCTGGGCTGGGCAGGGCAGGGTAGTGGGTACGCAGCCTTACCCCTACCTTGTGAAGGTAGAGAGGTTGTTTCCGATAGACCCCGGCTCAGGAAAGCATAGTCGCATCACTTGTTGAAAAAAAAAAAACAAAGCACTCAGAATGTTAGTTGCTGAACTGCATTTGTACATATTTTAGCCGTTTGCTTGATGGAAATCTATGTTGCGCAAGTCTTCCAAAAATGTCGCCGGGTATGTTTCGGATCCTCCAAAAGTAATGCTTTTTTGGAGGATCCGACATCGGTGCGGCCGCATTTTGGAGGATCCAAGCAATATATTGGAAATTGCATTCCAACCTATCCTCCTTTTTCTGGCTAGACGAGTCAATTCAGCAGCTCAACACAGGAGTCTCTTAGATTCAAAACGCATAGCTACTCATGATTCCAAGATACTAGTTGAATAATCACAAAATAGAAAGAGTTGAGTCAAGTAAAAGAAAGATGTAGTATCTTGTGCTTATCATAATGCGAAAAATGAGGACAAGCAAATACTTAAAAATGAGTTATGGTTGCAGGCTCACTTCGGGCTCTTTCTTCAGTTTCAGGATTAATAATCAATTTACAGTTTACACATAGCAGGCTTATATAATAACAAACAAAGGGAAGAATCCCTGAGACAAGAATATCATATCGTGATTTATGAACAAATCTCTACTACAGTTCAATTTTATTTTCTCAGTAAGACTCTAAAAGTATGGGAGTATAAGTTCCAACATAGTAGCAGATGAGATACTAACATTTTTTGAGGTATTATTACGTCTCTTCTCCTTGACTTGTGCTTCTTTTGGACTAGATCTCTCCTCATCTGTAATCAACACAGGAAGAACATCTTGAGCGTTAAAGGGCTAAAAAGATATAGGCTGCGACAATGGAACAGTTTAGCAAGATCTTATACAATATATTGCATTTTGGTCTCATCTTCCCTGCAATTCACTGATTAACAGCCAAATCAATTTCCAAAGCTTCAGCAGTTAAAGAGCTGTAACAAGATTATCCACAGAACTCCATCCATTGCAGTATCGTTGAACCTCTGTGCTAGAGTTACATGTCGGCAATTTGCTAGTATTTAGGAGGAAACCTTTCTGTTGAAATAACATATGCATGATGGGAACAGGGAAATGCAAAGGCCCCATGTTTGTGCAGATACAGGAAAAGGGAAGATAGCACCTAAGGGTGTGACTTAGTGGTCAATGAAGTGGGTTGAGAACTTGAGTTCTCATGTTCAAATCCCTGCGGAGACAAAAACACTAAGTGATTTCTTCCTATATGTCCATGCCTTGGTAGATAGAGTTACCTGGTACCGGTTGCTGGTGGAGGTAGCAGGTATACTGTGGAATTAGTCGAGGTGCGTGAGAGCTGGCCCGGACACCACAGTTAGAAAAAAAACAAGGAAAAGGGAAGATAGTATTTTGGATTTCCCTGTTTAAAAAGGTTAAAACTTCAGCATCAAGGGGAAAAATAAATCTTATACTCAGAACAGTTCAACTTTCAATTAAGATTCCTTCACTCTACTACTGTCCCCTTTTGCCACTTTATATTCAACTAGAAAGTGTGGTCTAATTTTGAAGCTCAAAGGACAGCCCAAGACTCTGTTTAGTTAACCTTCTGAACAAACACCAACAACAACAATAATAACAATCCCAATGTAATCCCACTAGTGAGGTCTAGAGAGTGTAGTGTGTACAAAGACCAAACAAGGTAAAGAAAAATATGATAACAACAATCTCTCACATTTGTAACTTGTATCAGATTAAACTCAATATACCAAACAATAACAACAATCTCTCTCACATTCAAGAGGCTGCAATGTATTTTTAAGTCAGTGGAGCTGAAATACCATTGCACCCACTACTTCTTTGTGACAAAGTTTTGGACTTTTACATTTCAGGATAGAGTAACTCTCTCTATTAATATAACTCGTAAAGTGGAAGTATGGAAATAGAGATAAACCTATAGTCAATTGTCGAGACAAAGAATCCGAAAACTCTCGAACGACAAGTTCAGCTTCACGTTCCAGTGAGTCAACATCAATGCTATCATCATCTTCAACATACTCTTCTTCTAATTCAGAGTCTTCAATTTCCACCAACTCCGCTTCTTCATCTTCATTTTCTCTACTACTACTACTACTACTACTGGAGAATGGTACGGCCGGTGGAAGGGAAAAGCTTCGGCTAAGAGTGTAGCGGCGATGGCGGAGGTGGCAACGGCGGGAGAGAGAGAGAGGTGGAAGATATGGAATAGATGAAGAAGTGAGTGAAATTGGGGAGAGTAGAGAGAGAGTTCGTGATAGAGATATTGCTGCACTCACCTCCATTGATGCTGAGAGAGTGAAAGAGTGAAGCAAAGAGAGGTTTATCCTTTGTTTTCCGGAGGGGCTTATCAGCCCGTAGCTTTATAAATCGAAAGTCGCATTTGAATTCATAGTCGTATTAAAAGATTGTGATTACACAATAATGAGATTATTCTAACGTATTTACAATTGCGATTTCTAAGTCCATCTAGCAAATGCGATTTAGAATTGCAATTTATAAATTGCATTTAGCAATTGATAAGTCGATTCGGAAACACCAATTTATTTAGCAATTTCGATAGTATAAGTCGATTCAGAAATTACAATTTACAAGTCGTATTTACCAATTGTTATTTATGCAATTACGAGTTATAAGTCACAGTTACAAATTGTGTTTTATAAGTACAATTACGATTTATAAGTCTCTTTTTTGCAATTGCATTTATGATATTTACAGAACTATACCAACTACTATTACATCAGTTTCTTTCTTATTGAAATTAGAAAGAATTTATAAAGATGAATATACTAGGGTCTGGTCATTACGACCCCCTTTATGAGGAGGCACCCCTTCTCCAAAGTGATGGGCTATTTTGTCTGAGTTTCTTAAAGAGAGTAGCATAGGTACCCATTGGCGATGCACGCACCTAAAGTGTTATTTGTAAGTGCATTTATGATTTACCAATAATATTTTATAAAGTCGTATTTTTGAAGTATGATATGAGTCGCACTTTTTGAATTATGAATTATAATTATGAGTCGCATTCTTGAAGTGTGAATGATGAGTCGCATTTCAGAAATATGACTATTGCATTTATAAAAGAGAAAACTACATGGGAGAGCACTCTTAAAAAGTTATTTAAGAAAATAATATCACTTATTCTTTATTCCATATATAGCAGAATTTTTTACAATATTAACACATTATAAAAATTATACAAAAGCTGATTGCCCAAATCAAGGGATCTGATATTTATCCTTATTTATCGTTTACCCTCTCTCTCCTCTTAGCAGTTTTAAAAATAAACTAATCAACAAAGCAAGGGGTCACAAAACTCTTCTTTTATTTACTTAAGGGATAAAAAATGAAGATTTGCTTATTAATTTTTTTCTCTCTTCTTAAAAAAAAAAAAACGTTTATAGAGAGATTTTCTCACAGTTCCTCAATTATACCATAATCGAATCCTCAAAATGTTGGATAATATCCAGATAAAGTATATACTAACTAAACCCAATTAGATAAATAGAATATACCATGTATTTTGAAGACAAAGTACATACAATTTTTATACCTAGTTAATACAATTAAATAAATATAATATACCATGTATTTTAATTGTATTTAGGTATAATAATAGTATATAGTTTTGTCTTCAAAAGACATAGTATATATATATACTCTAAAATTTATTATGTGGGGTAAATTAATTGTGATTTATTGGGGGGAAGGGGGGGGGGGGGGGGGATGATGTGTTAGCAATGAGTGTGATTTAGGTGATGGCATGAAATTGAGGAAGTGTGAAGTCCAGGGTGCCTTGGTTATAGGAGGAGTTATTGAGGTCCTAATTTTTTGGATGGATTTTTAGGAACTGAAACGTTTGGAATTTTTTTAAACAAGATTCACGGTCTAGATTTATAGGTTCTATTAAGGGATGTAATTAATTAGCTGCTATATTTGTTAATCACGGATTGCTGCTAGGATTTTATAAAATTTTCTTAAATATTGCCTATTTGTGTTTTTGTCCCCTTATAAAATGCTATTAATATTCATCTCCAAGACGGACTGTTACCTCAATTAACTCAAGACGCGTATAAATCACATTTTACATTTGTGTTTTGCATATTTCGGGAATTCTCACTAAAATAACACACAATGTTTCAGTCAAATATCCCATATTTTGGGGGAAAACTGCAAAGACCTAAAAAGATAGTCCCAAATGTGGGTAAAAATAGAGATTTGTTTTTTATCTCAATAAGATTACAATACTGCGGTGCCAGTTTAGGTAAAACGGTCATTTGTATTATTTTTGTCAATAAGTAAAACGGTCATTTGTATATATATAAAATAAAATAAAAAATACAAAAGATAAACGACATTTTGGTTCTCTGAGATAAAAGGTGAAGATTGCTAGCTTTAATTGGGTAAATTTTTATTTTCCCGAAAATTCATGTAATAAGGTTTGACTGCAACGTTCAAACTATTACACAAATTAAGAAAGAGGGGTACATACATCTCTTTTAACAACATTGTGCTTTTATCATTGGAAACTAAAAGAAAAAGATATTCTATATAACAGGCAGCAACTGGTCTATCTACTAGAAATAAAGCTGCTTCATCTAAACAATGCCTCTCAACTAAATCTTGGCAAATATATATCACCAAACATAAATGCTAGTTCCCATACAACTGAAAACCAACCAACCACCCTCCTCCAATGACCAGGCGCATATTTCACTAGCTCTATTGATTAAAATAACAACTACTGTGCCTCAATCGCAAGCAAGTAAGGATCCACTTCTCTTGTCCATATCGTTCCATATAAGCTCTATCTCAGTCGGGCAGCCCGGTGCACAAAGTATCCACATTCACACAGCGTCTGCGGAAGGGTCGCACCCCAAGGGGTGTGATTAGCATTAGTTGATGCTTCCATGGCTCGAACCCATGACCTATAAGTCAAGCTATCTCATTCCAATATTATACAAAACAAACTTACCTCTCCTTATAAATCTTGATAAAACTCATTAGAGTTTACATGTATAGAGCCTAAAACAATTTATCACTGCTATTCTTCAAGCTATTGCAGCCAATGTAATGCATACCAAATCAAGGCGAAATCTAGTTAGTGATAGCAATTCCAGAATTAGCAATACCATATAAAGCTTTGCCTGATAGTTATTATCAGATTGTAGCAAGACTCTGCTCTGGTTTAACCATTATCTTGACTGGTTTCCCGAGCTTGGATTTATCTTCCATTCGAGCAATTTCAAGAGCCCTCGCACAAATTGGATATCCCTGATCATCCCATGACTCCAGTATTACGCCAGAACCAATACAAGTTCTTCCGTCGTAAAAGGCTGCAAATTGTCCAGCTGCCAGACCCTGATCATCTTCAGATATCCGGACAACTGCAACTTCCTGACCGTGTTCATCAACTTCTATGACCAAGCTGCAGTTGTAAAAACCGGGACCATGACGAACCTAGAAAACCAGTAAAAACTGAGAATTTCACTTGTATATCAACACCATATTACTCTGAATTTACAGCGCTGCCACGCTCACATTGCAAAATATTGAAAAAAACAACAGTACGCTCCTAAAATAAAAATAATCAAGCAAAAGAAAAATGAAATCCCAAGAAATTCAACTCATATCTCCACTAGTCTGCTATGTCACGTATATTATAGCCTTTGCTCTTTACAGCCTAAGTTCATGTTGAACATTCTTAGATACGTATAAAGGTGTCAATGAACTCAAAAAATAAACAAGAAGTTTAAAGGAGGAAAAAATAAAAGAAAGGTTTACCTTGCATTGAAGCTGACTGATTTGTCTAGGAGGTAACCCACTGAGCCATTTCAAGGATCCAACACAAAATAACCGTCTTTTCTTGTCAACAGAGAAATAATTTCTTGATACATATACGACATTGTTTTTAATATCTTTCTCCACAACATACCTACAAAGTAAGCAAAATATCTAATAAGTACATTTGAAAACTCATACAAAAGAACAACATATATTTGGATTGATGATTACTATAATTGCTCAAAATTCCTAAACGCAATGAAGATCAGGGCCATAAGATGACAATACGCAAGCATTTTGTTCTCTTTGGAGGGTGGATTATGGCAACTATCATCCGCCATATAATTTTGTTAATGATCAAGTAGCCATGTGCAGTAGGCGGTTAATAACACAATAAAAAACAATTGGATATAAGATAATCGAATTGCATAACTACTTGAGACCAGAGCTGGTCACATATATATTAAGAAAGAGCTAGTAGCCACATACCAGGGCCCTCCAGGAAGACGTAAACCTTGGCGTTGGCCAATAGTATAGAACCAAAAGCCACGGTGGTTTCCGAGATAATCTCCACTCTCTGCTTCCAATATAACACCTTCTGATTCTCCAATGTGTCTAGCGACAAATTCACTGAATTTTATCTGAAATTCCAAATGGAACTGAGACTAAGATCTTTTGGGGACAATTGAACTATATGCAACTACAAAAAATTAAGAACAAATCTTAAACTTTTTGGAGAAGTTTGCAATCTAACAGAATTAAGAAAGTGTATAGCTAAAATAATGAGCCGAGGGTCTATTGGAAACAACCTCTCTATCCTCACAAGTATGTTGTTGTTGTTGTTATAGCTAAAATAATGAATCTACGGCTAAAAGATTTGTCGTGTAGACCCTCTACGCAGAAGATGAAGTTTTCAAATGTAACTAGTCATGGTTATAGAACATACTTATATTACTCGTATTGGTGCATGGCAAAATATGAACCTCCACATCCCATTATAAAGCGTTGGCAGCTTGATATAAAATGGTTCAGATATAGCAAAAAGATTGTAAGGCCCACTTTGCATGGACAAGTTTAGACAATTACCTGTTTGCCGCAACAAATCCGGCAAGCTCATCTATTTTTGTTTAGCAAATAATGCTCATGAGTGATGGTTAAGAGAGCTACTTAACTGGTTACAACTTACCAGCAGGAATAGCTAAACTAGTTAGTAACTAACTTATTTAAGTTACTTCATGAGAATGGCATACGACTGTACCGACATCACCTTATACCAAAAAACAAAAAATTCATGTTAACTGTCGAATGTGCTGGTAAAACAGACCTTGCCAAGAAAGCATATTCCTTGCGAATCCTTCCTGTCTTGGTTTGGTAGATTAAATGATTTAGCAAGCATGCGAACTTCATCCTGTAGATACGTGACGAAAGATTAAGAGCAATTCAGCCTCAATGAAGAATTGAATTTTTCAAATGATCACATCCCAGTACGAAGGAGGGTAAAGACGATTCTCTCTCAGCAACATAATATTTGATCATTATAGCAACGATATTGTAAAGAAGTGATAAGCGTAATGAGAATAGTCTCACCTCACCTTTGGGATACATCCAAGTGGGAAAATCAGCCGTTTAAGCTGAGCCTGTGAGAGATGCGAAAGGAAGTAGGTTTGGTCCTTGACCTGAAACAACACCACTGCGGACATAAGAAATCAGCTGCATTGACCCAAAAAAGAGAATGAAAAACTTGGGATGAGGACGTGTTTAGAATACTAGGGAAAATCAAATGAAACTACAGAAATATCATGAACTTTAGAGTATAAAAGTTGCTTTTTATCGACAAAACTTCCAAAATACATAAAAAGATGAATATAGAAATGGAATTTCAAAGAATTTCACTCATGTGTTGTTTAATGTTACTGTGCACTAGACTAAGGAAGACATGGGATTTCTGAAAAGAAATTAATTATGCCAAGAGTAGGCAGGAGATTTTAAAGAGCCCTTCAATGCAAGTTTTCAGAAAAATGGAGGACAACACTAGCACAACTTGGTACACTCACAAACTAGGGGTATTAAATAGGAATGTCGGGCTAAATTTAGGCCAGTCTAAAAGGGTTGAGTCAATAAATGGCTGATGAACCAACCCGTCCAGAATTTTCTTGAATCAAGATGGATTTGGGCATTCGGCCAATTCGGGTAGAACGGATTATCGCTAAACCAACCCAACTCAAACCATTTTTTCATTTATTTATTTTTTAACCAAATCAAAAAAACTTTTCCTTTCTTTATAGAAGAGAAACTCAGTGTGCAAATGTATTTTATCAAACAGTCCATCCTCGTCTGCTGAACGCCTATGTCTCTTGCAAACAAAACTGCTTTTGATGGGAGCATAATGCTTAATTCCTGACCATATATATCTGCCTAAGTTAATTCAATTTCTCGTATGTTCATCCTTTTACCTAAAATCAAGAAAGATTCTTTCCCACCACTGTCATCTTCAAAATCTCCCCTTCTCAAGTAAATACATCAAACTTTGCAAAAGAAAACATGGAAACAGGCTCTAAGAAACATGTATAAGTATGGTAAAAACGTACTGTAAATACAAGTTCAAAACATTATATACACACCATATCCTTTGACAATTCTAAGACAGAAGGTTCATCCAGATGCTCAGTAAATGCGTGGACAATCTTTGCATAATGTCCAGAAGCAACAAAGTCAAATTCCATTCCACTAATGGCATCCATAAAAGCACCTGAAAATAAATTTTGCCATTTTCAAGCCAACGAAACTATAAGACAGCGGAAAAAATAGTGCATTGATAATATAAGATGACTGACCAAATTTTATTCTAGTATTACAAAGGACATCTGGATTTGGAGTCCTGCCACATTTGTACTCCTCAATGATATATGATACCTGAACATGTTAAACTTACTTATCAAAAAACAAACTAATATTACAACCGAGCTTTCATCAATAGCCCCTAGCTTATCTTTATATTACATCACATGAAGAAACCTTTGTAAAAAGAACCCAATAAACACGTAACAAAGTCCCACTCAATGAGACAAAGTTGGTAAAATGAGTAATTAAGCAGCTCAAAAGTAAACAGAAACATACCACATTATTCCAATATTCATCAGTCAAATGGACAACTTCCAATGGTACATCAACCTGAAAAGTTTGAAAACAGATGCTGTGGAAACTTAACTTGGAAATAACAAACTAACTATTGCAAGAGAACTTAAGCACTCTTGATTTAATCTTTTTCAAACTATTTGGTATTTGGTATGGTTATCCTTTATCCTTTTTCTTTTTTCCTTTTTCCACAGCCAGGCAGGAAGTTTTATAATCCTGTCCATTAACTACAGATTTAGCATTTAATTAACCTAAATCAGTCAGAGCTATAGAGATGACTGAAAGAAAGCAGCCGTGTCTACAATGTATCCAAATTCTGTTCCAAACGAATACATAAAAGAGAAATAACCTAGGAAATAAGATTGACCTGGTCACAAACAGCCTTTGCATATTTCAAGTCATCCTCCCATGGGCATTCAGACCAAAAGTTCTCAAAGTCTTCCTACAAAAGCGAAGGCAATACACTTTAGGAATTGTTTGATAAACCAAATTCGCTGCTTGAAACTAAAAAGATTAAGGGGTCGTCAATGTTATCAAAGGAGAAAAGTGCAAAAAAGCTAGAAGGTATGCAAAGTGCAAATAAAGTGGCCTTTAATGAAGAAAGGCAGAAATGGTGAAAAAATACAAATATGTATGTATAGACCAAAACTAATAATTATAAGCATGAATAACAAATATATGGACAAAGAAATTATAAAAGAAAAGTATGTGAAATATCAATTGTTTAGTCTTGCCTCTTCAATATGATATTCATTGGCAAGAAAAAATATGTTTTAGAGCCTCAATGAAAGCGCCGGTTAAGCATGGCGAGGCGAGGCAACGTGTTTTGCTAGGCTTAGAAACTAACCCCGATATCAAATTTCAGGTAGTCTGTAGCTTGTTTTAGACCACAAGTTTCAAAAAGTTTCTTATTTCTTAAATTTCGTGTCAATTAGCAGCAAAACAGCTGATATTCTTTAGCTCATACAAACTCAAAAGAAGAAAGTAAATAATTATGGGCCAAAGTAGTAAAGTTACATACTTGAAACCAAATCTTGAGATAAAAAGCAGTGCAGGAATGTCCAGCAGCATGAAGCAGTCTAAGAGCAACGCTGCTATCAACGCCGCCACTAACCAAAACCGCAACTTTGAGTGGATTCTTCTGTGGCATGGAGCAAGATAAGTATGTGGGGTCGAATTTCTCATCCACATAAGTCCTAATTGGGGATGAAACTGAAATGGGTTTTAGAGAAAACAGTCTTCTGGTAAAAGTTGGGTGCTTTTTTAGTTGAGTAAAAGAGTGGATAAGGGGGTTTTGGAAAGGGGAAAGGGAGAATAAATGTTTGAGAGATTGTGAAGATTGAAGGGTAAGAGGGATTGTTGACATGGTTGCCCTTAGCATTTCTGTTCGTTTGGGGAATGAGGTTCGTGAAGTTCTGGCTATGGCGGTTTTTTTGGGGGGTATACTAGCTTCAAAGCTTTTTGATATGGCTGCTGAGCTTTATAAGTGTTGTACACTGTGCAGGGTTGATTGTACAGTGCTTTGACATAAATTATATATTAATTATACACATATAATACCTAATTTAGTCATATATTATACTTTGCGACGCCTATTTTTAATTTAATTGGTTAGATGAACGTTTATTTTGATTAATTCTTCGATTTTTTTTCTTGGGTGTTGGGGGAGGATAATTGCATTAAAGACCCTAGTGGTTTTATAGGTTTAGGAATAAAGTTGAGATCATAATCAAATTGGTTGATATTGTGAATTGAGATTAAGGGTATGCACTTCCTTTACTCCAAAAAATTAATTGGCTCCTTCAAAATACAAGAATCAATGCATATTATTGTTTAGTGGAAATTATGAAGTGATTTCTTATATTTTTCATAATAATTATACGTACTTTAAAATTACATAAAATATCATGGTAAAGCTTTAATTTGTGTAGTTATTTTTTTAAATATATTAAACTTCAATTTGAGGAAACAATAGTCAAGCAAATCTTTTTCACAATGATGGTATTAGTGGTAGTTTTTACTAAACGTGAGAATAATGTCACATAAATTCGAGTCATTAAAAATAACTAGTCCATAATTATTATCGATGGATTTAATAACTCATAAAACTAGACATATGACATGCTATAACATGTAGTTTTGTTGATTTTTTGTAATGTTCTGTGATTCATAAATAATCTAACATAAATTTATGAAATTATTTTTAGGTTAGTGTTTAAAAGTTACTACTCAATTTTAAAAGAGAAATATATTTTTTAGCCGTTTTTAAAATAATATATATATATATATATATATATATATATATATATTGGTTGCGAAAGTAATTAGTTTAAATGGACCATTTCCGTGTTATGCCTATTTTAAAATCCTTCATTTTTTCATAATTTGTGTCCTAATTGGTTTAGAAAAAAAGGCGCCTTCGTTTCCAAAGGCGTTAATATTTTATTAAGGCTATATATATATAGATGGAAAACAAACAAATAACCAGCTACTCTCTCTCTCCCGCCTCACTCTTCCCCTGAACTGTGAAACCCTCTGAGCTAGGGCTTCAATTTAATTCCTCCATAGAAATCCATCACTTAAGCTCAAACTCTTTTGCTTTCCGGTCTCACCAATTCAATCGATAGGGTATGTGCAACTTGCTATTTTGTTAGTATAATGCTGAATTATTTATGTTCTTATTTTCATGTTGTATATTATTGATCAATACCTCGATTACCAGCTAGTAAGGGTTTTTTATTTAAATGCTCTATATATTCTGCTCTATTAGGTGTATTTGTTGATGATATAATTTTTTTTTTTTTTTTTTTTTTTTTATGTTTGTTAGCTAACTTGGAAGCTAGATTTTTCTTGAACTTACCTACTGAATGTGAGCAAATATGAAAGGCAAAGACGTCAATTGTCTTCGGTGTGCGTGGAAAGCGTATTGTTTGCTAATATGCATTTCAGTGTTCAAATTCTAAGGAGTGTATCAGTGTTTGGGATTTACTTTACATGGTATGGTTGAAATGGTTACCAGGACAGTGAAAAAGAGGCGATTCCGGGGAGTAATGTTAATAAGTTGTTCAGTGTAAAAAAGATTGCATATAGATGCAGTGGTGTTTTTATTTTATTTTTTTGGCTCTTCTTTTAGAATATAAAAGGGTGTATCTGGAATTGCAAATAGTGGGCAATGTGCATTAGGTTCCACTTTGCAAAGTAACATTCTATTTGACATGGATTGTTCACTCCTTGTTAACTTCTAACTCTTATCTGTATCATGATGCTACTTTGATACTAATCAAGTTGATCAATTCATAATTAATTAGCTGTAGCTGAATAACATTCATGGTTGAGTTTTGAAGAAATATTCTTTCTATAGATGCAGGCCAAATTTTATCTGCGCGCTTATTTGCATGTTGCATTTTATCAGGTTTTCAGAGTGATAACCTTTATTTTAATTTTGTGGCAAAGCAGGTCTGAAGGAGCAGGTCCAGCAGCAGCTGACTCAAAAGCCCAACATGATGAGAGATATTACAGACGTGCCTCTTGTTCAGAAGTTAACTAATACTCCTGCTACTTGTTCTGAGACAACCGATGATCCTCCCGCTCCCAATGCTAATCCACTTCCGAATCCCTTGGCATCAGCTGACCGTAAGCTTCTACCTTTACGTTTTCTAACTGTCTTACCTGTAATGCAACTTTTGTTTAGCATGGTTTGTCTAGTAAAATATTTCAAAGTTAGCATAATCTTCTCAGAATTTATTAATTTTTTTTTTATCTTTATGTCATAATATGGAAAATCTAAATACGTAGTATTATCAAATGCCTTTGGCTAATCAGAAGCTAATGTCTTATTTATGCAGTGCACTTTATCATAATGTTATGATTGAAACTTTGTTATCTTGCTTTATTTTTATTGCTATTTCTTGTTACTCTATCATAAGTGATCGTCTTGTAATTGTCATTGGACATGACCGTGTAACTAATGTTCCATTAGGTACTGCTGTTGTTAGTATTCCTGGTTCCTTTGTTATCTTGCTTTATTTTTATTGGTATTTCGTGTTACTCTATCATAAGTGACTGTCTTGTAATTGTCATTGGACATGACCGTGTAACTAATGTTCCATTAGGTACTGCTGTCGTTAGTATTCCTGGTTTCGCATGGACGTGTGTGTGTGTATTACTATATATATATATATATGTGTGTGTGTGTGTGGGGGGGGGGGGGTATGTATGTATTCTATGCTAGCAAATGTTAATCCTAAGTTCCTTTTCTGTTCTATTTTGTTTCTGCCTTCCCTTGTCAATTTACTGGTGCATTTTGCTTTTGCTTAATATGTTTTCTTTCCTGCTATTTTCAGTATGCAATTCTTTCAGAAAACAATCCAAGGCCAAAAATATCAGAAAGCGTCCTACGCTTGAAGAGGGGGAGAATGAAGATGCAGAAGGTGAAAGTTCAGTCATATATATGAAGAAAAAGCCAGCAATTGCAGATTTTTCTACTGGACCTCCAAAGTGTAACAAGGCCCCTCTTTTTTATTTTGAGTCCCCAAAGGAAATTACAGTTCAAAATGACAGTAGAGCAACAGCATCTTTAGAAACTGAGACTGAGTTCTCTAAAGATGCTCGGGCCATTCGAGAGAGGGTTCTGAAGCTGGGAGAGGAGGCTATAAAAGGAAAATCTAAGAGCAGCGCTGATCAAAAACTATACAAAGGGATGAATCAATACACTGATTACAAAGCTGGTTTAAGAAGAGAACATACAATTTCCAGTGAGAAAGCTTGTGGCGCGCACGGTCCTCTTAGGGCTTCTGCCCACATCAGAGTTTCAACGAGGTTTGACTATCAGCCAGATATATGTAAAGACTATAAAGAGACGGGATATTGTGGATATGGGGATGCTTGCAAATTTCTGCATGACCGGGGAGATTATAAGTCTGGGTGGCAGCTTGAAAAAGAGTGGGAGGAAGCTGAGAAAGAGAGGAAAAGAAAATTGGCTATGGGGATGCTCGATGAGGATGGTGAGAATGCAGAGAAGAGCGATGAAGATGATGACAACTCCTTACCATTTGCTTGTTTTATCTGCAGACAGCCTTTCATTGATCGGTCGTGACCAAATGCAAGCATTACTTCTGTGTGCATTGTGCATTAAAGGTAATTTCATTGACCTTCTTTTGTTTGCTTGATCATGTCATAGAATCTGTGAACGACAACCCCTTTATGTACCTAGTCCATTTCTCTTGTTTTGAACCTTTTCCTCTTGTTTGAAGTGACAATAGAGTTTATTCCCTCCCCCAACCCTAATCACCTGAAAAAAGGAAAGCCAACAGAGTGGAAATGTGAGATGGTTTTAAAGGACTTTCTTGGTGCCTAATGCCCTCAATATGCCCTTTTCCGTTTTTCTTGCTAGTTTCTTAGCTATTCAATGCAACTAGGGACATGAGAAATTTTGTATATCTGATGTAGAGGAGATATTAGCACTAGGATATAAAAGTAGCAACTACTTGGCAGGAGTTACTACTGAAGCAAGCAGTACCTTTTTTCTTAAGTAAAAGCTGCACCTTGTATTGGTTGGGCTTCTGGCAAACTATAGAGACTACTGCAATCAATCTGAGCTACAGTCACCTCGCACACACAACTTAATTATTTCACTTCTATTTTCTACCGTGTTTGATTGCAAGTTAAATTTTTTGTTGTTGTTGTTGCTGTGGTTAACAGCACCATGCGAAGAACAATAAGTGTTTTGTATGCAACCAGCCAACCCTTGGGATATTCAATACAGCACTTGAAATACGCAAGAGGATGGCGGCCCATGGAAAATGATGGATCTTCTGCTTAGGATAAAAATCAGAGTTTCAAGCACTTCTGTGGGCACTCTGCAAGAGCGTGCAGCTTTGCTGTTCTTGATCTGCAACAGTCATTGTCTATTTTGACTTACCACGTAAATATGCTAAAAAATTCCTGTCAACCCAATAGGCTTTCTTTGGATTCTATAAAAATTTCTAGGAACTGATAGATTTACGTTAGTTAGCAAATTGTTAGCTCCTTTCATGTGGTTAACTATTTTGACGTTGTTCTGATATTAGTTTCCAGATTTGGCGTGATTAGAAAGAATACATGGTGCTGAACTGTAGATAATCAATTTTATGTAAGTAGCTGTCAATAAGTTTTGATTTGTACATGTATTGCAATGTTATTCTTGGTCGGTGTTTTAAAAGGTGGAGACGTGAGGCAGGACGATTTACTCCATAAAGGGCTGGCCATAAGCCCCATGGAACTTTAAATTCTTAATTTATAAATTAATAAAATAGCTTAATAACACGAAAACTATCGAAAGCACATTAAATTTTTTAAAAATTTAAAAAGGATTGAAGAAACTCGTAGAAGATAAAATATCTAGCATGTTTTTACAAGTATAAACAATGTAATAGTGTTTAAGTCATTATGAGATACAAATCTACTATAATGTCGTTGTCAAACAATCAAAAAACTATAGTTTCTTAAAAAATATGGAGAAAACTACCTTGTATGGCCGGCAAAAAATATTATTAGCCCAAAGTTTTGCACGTAACCTGAAATGTCCAGTCGGATAAAATTAATATCAAATTGTAGCCCCCATCGAATAAAACCAACGGATAAAAGACAAAAGTAAATTTTGGTACAACGTTTTATCTTCCCTAGATATTTTTTGCGAAAAATGGCCAAAAATGCCCTTGAACAATTTGAAATAGCTCAAAATGCCCTCTGTTTGATTTTGGTACTAAAAACATCCCTGTCGTCTATATTTTGGACCACAAATGCCCTTAAACTGTTAGTCTTGCCATTGAAGGTGACGTGGTAGTCCAGCTAGGTTAGATTTGCTTACATGTCCATCCACCCAAGCAATCCAACATGACAAAATTATGTTTTCGGAATTTTTTTAAAAATACAAAATCAACACTTATTCCGAAAAAAGTAAAAAATTTCCGGAAAATTATATTTTTCGGAAATTTTTACTAAAATACAAAATCAACACTTATTCAGAAAAAAGTAAAAAAATTCCGGAAAAATTATTTTTTTCGAAAATTTTTATTAAAATACAAAATCAACACTTATTCCGAAAAAAGTAAAAAAAATTCCGAAAAAATTATTTATTTCGGAAACTTTTATTAAAATACAAAATCAAATCGCTATCAGAATCCGGGGGGAGAGATACTTCTTTTTGTCTATAATACCACTTGTTAGGATCAAATCCTTGTTATCAGAATCGCTATCGGTTTAAAGACAAAATCCTCAGTTTAAGAAAAATAATCCCAAAATATTTATTTTTCGGAATTTTTTTACTTTTTTCGGAATAAGTGTTAGATTTTGTATTTTAATAAAAATTTCCGAAAAACATAATTTTTCCGAAAGTTTTTTACTTTTTTCGGAATAAGTGTTGATTTTGTATTTTTTTTAAAAATTTTGAAAAAATAATTTTTCTGAAAAAATAATTTTGCCATGTATTGCTTGGGTGGATGGCCATGTAAGCAAATCTAACCCAGTTGGATTGTCATGTCACCTTCAATGGCAAAACTAACAGTTTAAGGGCATTTGTGGTCCAAAATATAGACGGCAGGGATATTTTTGTTACCAAAAATAAACTGAGGACATTTTGGAGCTATTTCAAATAGTTCAAGGGCATTTTTGGCCCTTTTCCTTTTTTTCGTTTTGTGAAAAAGGCTCGAGAAAGCGTCCTTGAAAGGGGAAATATCTGGAAAAGTGTTAGCGACCCCATACCAAATTATTTTATCTTTCTCACGTATCCCGCTTGACTTTTTAATTTTTCTATATTTTTTTACTTTTTTTCTTCAATTCTTTTAATTCTAACACTTTTTCTCTCTCTTATTACTTTTACCTTTTTAGTACTATTTAAATTTATTTCTTACCTTTTCCTAAATAGTATGTGATTTTACATAGACACTTATTAGACTTAAAACAATATTTATCTATCAGCTATTTTTATTTAATTATTTTCCCTCTTTGTTTGTCGGTTATATTTGTCCGTTTAGCTATTTTTGTTTGATCTTTTTTCTCTCTTTGTATGAGTATTTTTGGGGAGTTTTGTCTAAGTACCTAAAAAAAGTTATCAATAACAATAACACACTCAGTGTAATCCCATATTATGGGGGTCTAGGGAGGGTAAAATATACGCAGACATAAAAAAAATTATCGAGATTTCAATTTAAGTCTTAAGAAAAATTCTACGATTAATCCTACGATAATTGATGCTTGGGGTGATAGTAGAAGAGGTGAGATTTTTAGCCATGTTCTGCACGTTGCTGATGGTGTGTGTTGGTGGTATGGTAATTTTTGTGAGGATGTGAGATGTTATGGTTGTAACGACCCGACCGATCGTTTTGGGTATTACAGGCCCGTTCCTCCATTTACTGCTCAATTTATGTCTTACAGTTGATTTACGACTTATCGAGTTAATTGGTTTGGGTCCGGAAAGATTTCGGAGTGAAATGAGACACTTAGTCTCATAACTGAAAACTTAAGTTGGAAAAGTTGACCGGATATTCACTTATGTGTAAACGACCTTGGAATTGAATTCTGATAATTCCAATAGCTCCGTATGGTGATTTTGGAATTAGGAGCGTGTCCGAAAATTTTTTGGAGGTCCGTAGTGGAATTAGACTTGAAATAGCGAAAGTCGAATTTTTGAAAAGTTTGACCGGAGGGGGGGTTGACTTTTTGATATCGGGGTCAGAATCCCGTTCTGAAATTTTTTATAGCTCCGTTATATCATTTATGACATGTGTACAAAATTTGAGGTCAATCGGACATGATTTGATAGGTTCCGGCGTCGTTTGTAGAAATTGAAAGTTTCAAAGTTCATTAGGCATGTATTGAGGTGCAATTCTTGGTTTTAGCACTGTTTGATGTGATTCGAGGCTTCAACTAAGTTCTTATGATGTTTTAGGACTTGTTGGTATATTTGGTTGAGGTCCCCGAGGGGGCTCGAGTGAGTTTTGGGGTGATTTCGGACCATTTCTAGGACATTTTTAATTGTTGGTTTCTGCCTACAGAGGTGTGCATCGCGATCGCGAATATTTGGTCGCGTTCACGAAGAGCAAACAGCAGTCTGGAACCTTGTGAATCGCGATCGCGGAAGCTCTTTCGCAATCGCGTAGAACAAAATCTCTGCTGCACTAACCCGATTTTGGAAGCTTCTATCTCGCAATCTATAAGGAATTTGGACATGATCCAAAAATAAAAGTTGTAGCTCTTGATATTTAGTTTTCAGAAATGTAAACCATTTGTCATTTGCAGTTGTGTACAAAACGTTATGGTAGATAAACTATAGGTTGTCTGGGAAGAGTTTGGAAATCTTTGTTGCAGAAGGCTGACTTTGTAAGCTTATATCTAGCAATCTATAAGAAATTGGGAGATGAGCAACAAATAAAAGTTATAGCCCTTGGTGTCTAGTTTTCAGAAAGTTAAACCATTTGCAATTTAGAGTTTTGTACAAAACGTTATAACCATTATACTAGAGGCTATCTGGAAGAGTTGGGGAGTTTGTTCTTCGCGATCGCGAAGCATTTTTCGCGACAGCGAAGAGAAATTTTGGGGCTGAAAAATTTTGTGCTTCGCAATCACGAAGCATTTTCCGCGATCGCGAAGAGTAAATGCCTGGACAGAAGATATATTTTGAGGTTTCGGCCATTTTAACATATTTGGAGCTATGTAGCTCGGATTGAAGCGATTTTTGAGGCGATTTTTACCATATGGATTGGGGTAAGTGATTCTAACTCGGTTTTGGTTAAATTACACGAATCTATTATTGTTTTTATTAACAAAGTAGTGTTTTGGGTTGAAAATAGTAGAAAAATTCATAGACTTTAATTGAGGATTTGAAGGCCGAGTTGCGGTCGAATTTGAGTAGTTTTGGTATGGTTGGACTCGTGGTTGAATGGGGGTTCGGATTTTATGAGTTGTATCGGATTACGATACATGGGCCCCACGAGTGATTTTTGGGACGTAATTCGATTTTTTGGAAAATATTAGTATTTTGATATGAAATTAATTCCTATAATTTTTGTGAGCTGAATCAAATTAATTGTGACTAGATTCGAGCCGTTTGGAAGTTGATACGCGCATAAAGGAATTTCTGGAGCATTGCTTAGCTTGCTCGACATTGGATTTGTCTTGTTCGAGATAAGTAACTCTTCTAATCTTGGAATTGAGTGTATGAATCCTGAATATATGTATTATGTGAATTTTTTGGCGGTGACGCACATGATAGGTGACGGGCGTGTGGGCGTACACTATAGAAATTGTGACGTAATTGGTTCCGTAGAATTTTGTAGTCAAATAATCTTTGCAATTTCTATTTAGTTTTATGTGTTAAAGAAATTGAGTTGAGAATCATGTTGAGGCTATGTGCCAGTATTGTTGGGACCCATAGAGGTCATATTACTGTGAATTATTTGTTTTAAATTGAAAATTATACTCAGTCATATTCATGTCATTATATATCATATCCCAGTCTCTGTTATTATTTATTGATATATCATATCATCATTTTTGGGCTATTTTCATGACATTGTGAGCCCATGAGAGAGAGACTGGAGAGATTGATGACTGAGTGAGGCCGAGGGCCTGATTGTGAAGATTATTATATGGATCGGGGCTAACCCGCCTGCAGCAGGCCTTATAGGCTTTATTATAGCACGTGAGTTGGCCGCACGGATCCAGATATTATTATAGAACGTGAGTTATCCGTGCAGCATGTGAGTTGGCCGTGCGGATCCAGATATTATTATAACACGTGAGTTGTCCGTGCAGCACGTGAGTTGGCCGTGTGGATCCAGATATTATTATAGCACATGAGTTATTCGTGCAACACGCGAGTTGGCCGTGCAGATCCAGATATTATTATAGCACGTGAGTTGTCCGTGCAGCACGTGAGTTGTCCATGCCAATTATAGCGCTTGGGCTGAAGGAGCCCCTCTAGAGTCTGTACACACCCCCAGTGAGCGCAGGTACCTACTGAGTGCGAGTGCCGAGTGCGAGTGCTGAGTGACTGGGAGGACTGAGTGAAATGATACTCTGGGAGTATGCATATGATTTTATCACTGAGTTGCATCGCATTGGCATGCACACATGACATACATGCATAGAGATGTATTTTCCTCATGCTGTACAGTATCACATCATTCATGATTTCTCACACATATTGACAGATGGGCATAATGATGTATTTTTTTTACACGAGTTATCTGGAAAGAAAATGAAACATCTCATTTATTATTGAAAGAATTTTGAAAAAATTATTGCTTTCAAACTTATTCATATTTTTGGAAATTTCGGTAAATGATTTGGGTTTTTCATTGATGTACTTGAAAGGGAAGAACTATTTTTAGAAATCATGATTTAACTGAGTATTTTATTTCTGAGTTACTTCTTATATTATTGGCTTTACGTTGTTATGGACTGTGGTGAACTATTGGTTTTAGACCCGACCTTGGTAAAAGCTCGTCACTGCTTTCAACCTAAGGTTATGTTTGTTACTTACTCGGTACATAGGGTCGGTTGTACTGATACTACACTTCTGCACATTGTGTGCAGATGTTGGCTGTTGTTGTTGTTGTGCTCGATGGTTGCCGGATTTGAAGATGTACCTGCATTCCTGTTGTAGATGCCTCTTGTTCATGGTAACCTTAGATTTATAAAAGCTTTATTTATGTACTATTCAAACTGACTATGTATTTATTTAATCTCCGCTTTGTAAACTCTATTCTTAGAAGCTCATGATTTGTACTACCAGTTCTTGGAAAATGTATAAGGTTAAGATAATTATTTACTTAAATTGCTTTAATAATTGTTATTGGAGTTGGATAGTTGAAAGTTGTCTTACCTAGCGGGTTGGGTTAGGTATCATCACGACTAGTTGGATTTTGGGTCGTGACAAGGTGGTATCAGAGCTCTAGGTTCATAGGTTCTACAAGTCATGAGCAAGTGTCTAGTAGAGTCTTGTGGATCGGTATGATAACGTCCATACTTATCTTCGAGAGGCTACATGGCATTTAGGATAATTTGCCATATTTCTTTCCTTATCGTGCAAAATTGATTCAGCTTGAAATATAGCTCTTTGAATTCCTTCCACGCATTCGTATGTGCACATGAGCGCTCGATATCAGCTGTGGATCGTCGACTTGTGACTCTATGAACGAGGTTCGAGATGTGTATTTTGTGTTTTGGCGATGGGCCAGTCTAGAGGACTTGAGGCCATGGTTAGACCACAACTTAGGCTCGGTAGCTTCAGTTGTAATTTGTACATTTGGACTTATATGTCCGGAGATGTCCCTACGAGCAAAATTTGTGGCTCGATAAATGATGGAATGGCTTTGTGATGAGTATGATGTAACTGCGGAATGTGTTAAGACGATGTGAATGTGGCGAGAAGTGCTTCCTTGAAGTGTAAAGGAAGGCCATTGGGTGCTTGATTTTTATTTTGATGTGACGTACAATCTCGAGTGTGAATGTTTTAAAGGATCTTTCACGTTGTTAAATTTTGGGGAAAATTAAATTCTCGTGAATGGTTAATGAGTTTGGACTCAGAAAAATTAAGTGATTTCATAGTAATTGTGGCTGCGAAAGGGTATAATAAGATGCCAATTTGAGGCTAAGCAGGTGGGTTATCTCTTGCAGAGTAATCTACATCGGTGTATTCTTTATAATGTTGATTGGAGAGTTTCTTTTCTACCGGCGGGTTATATGTGTTGAGATTTGAATTTGAATCTGGTTGAGAAAGTTGACTTGACTGTCAAGAGAATAAATACGAGCTTAGAGGATGATCGAGGTATTTTATGGTTAGTGTTACATGCATTTGAGAAGAATTTTCATTGAGCTGACTGTAGCATCATGGAAGTAATAGAGTATGGGTATTGTGAGTTATCGAATGTTTTGATTTATGGCTTTGAGCCAAGTAGGGGAGTCTGCTATTGACAATTTAATTCATGGCTATATGTCAAATTTTTGTTTTGGTCTGAGGTTTACTTGGGAATCAGCGATGACTTGCAGAGGTGGAGTTCGAGAATAACTCGAGTAAGGAAATTTTTGGATACGGGTTATATTGCGCTTTATGAGTATATGAAAATCGTGGGATGAGTGAGTTGTTATTTGTGAATGATGTAGTGCCCATGAAGTATGAAATTGATCGGTGGTATTAAAGTAGAGTTAATTCTTTGAATGTTGTTGTGCTAATGGGGCACATGTCTTTTGGCCCATTTGGGCGGTGTAATTTGGATTTGAACAAAGGGGGAGACTCTTGAGAAAGTTCCAATAGGTTCGAGGTTTATATATAGCAATTGAGAATTTCTCCGGACTTGTGTATGGATAAAAATATGAGATTTGCTTTTAATGGCGACTGGACTTGCCGAAATTCTGTATGACTAGGGACTCTATATTTCAGTATAAGAAAGGAAAGGGGGACAATTTTAAATTTACATAAGGTCTTTCAGAGTGGATGTCTCATTTGTGGTGATTTTGGGGTACTTAAGAAGAATACATTGACTTATGGGCCTTAGGGCGGTGTAGTTTTATGTTAGGGTGTCTTATAGTGAGTTGTGGTTAAAGATCGTGGTGTTTTAGCAAGGAGAAGTATCAATATGAAGATAAATTCGGAAGGGACTCGGAGAAATAAGACAACTGGGTAGTAAACTGGACCAGTATGGTAATGGTAGGATCGGTCTTTTGGGTAATTACGATGTGGTAAGACTTTACAAATATTTTGGTGACAATATTCTTGGGTTTGGTGACCTGCGTAGCTTGGTTGAGTTAGAGAGATTCAGTTCTGATGGCTTGATTATGTTCAAATGGATTCTAAAGTATTCTTGATGGTTTCTACCATAGTTTGAGCCGGATACTTTTCTACCGGTGTGGGGAACGTGTTATGTATTGTGTTTCCTCCTGAAAGGAAGAAAGATGAAGGTTTCTAACTAACTGGGTATGTAATTTGTCGGTGACTCAGAGTTGATAATGGGATTCTTATGCTTGTCACATGATGGCATAATAGATGTGGTATGTTGTGCGGGCATTAGAGCAAGTATTCATACTCGGAAGAATGCTTACGCTATAATATGCCTAGAGTTGACTGTTAAGTGTAAAGTTATATCGTATCCCGTATTCATACCTTTGTTGAGAACTAGAGGTTACAAAGAAGATGATTCCCTAATTAAACGTGGTAGTTACTAATTCTGCGTTAAAAAAAATCCGATTTGAAGTGTGATAGTAGACTTTGCATGTGCTTACACTATGGCGTGCTATTTCTACCAGTCCAGGAGCATGAGAATCTTATTTCATTATCATACACAAGTGTACTTATTTAATTGCTCATGTATGATATGCTGGAACTGGAGGCCTGTGACCATGACGGGCGATTCATATTAGTGGCACGTGAGTTGTCCGTGCCGTGTGTGAGAATTCTATTTCTATAATAATTTATCTGATCTATTAATTTCCTTCCTCTACAATTGTACACATGCACCTACGGTTATCCGCTTCACGAAATTTGAGGAGTTGGTTGTAATATTGTGGTTGTGTTGGTGCTTGTTGAACTTGTAATATGGTTCCCTTCCTTGAGACATCTCCCATATTTGGGTACATGGATTGTGCAGTGGTGGCTGGAGTTATATTAATGTGGCGTGTCTATGGAGTTATTGTGTTTAATAATATGAGGTCATTGGACCTAGAATGGGTACTATCATGATTGATTATGTTATATTTGAGAGGATTATGGTTCTGGTTAGGGCGAGAGAGCTCCATGGCTAGTTGATCTGATGAGTGGTTATGAGTTTTTGATTGTTTCTTTCACCATTGGCAGTGTACGAAGGTTTCGGAATGAGGTTCTGTTGAATGCGGGGTTTTATACTAGTACTTGGTTGGTTTTGAGTAGTTACTGTGATCAGAAATGGTGCTACGAGTATGCGAGTTGTGTAGTATGTTATGTTATTATATCTGGGATTATGGTTATGGCTGGATACAACTTGTTTAGGATTATACAGTGTGTAGAAGTGAGATTCGGGTCTTGAAAAGAATTCTGAATGTTAGAAATTTGGCTCCAAGGTTTTTTGGCTAAGGTTAAATTAATTATTTTCAATTATGTTGTGTGGTCAAGCCTATATAGAATAGGGTGACGTAAGATCACCCCCGGGTATGTGCGTGGTAAGGTGGAATAGAGATTTGAAGGTTAAGAACTACTCTTAGCACGTTCGAGGACGAACATATGTTTAAGTGGGGGGAGAATGTAACGACCCGACCGATCGTTTTGAGTATTACAGCCCTGTTCCCCCATTTACTGCTCAATTTATGCCTTACAGTTGATTTACGACTTATCGGGTTAATGGTTCGGGTCCGGAAGGATTTCAGAGTGAAATGAGACACTTAGTCTCATAATTGAAAACTTAAGTTGGAAAAGTTGATAAGATATTCACTTATGTGTAAACAACCTCGGAATTGAATTCTGATGATTCCAATAGCTCCGTATGGTGATTTTGGAATTAGGAGCGTGTCTAGAAATTTTTTTGGAGGTCCGTAGTGGAATTAAACTTGAAAGGGCGAAAGTCGAATTTTTGAAAAGTTTGATCGGGGAGGGGGGAGGGAGGGTGAATTTTTGATATCGGGGTCGAAATCCAGTTCTGAAAATTTTCATAGCTCCGTTATGTCATTTATAACTTGTGTGCAAAATTTGAGGTCAATCGGATGTGATTTGATAGGTTCCAACATCGTTTGTAGAAATTGGAAGTTTCAAAGTTCATTAGGCTTGAATTGAGGTGCGATTCTTGGTTTAAGCGTTGTTTGATGTGATTCGAGGCTTCGACTAAGTTCGTATGATGTTTTAGGACTTGTTGGTATATTTAGTTGAGGTCCCGAGGGGGCTCGGGTGAGTTTCGGGGTGGTTTCAGACAATTTTTAGGCCATTTTTAATTGTTGATTTTTGCCTACAGAGGTGTGCATCGCGACCGCGAACATTTGGTTGCATTCGCGAAGAGCAAACAGCAGTTTGGAACCTTGTGAGTCGCGATCGCGGAAGCTCTTTCGCGATCGTGTAGAACAAAATCTCTGCTGCACTGACTTGACTTTGGAAGCTTATATCTCGCAATCTATAAGGAATTTGGAGATGATCTAAAAATTAAAATTGTAGCCCTTGATGTCTAGTTTTCAGAAATGTAAACCATTGTTCATTTGGAGTTGTGTATTAAACGGTATGGTGGATATACTATAGGCTGTTTGGAAAGAGTTTGGAAATCTCTGTTGCACAGGGCTGATTTTGGAAGTTTATATCTAGCAATCTATAAGGAACTGGGAGATGAGCAACAAATGAAAGTTATAGCCCTTGGTGTATAGATTTCAGAAAGCCAAACCATTTATAATTTGGAGTTTTGTACAAAAATTTATGACCATTATACTAGAGGCTATCTAGAAGAGTTGGGGAGTTTGTTGTTCGCGATCGCGAAGCATTTTCCGTGATCGCGAAGCGCAATTTTGGGGCTGAAAATTTTTTTGCTTCGCGATCGCTAAGAGTAAATACCTGGACAGAAGATATATTTTGAGATTTCGGCCATTTTAATACATTTGGAGCTATGAAGCTCGGATTGAAGCGATTTTTGAGGCGATTTTTATCATATGGATTGGGGTAAGTGATTCTAACTCGGTTTTGGTTAAATTACACGAATCTATTATTGTTTTTATCAACAAATTAGTATTTTGGGTTGAAAATAGTAGAAAAATCATTGATTTTAATTGAGGATTTGAATGCCGAGTCGTGGTCGGACTTGAGTAATTTTGGTATGGTTGGACTCGTTGTTGCATGAGGGTTCGGATTTTGTGAGTTTTATCGGATTCCGAGACGTGGGCCCCACAGGTAATTTTTGGGGCGTAATTTCGGATTTTTGAAAAATATTAGTATTTTGATATGGAATTAATTCCTATAATTTTTGTGAGCTAAATCAAATTAATTATGATTAGATTCGAGCCATTTGGAAGTTGATACGCGCAGAATGGAATTTCTGGAGCATTGCTTAGCTTGCTCGACATTGAATTTGGCTTGTTCGAGGTAAGTAACTCTTCTAATCTTGGAGTTGAGGATATGAATCCTGAATATATGTATTAAGTAAATTATTTGGAGGTGACGCACATGCTAGGTGACGGGCGTGTGGACGTGCACTATTGAAATTGTGACGTAATTGGTTCCGTGAAATTTTGTAGTGAAATAATCTTGGCAATTTCTATTTAGTTTTATGTGTTAAAGAAATTGAGTTGAGAATCATGTTGAGGCTATGTGCCAGTATTGTTGGGACTCATAGAGGTCATATTGTTGTGAATTATTTGTTTTAAATTAAAAATTATACTCTGTCATATTCATGTCATTACATATCATATCTCAGCCTCTGTTATTATTTATTGATATATCATATCATATCATCATGTTTGGGCTATTTTCATGACATTGTGAGCCCATGAGAGAGAGACTGGAGAGAATGATGACTGAGTGAGGCCGAGGGCCTGATTGTGAGGATTATTATGTGGATCGGGGCTGCCCGCCTGCAACAGTCCTTATAGGCTTTATTATAGCACGTGAGTTGGCCGCACAGATCCAGATATTATTATAGCACGTAAGTCTTTCGTGCAACACGTGAGTTGGCCGTGTGGATCCAGATATTATTATAATACGTGAGTTGTCCGTGCAGCATGTGAGTTAGCCGTGCGGATCCAGATTTTATTATAGCACGTGAGTTATTCGTGCAACATGTGAGTTGGCCGTGCGGATTCATATATTATTATAGCACGTGAGTTATCCGTGCCGATTATAGTGCTTGGGCTGAAGGGCCCCTTCGGTGTCTGTACACACCCCCAGTGAACGCATGTACCTACTGAGTACGAGTGCCGAGTGCGAGTGCTGAGTGACTGGGAGGACTGAGTGAAATGATACTCTGGGAGTATGCATATGATTTTATCACTGAGTTGCATCGTATTGACATGCACACATGACATACAGGCATAGAGATGCATTTTTCTCATACTGTACAGTATCACATCATTCATGATTTCTCACACATGTTGACCTATGGGCATAATGATGCATTTGTTTTATATGGGTTATCTGGAAAGAAAATGAAACATCTCATTTATTATTGAAAGGATTTTGGAAAAATTATTGCTTTCAAACTTATTCATATTTTTGAAAATTTTGGTAAACGATTTGGGTTTTTCTTTGATGTATGTGAAAGGGAAGAACTATTTTTAGAAATCATGATTTAGCTGAGTATTTTATTTCTGAGTTACTTCTTATATTATTGGCTTTACGTTGTTATGGACTGTGGTGAACTATTGGTTTTGGATCCGACCTTGGTAAAAGCTCGTCACTGCTTTCAACCTAAGATTATGTTTGTTATTTACTCAGTACATGGAGTCGTTTGTACTGATACTACACTTCTACACATTGCGTGCAGATGTTGGCTGTTGTTGTTGCTGTGCTCGATGGTTGCCGGATTTGAAGATGTATCTGCCTTCCTGTTCTAGATGCCTCTTGTTCATGGTAGCCTTAGATTTATAAAAGCTCTGTTTATGTACTATTCAAACAGACTATGTATTTATTTCATCTCCGCTTTGTAAACTCTATTCTTAGAAACTCATGATTTGTACTACCAGTTCTTGGGGAATGTATAAAGTTAAGATAATTATTTATTTAAATTGCTTTAATAATTGTTATTGGAATTGGATAGTTGAAAGTTGGCTTACCTAGCGGGTTGGGTTAGAAGTCATCACGACTAGTTGAATTTTGGGTCGTGACAATGGTCAAGCTCTATGTATTTAATTTTGTACATTTCTTCTTATTCTTCTTTCTTTTTTTTGAATCATAATGACATTTTACGAGTGAAGATCTTTTGAAATGGGTATTGATGGTGGGTTTGGATTTAAAGGTGGGCGAAGCGTAGCAATATATATATATATATATATATATATAGCGATAATTTTATTATAGTTTTATAAAAAAAGTTGTATATATATTATTTTGCAATGTATAAATATTATATATATATATATATATATATATATATATATATATATATATATATATATATATATATATATATATATTGTATCTTAAGTTTGACAGTATATCATTAGTGTATATTGATCCTATCTCGGGTATGCTTGTGTATCTAAAGTATATATTGAGTGTATCCCGAGTGTATTTTGTATCATGAATGTATAATATGTCTATACAATGTATCAAAACTGTATACACATGTGTATTGTCTAATATGTAAACATAGTGTATATAAATCATATACGCATTCTGTATGTGTAATGTGTACACACCGTGTATTTAGAGTGTATCATGTATTTTGAAATGTATTTTCAATGTATCATTAATGTATTCCAAGTGCTTTTGTGTATTCAAAGTGTATAGACTATTCTACGTATATATATATATATATATATATATATATATATATATATATATATATATATATATATATATTCTACAATGTGTAAAAAAATACATATATATTTTATACTAGCGTGCACACGAACTGCGATATAGGGAAACACTTGAAAGATTTTTGATTTGTTATATAAACTTGTATATTTTTTGTATAAGTAATATTAAATGTTATATAATTTTTGTATAGTAAGATTGTAGTTATATAAATATATATTTTTATATATAGTGATCGCGTATAATTTAGATGTAATTTATTCGTTTTAATTTCGGTAATGAGAGAATGGCTAATCATACAAATGCTCTCAATTATAGTGGTTTTGTGAAGTTTTAATTATCCATCGATCACTTATAGCATTGTCACATCTTGGACTCATACAGGAAAAGGAACAAATCAATTTCTTGGCATTATCTTTTTCATACTATGAATTTAAATGATATACTAATGTGTATAAAAAATATGTAATGACCCAAATAGGTGTGATTATTGTGTACACGACACTTGTCCTTTTTGCCCTTCCATCAGCTGATAAAAATCAACATTTATGACAAAAGTTTTATTTTTATATTCCTCACAAATATGTATAAAATATCAATATCTAAATAGCATAAAAGCCAAAAAGAATCAAATGATAAATATTTTCCTATGAACAAATTAAGAGCCATCTCGATATTTTACCTTTCAATTCTCGTTCCCTCATTTCCCCTTATGTTCTGTGTCAGTTTGATTTGCTAATTTCAGCGGCTAGCTATTAGAATAAGTTTTGGGCTATAAAAATATAAATTATAATTTATGGATGGCGGCTGATATAAGTTTCTAGCGGATGGCTAGTAATGATTTTTCCTCAAAAATATATATTTACGTATTTTACCTCCTTAAAAGTAAATAATCAATAAACTATCAATTATAATTTAAAACATTACTCCTTCATGAATAAATATAAAATTACTTTCTAATAGAAAAATAATAAAAGAATGATAATCTTGAAAAATATAATACTAAGAAATGAAAATCAATAGCAAGTGGACATATAAACTTCACCTATCTATTTTCAAAAATAAAATAATTCAATGATAGTCACCCTGACAATTCTCTCAATTAATAAATTGCAATACTATGGCTCGTTATTTGAGTTATTCTCAATCTTCATATTTTTTCAGATAAAAATAAAACATTCATCATTTGTTAAAATATTTTGAGGATCAACAATACTAATTAGATAATTCGACACATGATTTGCACATGAACTGTTAGGCAAGTCCCGAGTACTATGCGTTAGGCGTGTTTAAAGTACACATTCGGACACTTAGGGTATAAGCTTCCCAAAACTAACCCCACACTTTGACCTTATATATAAAATATAATTTTCCGACGTATGAGATTTGGACTATCTAACCCTTTAGCTCCGTCCCTGATTGGGGCATAGTAGCTTTTAGAAGGCTGAGAGTCTTTTAAGCCCCGTGATTTCATACTAATTTAGGAGTATGTACAATCATAGTACGTGATCATCATTGGATTTTCAATCCTCTTTTGCAGGTTGTAAGTTGAAAGAGGAATGCATCTTTATATCCTCAAAAATTGAAAATCAAAGACGCCTACCAATACATCTTTACACCGTTATCACTTAACTATAGAAAATTAATACATATTCTCACTTCAATTTTATCATTGACTATGACAAAATTAATATAGTTTGGTGTAAACATCGAATTACTGCAACTTTTTTCCGTAGATTTTGTAAATTTGTAAAACATGAATTCTCCAAAGCATATACAACCCCCCCCCCCCCCCAAAAAAAAAAAAAACTATCTTTAATACTAGTATCTCTATAATAGTATCTCTATATAACATACATTCATTATAGAAGCGAAGTTTTTCTAGGAACTAATTTTATATTATGTTATAATATATTGACTTTATAACAATACTTCACTATAACAGCAAAAAAATATCAAAACAAACAAAGTTGTTATAGAAAGATTTGATTGTGTTCCTCACCGCATTGTTACATACATAAAAGAAAGAAAAGGCAGAAAAGAAAAGCATACAACTTGTTCAAATTACATTTTTAAATAGCCTCTATCTTCTTTTTGCTAGCTAGAGTTATGTAGTATCATGAATGATTTTTTGTGAAGATCTTTCTCAATTGGGGTCTATTTTGATAGGCAACTTTGTGTTGATAGCAAATTCATTCTATTACAAGGTTCCAATAAGTACAAATTGAATATTCTTTGGCCCATTCTAGGGAACTTTAAAGGGAAGGGATTGCTTATTTTGGTGGTATAATTAACATGACCAAATGAGAAAGTTTGGAAAGAAAACAAATAGTAAAGAGGAAGCATACAAAAAGTTGAGATCTTTGAAGTAACTTCAATGTTTTCTCCACCTTTTTATTTTCTTTTTTATTTTATTCATCCCTTTTTGGGGTTCCTTTTTGTAAATATTAAACATTAAAGGTGGCTTTGGAGTTGAGATGAAACTTCTACAAAAGAAGAATATTATTCTTTATTCACCACTAAAAAATGGATCGTGGATATTGGTGGTTTTGATGCTTCTTAGTTCCTAATAAAATTAAAAGAATTAATCTATGTATACTGGCTAGAAAAAATAAATAATAAATTCGATCGGATATTGCAGAAGCTTTTCAGAATATTGAAAAGTAATTTCAGAAAATCTATTTGGACCCCATTTGTATATTGGTTTCAAAGTTTTGGGAGGATTTAGAAGTAGTAATTTGACTACTCTCTAAGGTTTCTGTATAAATTTAACATGTAAAAACTAAAAGATAGCAGTTGCATTTCTTATAGTTATATGACATAATGTATATATATAACTTTGGAAATATATATGACACCAACCAACGATCCACCGACACTAATCAATAGATAAGTAAATGTTAGCAGCGAATTAAGAGTTGCAATTCAAGTTTATTCATACTTGGAAAATGTTTAAAACCTAAATGACCAGCATAAGATGGAAACTAAGATTATTAGTTTTAAGGAATTTCTTAATAAAATTAATAAATTTCGCTATTTTCGTTTTTCTTAACATGAAAGTTAAATTTCACCCACTAAATTTAATACTCATTAAGGTTACAAAACATTTGATATTCGAGTTGATCACTTTAGACATTTCAAGATGAAATATTACACTTTTTTTTTTTTTTTGCAGAAACAATAACTTAATGGCATTTGAAACACAATATGAAAATTATTAGTACTTTTGAATCTTTAATCTTGTAGGCCTAGCAGTTAATTAGGGATGTTTACTTATAAGATTTGCTTAGATTGTGCCGAGTGTCCCTTGTATGTAACTACCTTTGACGCTCATGGTTCGACCATAAATATTATGCTTACAAATAAGATTATTCTTCGGTCCGAAAGTTTTTCGAAAACTACATAGTTTTTCCATCAACCATTTTTTTCACTGAGCGTCTCCCCTTGAAATGTCGTAAAAATATTTAAATTTCACACAAATTTTTCACCGATTCTTATGTGGGAAAAGACAGTATTTCTAGTAGTGATATACTTTAGGACGATTGACGACTCTTACAAAAAGCCTTTGTAGAGAAGAAACTTTATCCCAACAAATAGGAGATACATCCTTTTTATTTTTTATTTTATTCAAACGATATTAATAGTATCTATTATATATGATCGTATAAAATACAGTGTCATAGCTAACTGATAGTTCTTATATCCTAGTACAATCGAAAGTTACATGTTACTATCTAATGTTTCCCTTCCTCACATGGCGAATGGAGAACATAAGTAACCAAACATTTTTAATACAGAACATAGAAAATATATGTGAAAATCAATAAAAATTCTAATAAATAACAGATTCCGAATTTATAATTTTAAAAATATAATAGTTGAATGACAGTCAAATCAAAATTTTGAATATGTCCGTCCTTCCCGACAAAAAGTAGTTCATAGCTAGTGCGCATGCCTCACTAAAATCGTCTATGATATGCTCTAATAGGTGCCAAACTTTACCATTTTGAATGCCATCGTTGCCTTAATTGATGCCAAACTTTTTCCATTTTGAATACCAACATCGATCCGCAACACTGCCTTGGCTCCTGACCTGAAGGCAATTAACTTATAATATGCATGCCTAAGGGTTCACTGTCATACTTAGGTCTCACTCATTCTTTCTTATATCATGCATGCTGCTAGGGGCAGATTTAGAGCGAAAATATCATAGCCTAGTCAGTTTTTGGACTGATAATCGAAAAATAGTCAGCGTTTACAAAGCTATTAAAAAATAGCTACTATTTTTATGCGGAGATAAAATCTGAACAAAAATACCCTCGCCAAAACACAAAAAGTTGCGGAATAGTTGAATTATGGAGCTCCTGTGTATAAACTTCCAGCATATTATGTTGAACTCCAGCATATTATCCTGAATTTTTTCTGGATTTTTAAGTTAAGGGTGTTTTTTTCCAGATTTTATCTTTACACGAAAAAGTGGCTAAATTTCGATTACTTTTGAAAGTGTGACTATTTTTCAATTATCAGTTATATAAACCAGGCTCTTTAATTTCTTATTTTTTTCCCAGATTTAAAGGGTCGGTTATCGATTCACGTGAACCTAATAACTTTTGTTCAGATATTGTATTTAGGTTAAAAGATCCACTAAAATATGTATAAAATATTTGACTGTAATTATTAATTTGATATCGCTATAAGAACCCATAAGCGCACTAGGCCAGTGACAAAGAGTGAAAACCTTGCCAATGCCATGTCATGCCGGGTGATAAGTTATGCGTCTTTTGTTTTGATAATTTGACAAACTTCATGAGAGAACCAGATAAGGAACCTGATACAATTAGTTTCTTTGCGTTCAGAGTAACTAATTAGATGTCCGGTTCAATTCTCAATGAAATCAGATAAGGGAACAACAAAGGGAACAGATAGGGATCAGTTCCCTTGGTCGTCGTGCAGTCAACTCTACAGCTGTAAAAGCTGTTGCACTGTACCGTCTGGCAGACTGCTGCATTGTACCGTCTGGCAGCAACATATCTGTAGCTTGCTAAGGCCAATCTAAAGGACACTTTACTGCATCATCCTTGATGACCTCACACACACATATTATCAACATGAGGCAAGGGATTTAATTTTTCCAACACTTGCAAATCAAAAGATATTATTCTCTCAAGTGCTAGCCACCACCTCTCTTAAGAACAAAGTTGCTGCAACCTCAAGGACCAGATTCAAAGATCGAAGATATTTTAAGTCCTTAGGTTTATTGAGTTTTTGTTATTTTGTTCTTCATTTATAATCTTACACTACTTTCAAGAAGTATCTTTGTAGGACAGATTTAAATCACTGTTTGGTTTAGTTTCTTGACTAGAGTTAATCAATATTTGTTGCTTTATAATAGAGTTATTGCAAAGGGCTTACAATAAAGTTATTATAAGGGGTGAGGGATTAAGAGTTTAATTCCTAGATTGCAATTGGTTATAATCTGAAGTTTGCTCGATTTAGCGGAGTTGAAATCTAACTAGGGTAGGTCGTGATTTTTAATCCCTTGAGCAATGAGTTTTTCATGTAAATATCGCGTGTTCTTTATTTACTGCCGATTTACTGTGGGAATAGATAAAGAACTCGGTTCCCTATACTGTTTGGTTTTTATAGTCTGTTTCTTACTGTGGAAATTGATAGAGAACCTGGTTCTCTATACAGTTTAGTGGACTCTTAGTTATTATCACCAGGGACTTGTATAGGAGCCTAGTATTTATCTTGCTTAGATTTGGGATGTGTGCACCTTAATTATCCCCTCAAAAGTTAGATTTTAGTTGTTCTACTGTGATGACCCAAAATGTCATCTTTAAATTTAATAAGTAATTCTATGTTCTAAGACCTCGAAAAGCACCATTTATCATTTCTTGACTTGCGTGCGTAGTCCGTATATTTTTTCGGAAAGTTTTTATGTGAAAAATGGATTAAAATGGGAAATAGAGCTTTAAAACTCAACTAAGTTGACTTTGGTCAATATTTTGAGCAAACGGACTTGGATCAGTATTTTAAAAATTTCGGTAGGTCCGTATCATAATTTAGGACTTGAGCGTATACCCGGAATCAAATTTCGAGGTCTCTAGCCCGAGTTATGAAATTTTGATAAAAAATTAAAAGCTTGAAAGCTTAATGATTTCTAAGAAATTACTGATATTGGATTTATTGACCTCGGGTCTGTATTTGGTTCCGGAGCCCGGTATAGGTCCACTATATTTGTGACTTGTATGCCGAATTTGGCGAGAATAGGAGTTGATTTGACGTGATTCGGACGTCCGGTTGTAAAAATATAAGTTTTAAAGTTTTCTTGAAAACTTCCTTTGATTTGGTGTCCGATTCGTAGTTCTAAGTATTATTTTGGCGATTCGATCGCGCGAGCAAGTTCGTATGATGTTTTAGAACTTGTGTGCATGTTTGGTTTGGAGTCCCGAGGGCTCGGGTGAGTTTCGGATAGGTTACGGGATGTTTTGGACTTTGAAAATCTGGTATTTTGCTGCAGTAGGTGTTCTAGCATGTTCTTCTTCGCGTTCGCGAAGGTACTCTCACGAACGCGAAGAGTAAACTGGGCAGCTGGATCTTTTTTCTTCACGAACGTGAAGGCTTGGTCGCGAACGCGAAGCGATGGGGGTATTACCCTTCGTGAACGCGACCATCTCCTCGCGAACGCGTAGTGTTAGGCACACCTGGGGGAGGGTCGATCATTCCTTCAGCGCGAACGCGAGTTATGCCTCGCGAACGCGAAGGCCAGGGGGGAAACCTTCGCGAACGTGAAGGAGGACTCGCTAACGCGAAAGCCACGAGCTGCTACTCATCGTGAACGCGACAGGTCCTTCGCGAACGCGAAGAAGGCCTGACCCCTGTGACTTAAAACATAACCAAAAACGGAATTTTTCCCATTTTTCACAAACCCTCAATTATAACTCGGCTTAGGGGCGATTTCAAAGGAGTTTTTCATGATTTCGGACTGGGTAAGTGTTCTTTATCATATAGTGACTGTATTTCATAAATCCATGTCTATATTCATTATTTATTTCGGATTTAGATGGAAGAAATTGGAATTTTTGTAAAACTTTCCAAAAATAAAAAATTAAGATTTGAAGATCCATTTGATATCGGAATTAGACAAATTTGGTATGGTTGAACTCGTATCGGAATGGGTGTTCGAATTTTGTGAGTTTTTTCGAGATTTGAGATGTGGGTCCCACTGCCGAATATTTTAATGAATTTCAGATTTTTATCCGAAAAATTTATAAATTTATATGGAATTAATTCCTATGATTAGTATTGAATATATTGAATTGTTTGTGAATAGATTTGAAGCTTTCGGAGGCAAATTTTAAAGGAAAAGCTGTGGTTGAATAATTGATTGGAATTTGCAAAGCAAGGTAAGTATCGGGGTTAACCTTGACTTGAGGGAATAGAACCCTTAAATTGTTTGTTATGTGAATTGCATGTAAACGAGGTATAGGCGAGGTGACGAGTGTCTATACGTCGTCAAATTAATTGTTTGCCTGCTTACTTGAAAAATTACAAATTATTTTTAATTATAAATTAATTATTATAATAATTATTTCTCTCTTATTCTTTGCAAATATAAATTCTTGAATTCCTGCATTAATTGTTACATGCTATTTGAATTATGTGTCTTAATTGTTATTTGATATTTAGCATAATAAATATTAAACTGCCTATTTACTCTCTGGTTTCCATAATAATTTGCTATTTGTCATTGTTTGCTTCATAATTAAACCATAATTATTGTATGCTTATTATCTTGTAATTTTATATTAATTGTTACATTTATTGGGAAAATTTTTTCTATACGAATTGGTAAATGAAAATGTTAGAGGAGCGGGTTGCACACCGCAACATGATTAATTACAATGAATATATTGGAGGATCGGGTTGCACGTCGCAACAGACTTATTAAAAGTCAATATTGGAGGATCGGGTTGCACACCGCAACAGACTTATTAAAAGTCAATATTGGAGGATCGGGTTGCACGCCGCAACAGACTTGTTAAAAAGTCAATATTGGAGGATCGGATTGCACGCCGCAACAGACTTGTTAAAAAGTTAATATTGGAGGATCGGGTTGCACGCCGCAACAGACTTGATTAAAATGAATATGTTGGATGAGCGGGTTACACGCCGCAACAAAACTGAATGTAGATATATTATGAGAGCGGGTTGCACGCTGCAACAGAAATAATGGAAATGATAATTGGTTATGACTGCTGAGTTGCCTTCAATTATTATAAATGAATTACCTGATTTATTTCTATTATTGTTGTTGTTACTAATATTGCGTACATGTTAATGTAAGTGAACCGCCTTAGCCTCGTCACTACTTCGTCGAGGTTAGGCTCAGTACTTACCAGTACATGGGGTCGGTTTTACTGATACTATACTCTGCACTTCTTGTGCAGATTTTGGAGTTGGTCCCAGCGGCGTACCATAGACTTGCTCGAATTTCAGCTATCAGAGGAGACTTGAGATATAACTGCATGACGTTCACAGTTCTGAAGTCCCCGTCTATTGTACTTTAGCTGTGTGTTTATTTCCAGACAGCTTTATTTTATTCAGACCTTTATTTGTATTTATTCTAGAAGCTCGTGCACTTGTGACACCAATTCTGGGATGGTATTTAGACACCGTAATTATTATAGATTATTTCAAAATTGCTTCCTCATTTGCTTCCTTGTTATTAATAAATTTAAAAATTATTTTAAAAATGGTTAATATTATTCTAACGTTGGCTTGCCTAGCAAGTGAAATGTTAGGCACCATCACGGTCCGAAGGTGGAAAATTCGGATCGTGACATCTACGGACGATCCCCAATTTTTAGTTTATAGCAAATTAGTTTTCAAATGTTATGTTGGTAAGATAACTAAAGTTCATGCTTTTAAGTCTAACATTTTTTAATAGAATTATTATCATGATCTCTTACAAAAATAGAAAGGATATGAGATAACTTGATCTATTTTTTATTTTATTTTGTTATTGTTTTGGTTGTTTCTCATGATAAAATACCGATTATGCCCTTAGTAAGATACATAGTGATATTCACATTGTTAAAGTTTAACCCTTAACAACGACGACGACAACATCAACAACAATCCGGTAAAATCTCACAAGTAGAATATGATAGAGTGTACGCAGACCTTACCCCTATCCCAGAAAAGTAGAAAGATTGTTTCCCAAAGACCCTCAGCTCATGAATACGAAAAGAGACAATAGATTGTAACAACAAGAACTTGGTGCCATATCAAGATTTTTTAGACCATTTTGAGATGCAAAGATTGTCGGGGTAGTATGTAGTGTGACAAAATCTAAAGAATGAAGTGAAATGTGATTGAACTCTAACTTTGAAGGGCAAAGTGCTTTTCAGGCCTTTTGGGAATTCCTATTTTCATGCATGTTATTATTAATATAGCTTGACTTTTACAACGTGTCTTTCTGGTTGAGACTACAAAATAAGAAAAAAGAATATTATATATAATTTCTTTTGTAATTAATTTCTTATCTGGTTTATAAACATAATGAAAAGATCCAAAACCACATTAACTGTACTCAAACATCACTTTTCAAGTATTTTATCTAAATCATTTCACGTTAGAGTAACCTAAACGTGATCTTTCACATATTAGCAGTAGTTCTCCTTACGATTTTTTTTATTACGGTTCTATTAATGGAGACAGTTTCTCGGGAAAAAAAATAATCAGAAATAGCCTATTTATAACTAGTAATTAAAAATTAGCCACAAGTTCAAATGTAATCGAAATTTGGCTACTTTTTCATGTCAAAATAAAACCTGAACAAAAACTCCCTTAAAAATCAGAAAAATTCTAGCATAATATGTTGGAGTTTGAATTTTTTACATATGAAATTCCAACATAATGTGCTGGAGTTCTAACAGAATATGCTGGAAGTTTATATGCAGGAGTTCCATAATTCAACATATTATGCTGTAACTTTATGTGTTTCATCTAGAGTGTTTTTGTCCAGATTCTATTTTCGTATCAAATAATAACTATTTTTCAATGACTTTACAAATGTTGGCTATTTTTCAATTACCAGTCCTAAAATTAGCTAGCACATGTTATGTTTAGCAGCTTCTCAAGCTACATATACTTCGGCGAGTAGCGGAATTAGAGTCCGCATGGTTTGGCGAAAAAAAAAAATACTTTTTAAAATAATGGAGTTTGTTTGATTAATAAATTGTTATATGATTGAATAAAAATGCTAAAGCCGAAAAACATATATATATATATATATATATATATATATATATATATATATATATATATATATATATATATATATATAATTATTCAGCAAAACCGTTATATATATTAAATGTATATATATATATATATATATATATATATATATATATATATATATATATATATATATATATATATATATATATATAATTATTCAGCAAAACCGTTCTAAATTCTTGAAATGTTCATTTGGATTCTACACTTTAATATTTTATTTTCTATTTTTACTCGTAAAACCAAAACTAGGAAAATAGGTTCCATTATTTTCTTCTTTATATTTTTCATTTTTCATTCTCTTGATCCCCACTTCTTAATATGAAAATACAAGAGGAAGCAAACAAAAAGTGAATTTGTGGGGTCTAAACAGTTGATAATTAGTTGGAAAATTTCTTTCTTGTTTTCCTCATGAGGTTCTCTCTCTTGTCTTACATAATATTATCACGCTTACGTAAACCACAATTTATCTACTTCTCTTTGATTCTTTTTTTTATGCATAAGCAAAGGAGTTTTTAATTATTATTGTTATTAGTACAACTAATAACGTTATTTTTATTTAACATAATAATCATTGCAACGTGTCGGGAAGCAATAGCAAGCTCAAAGGGCCAATAAATAAAAAGTGAAACACATGAATGATTTTTTAATAGATTCAAAAAGAAAGAAAAAGTAACCAAAGTGAACAGTGATTGCTTTTAAGTTCATTTTTGACCAAAAATACAATAATGCTATATATTTGATTTTCAAAGAAAGACAAATGACGTTGTGAAAATTCAAAACTTTTCGTGTACATTCAAGATTTGGCAAATTGTGAACACAAATCTACAAAAAATCCACTTTCTTTCTTCATTCCTCTTTTTCCTCTCTTAGAAGGAAGAAAATGACCGATTTTTATTTTCTTTCTGATCCCGCTTTGGACTGATTAATTTGAATTTGCACTGAAAAATTTCATTTTGAATGGTCAAATGATCTCTAATAAAGAGGCTTCACTGAGAGGGTGATCTAGAATTTAAGTTCTATGGGTTCAAACTTATTATATTTTTAAAGTTATAGGTTTATATATATTATTTCTTGCAATTTTAGGTATTTTTTACGCTTAAATTCATACGCCGCATCGAAAGTACTTGGTTCATATGAATCCGGTACTTTGAGGTTGCATCCGACACTGGCTCCACCAAGGATTCAAACCCGACTTCTGGTTAAGAAATGACAGGGACGACTCAACAACATCTGAAACCTAAAGCAAAACCTTAATAAGAGGCCTTATATATATATATATATATATATATATATATATATATATATATATATATATATATATATATATATATATATTTTTTTTTTTTTTATATTAAACAAGTGAGGATGTGAAATGAAAAAAATGAGAACTTGATTTTATAAAGTACAAAAAATTGAATGAATTTACTGAAATGGGAGAACCCAGAAAACATACTTCCTCCGTCCCAACTTATGTGACTCCTATTTTTTATAGCCAATCCTCTTTCTATATTTGGAAACAATTCAACTTTAGATTTTCAGTTTTACACTTAATGAGTTGATTTCTAACCCACAAATTTTTATGATTTATTTTAGATTACAAGTTTCAAAAGTCTTTCTTTATTTCATAAACTCCATGTCCAGTCAAACACTTTCATATATATTAGGACGGAGAGAGTATAATTTATGTAAGAAAAATAAATGATAAGCTAGATTATTTGATATAGTTACGTGACTAACTAATGAATAGAGAAATATAATTCAGTAAAAACATAAAATAAGATTGACTATAGAGAAATAGTAATTTTGAGGCCCTTAAATTTTTGGGGCCTAAAGCAACTTCACTTGCTTTAGGGTCTGGCCGCCCCTGAGAAATGAGCAGTACATACCACTCCACCGTAACCTTGATGGTTATAAAAAACTAAAATCAAAATGGTGGGGTTTAATTAAAACTATAGCATAAGGACGTTCATTTTTTTTATAAGGATGTTATTCTATCTAAAAAAGAAAAAATTCAAATTCAATTGTTTTATTTTAGTTTTGCACGATAATTTGAGCAGTTATTAAATTATCTTTCAAATATTAAGAACATTTCTAGAGACTCAACGATCAAGAAAAGAAGAAAACTATTGGATGTAAAAATTTGTATAATATTAAAATATCATGCTAAAAATATCAGTTCCTTGAAAGATGTTCAAGAAGATACTAAAAATATCAGTCCCTTGAAATTAGATATTCAAGAAAATGCTAAAAATATCAGTCCCTTGAAAAATAATATTCCATATCTTCTTAAGACGATTAATACTTCTTTGTATTGGTATTTTATTTTAATAATGTAATAGAGTGTGTCATTTTACAAATGGAAAAATGTTGGTGGATGATTAATTTCCATTCAAAGATCATGTATTATAACTGATGATTTGAATTCTTGAAAATTTCCACCACATCCAAAACCATCATCCTGCTTTTATAAAATAATAATCATATTTTCTCTTATCTTTATGTACACGTGTGGATTTATATATTGTGGTTTTTTGTCGGCAGGGGGTGGGGTAGATTATGTGAAGTGGAAGCAAATATATATCATAATAATATTAGACTTGGTTACAAAACAAACTTTCCATTTTAATTTCATGCACTTATAGAGTTGTATCAAAGATATACCAATATTCATAGAGTATATACATATTTTAGTACCCCTTCAACTTTTAATCATTAACTTACTAGTGAAGAAATATACATAGAGGAAAAAGACAAGATATGGAGTCAAAGACAAGAAGACCATCTATCCTTTTCCAAACCGTTTTTACCTAGACTTATCAACCAACACCACCCTACCCCTCCTCCGCACACACACTAAAGTAGTTTTAACGGATTTATCTGAACCCAATATTTTTCTATACTGAGCATACAATATATATTTAATATATAACAAAAAATTTCAATAGGTATTAAAGTTCTAATATCATAATTGTAAAATACGCAAATGAATTCAATAATAAATACGTTACGTAATATAAATATTAAATTCGTCAAATTAAAATATTGAATCCGCGTCTTATCTCCCACCCCTATGTTTTATCCCTTATACCCTGTCATTTCTTGATTCCCCATTTCTAAGCAAAACCCCACAACCATCAATATCATCATGATTATGATTTTCATTCCATGGAAGTTTCACTCTCTCTCTCTCTAATTTCTTTTTTTCTTTTTCTTTTTAAAAAAAAAAAAATGTTTTTGAGGATGATGATGCTCATCAATATAAAGTTGTGACTTCTTTTTACATCAAAACAGTTGGGGAGACAGGAAAAAGAGTCTCTGAACACAAAACAAAGAATCCATACAATGAGGAAGCCTGAGTTCTCTTCTTCCTCCTCAGGCAAGAACGGGACGAACAGTAACAACAACAACAACAACGCGAACGTGAAGTTGAGGAAAGGGTTATGGTCACCAGAGGAAGATGAGAAGCTGATGCATTATATGTTGACAAATGGACAAGGGTGTTGGAGTGATGTAGCAAGAAATGCAGGATTACAAAGGTGTGGGAAGAGTTGTAGGCTAAGGTGGATTAATTATTTGAGGCCTGATCTTAAAAGAGGTGCTTTTTCACCTCAAGAAGAAGAACTTATTATCCATTTACATTCCCTTCTTGGGAACAGGTATATCTCTCTCTTTCTGTTCTTTTTCTCTTTCTGTTCTTTTTCTCTTTTTTTTTTTTTCTCTCTCAATGTGTTCATGTGATTTATTGGTGCATGAAGGTCACTAGTATTTTGGACGAGTTTAACTTTTATACATTTTATAAGTGTCAAACAAATTTTTATACTATTAACCAAACAAATTTTTATCTTTACCGATGTTTACTGTGATTACCTGAGCTGTGAGTTTTCGGAAACAACCTGTATATACTTATCCAAGCAGTGGCGGAGCCAAAATTTTCGTTAAGCGGCGTCAAAATATATAAAAGTAAACATACCAAGAAATTAAGAGGAGTCATACATAGTATATTTACATATAATTTATTTTTTTACCTAGCTACACAGTATATTTTTCTCACGAAGACCCTCCCTATAAGGTGGCTCCGCCACTGTACACAAGGTAAGGGTAAGGTCTAGGTACACATTACTCTACCTAGAACTCAGTTGTAGAAATATATACCGGGTATGTTATTGTTATAAACCACCTAAAAGATATAAGAACTATAGTTAGTCATCCATAATCAGCGAGATTAGTAAACTAAATAATAAGGTAAGTTATCTGATACTACAAGTCAAAATTTACTGATAGGAGTAGTAAAAATTTTTCGTAATGTCAGTGAATATAAGTAGTAAAACTTTTTCTCAAGACAACTTTGATAATTTCATCAATCTGCTAAGCAAGAAAGATTATTAACTTATGCATGAGAATGCATCAATTTTTACCTGTATGAATACGAGGGAAACTGCAGTCGTTTTCTCAGAAGTTTTGACACGAGAAAACATACAGGGAATTTAGGATAAATATTTAGATTAAGTTTCCCTATTCGTTCTTTTCAGTTTACTTCTTTTGTTAGTGTGTGTGCGTGTGTGGCGTGAGGGGGTTGGATAATTAAGGGAGAATAATTCTTAAGGTTTATTTTTTATTTTATTTTAGGAAGAAAACCTGAATACATGGTAATTAAGGACCATTAATCAAACTCCAATTTTCTTAGTGTTATTTTTCAGTACCTAGCGGGATCCCTAATTTTCTAAATAAAATAAAGGCATTATAACCACACACATAATTAATTTGCAGCATACACATAATAATGTTCTTTGAATTCGATTATACATAAAATATTATCACAATTTTGAAAATTTTAGAATATAAATATAAATGTATTTTGAGTGAATAAGATTGAAGATTAATGTCCACGTCTTTTGAAAACTACTAGTCTGCATGACGATATTTCTATAAAAAAAAAAAGGTGAATAAGGAACAAAATTCCTACTATACAAATACTATTAACGCATAAAGAATTATTTTTCCCAATAGTTTAATATCTAAACATTGATAATTAAAAAGTTATGTCATCTAAATGATAACTATATGAAACCGTTCATAATAAGTGAAAATAATAACAAAAAAAGTATAATGTAATTAATTTATTAGGACAAGTTAACATACACTCATAACATTAAAATCATTACAGCAGTGTTAGTATATATAAATTAGGTAATTATTCTCCACCCCATCTCACCACTAGGGTTTGGCGGGGTGGTTGGTAGGAAGAAGGAAACTATATATATATATATATATGAATCTTAGTAATATTAAGGGGACAACACAGTGAATTCCAGGTAATCTTCATTGGCAACATGATAAAGCTAATCATGATGTTATTGACTTCAACAGCTTAATAATATGATTTATAGACATGCATATCTTTAGCTATACGTTTTCAATGAGTTAACATCCACCAAATTATTCTGCGCGCCTAATTTAATTTCTTTGTAATTAAACACACAATTAGGTCTACCACTGGACAATCCCTAATGTTTTCTAGAATTGCATTAGCATCCCCTAAATTAAAGTCTGATAATCTCCATCTGTTTAAGGTTTGTAGTTTTGGTTACTTGCTTACAATTAATGGAGTTCACATTCTTTTCAAGAATTTGGTGTTACTTAACGAATGAATCTTTCTCTTTATTTTTCTGATATATATATATATATATATATATATATATATATATATATATATATATATATATATATATATATATTGAGATTTTGTCTAATTGGAAGAGGAAAGAAGCAAAGAAGAAAATAGACATCTCGCCAACTGGTCATTTAATAGGAGGTATTTTATTTATTATAAAATTTTATGGATTTAAATAAGGAAAGATAGGTAATATCATAGGTTTCTTAATTTATATGTTATACTGTATGATTAGAAGTTAATTGGTGATTATAGAAGTTGATAGCATATCTATTTAATTTTTTAGCTAGCAAATCTGGCGGAGGGGAAGTAGTTTTTTTTTATAAGTAAAATCCTAAATCCTAATAATATTAACAAACAAGAAATATAATTATAAAACATGCATGTGCGCTGTTCTCATTTAGGTTGTTTCACATAATTAAGCACTTAGTTCTTCTTAGTCAAAAGGGCAAATTAAAGATGGATTTTAATAAATATTGATCAAGTGTTTTAGCATCTTGGACTTAGAGTTAGAATTTGTTCCACTTGTTACAATCTTCTTTTTAAGAATAACATTTCCAAACAAATAATAAAATTAAACTACGTACATGTATGTCTCACTTTCACTTTTACACAATTTGACCTATATGTTGACTCCTATTTCCTTTTTTCTATTTCAAAGGTGGTCACAAATAGCTGGACGTTTGCCAGGACGTACTGATAATGAAATCAAGAATTTCTGGAATTCGACATTGAAAAAGAGGCTAAAGAATTCATCTTCTTCTTCTACACCATCACCAAATGCAAGTGATTCATCCTCAGAACCCTGCAAAGATCTCAACATGGGAATCAATCAAGGGTTCATGTCAATGGAAAAACATAACCTAATGGCCATGTACATGGACTCAACGTCGTCTTCTTCCTCATCGATGGCCCTAAACACCATTATCGATCCTTTGCCAACGCTCGAGCACAGTCTAATGAACATGCCTAGTAGATTTGGTGCACCTTCATACTTGACTACACAACCATGCATGGTACAAGGAGGGAATGTGACTAATGGAAGTCTTTTTTATGGGAATAATCATGGGATATTTGGAGGAAATCTTGGAATTGAAGGAGAGATCTATGTTCCACCATTGGAGAGTGTAAGTATTGAGTATCAAAATGTTGAAGGTGGGAATTTAGTTGAAAGGAGCAGCCAAAACAATAACCCTAATAATAACAATATGACCAACTTGACTAGCCATTTCAATAGTAGTAGTAATATCAAAGTAGAGAATTTTGGAGGGATAGGGAATTATTGGGAAGGAGATGATCTAAAAGTGGGAGAGTGGGACTTGGAGGAATTGATGAAAGATGTTTCACCTTTCCCTTTTCTTGATTTCCAAGTTGAATAATCCTAGAACAACCTTAATTTTCCTATGGATATCAAGACCTTTTATTTTTCTTTCAATATTAGACCACATAATTTCAATCCTATATAGTTCATATAAAACCTCATATATTGAGATAAATTTGGACAGGAAATTGAAGATGAGAGGGTAAAGAATCTCATGAGAATAAGGATCATTTCCTGGTAGATATATACTTTTATTTCCTGCAATGCACCTAACTCTTTGTATAGGATATTTTGCATTACCTTATACTTTAAATGATGTAATTAGAAATAGGGTAATTTGGTCATTTTTACTTCAATTTGATGTTTGTAATAATCACCATGTACTTTTGAAGGAATATATGTATAGTCACATATGAATATTGTAGAGATTAGTGATATTGTCTATTAGTCTTTCGTGTACAAAACTTTTTGAAATGTAAGCAATTATGTTTTTTATTAGTGGATTGAACAAGCTATCTTATGGATAAATAATTAGATCGCCTTTTATTCGTGCTTAAAAAACAATCTTATTCATCTGCTTCTTTTAATGGACATTCTTAGCCGTCCTCGTGTATGATATGTATTTTCTATCTATGTGTGCGCTTGCATGTTTTGCGTAGTATTGTGAAAAATCAACGATTATGGATATTAATCAAGGATTATGGATATGACACGCAAGTAAAATTTTCCTTTAATGGGGTTTAATCTCGAAGGTGATAAGTCCACTTGGAATACGAACTTTCCACATAAAAGAATGCAAAGTCAGCTTGCGCTAATTGTCATTAGGACTTTGCAGTCATAACATTAATTACTACTTAACCTTAATGGTAGAATTCAAAGAACAATGATAGCTTTTTTCCTTTTCACTGTCACTCCTAAAGGTAGCAACACAGTCATTTTCAATAGGGAAGTTAATCAGTTCAAAATGAAATTATGGCTAGGGTAATAAAGAAACATAGCACAATAAGTTAGGGGTGAGCAGAATATCAAAAAAATCGAATTTCGAATATAGGACCGAATTAATTTGATATTTCAGTATAAGTTTTTTCGATATTTCGATATAAATTTTTTAGTATTTTAATATTTTAATACGATATTCGGTATTGAGTGCTCGATATTTCAGTATACCAATATACCGAAATATTTCCTACAGTCCTAGTGTCCTACACTGAGAAACGGAAATCTCATGAGCTTTTACCCTTTCGCTGCCCTATAATGCATTCTCTTTGATCATCAAAGAATATGTCTAAAAGTTTGGACATGTTTTTCTGTGAATCATAGATGAATCTAGTGAATCCTTTCATCTAGGAGCTTCTTGTTGCTGCGTAATATTATAGAGCTTGGTATGTGGTTACCCTCAAAATCGGATAACAATTGAATTTGTATATAGTTTTAAGGACATGTGATTTAATTTGATACAGAGTAAAAAATCAGAGTAATTATGGGAATAAAAGATAAAAAATAAATACAAACCACACAAGTTTAGCAATCCTAGCCTTGGGAGATTAATCTCCCTCGAGTTAGAACTAATATTATCGATGCCGGAGTAAAATGAACTGTGCCAAAGCTAGAGATAACAGTATATTGCTTTTTTGATATGTGTTACAATGTGTTTAATGAATTGTCAAGTCCCCTTTATATATTGAGGGAGACCTACCCTTTGGGGTATTATTTTATTGTACTATAAAAAACATAAGTCCTTGATTTTGAAGACCGTTGGTTCCCTTTTTGGCTAATTCCGTAATTTCTACCAAAAAGATTGGTAAATGGCAAGAATCACGGACACCTGTCGGATGAGTTGGCAGAGCTTTCTTCGAGACCGTCAGAAACATGACCGGTTACGCCTTCGGTAGACTCGAGGGAAAATCTGATAATCTCGATGGCTTAGTTTTGATGATGCTTTGGGTCCAATCTTGAATATTATATTCCGCCATTGGTTGACCATGTTGGATGTGAGATCGAACCTCGGACTTATATTTTTACCCAATTACAGATGTACCGACCTTGGCCCTCCATTTCACAAGCTCGATCGAACACCGAGCTCGGTTTTACCCGTACACAATACAATTATAAAAGGTAAAAATCTCATAATTTGCTAATTAATCGGCCTCTCCTTGATACGTGCCGAGATTTCTGCCGTGATATTCAACCGATTGCGAATTTTTGGCCTTCCGTTATTCGGCCCGATAAAGTTTTCTCAATCTTGTTCGGTCCCGGAGTCACGAGCTCGATGATTTGACTTCACGCCTTGGTTCGATATAATCCGGGGTCGAGCTTCAACCTGTCACGTTTCATGACTTGTCATACAATAGATGAGCCCGGTTTCGACCGTATACAATATGTTATCGAAATCGTAGCGAAACTATACTGAACCAAATAAGAAAATATCGAACAGTACCGAACTACTATGGTACGGTATTTGGTACGCACAATTAATATATTGAATACCAAAGTATCGAACTGTAATTATTAAATACCGTACTGAAGTACCGAACGCCCGCCACTACAATAAGTAACAGAAATTGAGATTATCTTTTATCTGGTGCTAGATATCAATGAAAAGGTTATAATAAAATTGGGAATAATTTTAATATTTGAACAAGTGAAATGATAGAGACAAAGGTTCAAATTCTAGAGAAAACTTATGAAGTGATTTCTTTTTATGATCTGTCTTAACCTATAGGGCTCGTTTGGTTACCGGGATTAGAATACTAATCCCTAAATAGAATGTGAGATTATATTTATTTTATGTTTGGTTATGGATATTAGTTAATACCGTTATAAATTTTATACCAAAAGATCTTGGTATTAACTAGTATCTTATATTGGAGGTGGGATAATAATCCCAGGACCGTTATTCCTGGATATTCCACCTTGGAACCAAACGATCCTTTAGTGCGAATACATTTCGAAAAATGATATTGTATAGCCGATGTAAAAATGATAGCCAAAAAATGTATAAAATTTATAATTATTCATATTCATATATATATTTACCGTTACCAAATATATAGTTTCGATCACAGACTAAAAGTAATATTTGCCCATTACATTTTCAGTCATGTATCCATTTCCATGCCTGTTGGGTTTGCTGGTGAGAGGTGTCTTTACAAGAAAAAGCTCTAAGATAGATATTCTTTTGTCGATTTAGGTTAGGAGGCAAATTAAAGTGATTTCTGTATAGTTAAAAGGTAATTAGCTACAGAATGAAAGTAAGTGCTTCCCTAAATCATTTCACCTCAAGATTTATGACATTCCATAACTAACTGATCTGACTTTAATATCGGTATTTGTCTGGAAGGTTTCTGAATATCTTTTTGACACGATTGTTTGATTACGTAAATTATGCATTGGCATGAGGTCAGCTTTTGGGCACAATTAGAAAGGGAGGATATGTTTTTTCTTTAAAAAAATTGTTTAACTTCTTTAAATAGTATAATTTTTTTTGTATATGATCGATATCACTTATAAGTTAATTAGGAATAATTATCCATAATAAATGAAATTACTCTAACAAAACAATAAGGCAAAACTGTGCTACAACAAATTAAAGTACCCTAATTGTATAAGAGTATTTTATTTTTAATGTGTATAAGTTAAAAACGAGAGAAGGAAGAGAGGGTAGTCATGAATTCGATCTTTTTTAAGATTGGAATGTAAAAAAGATCGGAATGTGATTCTAATTATTTTTCCTCCATTTATATTTTACAGTATGTTTTATAGTTTATTTTATTAAATAACCGTAATAACAAATTAGGGAACTAATGAGGTTAGTCACACTGATATACACTTTTATAGCATGTTTGACCAAGTTTCTCGCCAAGGCAAAAGTATTTTTTTTTCTTTCAAAAAAGTGCTTCTTTTTTTTTTTCTTCTCAATTTGAGATGTTTGGCTAGAGCCGTCAACATGAGATTAGCCTGTTGGGCCGGGCCAACCCAGTCTAGCCTATGATTTAGTAGGGTTGGGCTAGAATTTTTGGAGCCCATTTAAAAATGAGACTTTTAAGCCCGACACGAGTAAGCATGCAACCCGTAAGGCTTGACTGAGGCTGGGTTGGGCCGGCCCGTGGGCCTAATAATTAAAAATATTTATTTAAAATATATAAAATATAAAAAGTATATGACATTGTAGCATACTAGCATCAGAATCAACATTTAGCATTGGTGGGCGTGTCCATACCAGGTACAGGAGATGCATCCATCATGAAAATGTCCAAACACTTGTTACTACTCGAAATTAGTTACACGACTTTTTTCAAAATCAAACTGGTAATTTTTTTTTGTGAATTTGAATATTATTAGTTTTAAAAATTTAATTATTCTTAATATTTAACTAATTAATATTGCATATGAATTGTGGATGTAGATGAGATTGGATATGTTAAGACAACCTTATCACAAACGGATTTAAATGTGTTTGATGAAGATGATGTGTTGGATTTCCTATAAGCATCATAGACGTTCTCTTGAATAGTTTGTTTTGAGTCTTGTCTTTTACCTTTTTAGTGTTTATTGTGATATATTAGAACAGTGTAAAAAATTATTAAGTTTTGCGAATTTTTCCCAATAAGATATTTTTTTACTTTTAAACATTTATCTTTTTTTAGGTTAGTACTTAAAAAAATATAAAATTATAATTTTAAAATGATGGGTCGATCCGTGGGAGTCCGCGGCCCACATAGGGCTTGGGTGGGCTAGCCATTATAAGGCCCATCATGATTGTGGGCTAGCCTAGCCTAGCCCGTCAATTGCTAAAGCCCAGGTGGGCTGGGTGGGTTAACCCGACCCGACCCATATTGACAACTCTATGTTTAGCCAAGTTTTTTCGAAAAAAAAAAATACTTCTGGCTAGAAGAAGCAGTTTTTAAGAAGCAGAAACAGAAGCAGTTTTGACTTTTCTTCCTACCAAAAATACCCTTATCAAAATATTATATATACCAAAAGAACCTTACTTAATTTAAACTATTAAGTAATATATAATAATTTTTGGGATGAACTTTCGTATTTATTGAATAATTTTTGATATATTTAAATTATCTTGAAAGAATAAAGTGCTTTTCAATTCTATTTTTATATTTTATTTAAATAATATAAAAAATTAATAATTATCTTTAATAATAAATATTCGTAATTATTTATCTACTTATACAACATTAACTATTAAGAAAATCTCTTCAGGTCCTTATTCGTAATTTGACACTTAAAAAATATTTTTTAAAAAATTTGGCCAAACACAAATTGTAGTTCAAAAGTGTTTTTTATATGATTAGCCAAACACAAGCACTTCTCAAAATAAACTAATTTTTTTCAGGCCAAACAAGCTATTAGCATGGTAAAAACTTACTCGCCCAGAATAGGCGCCTGCATTTTTGTTTCTTCCACCTATTTCCTTCTAGGTTTTTAGGTTTAAGATTGGCATATAGATTAAAAAACATACAAGGCAAAGTAAACTTCACTTCCAAATTTGATCTCACATTTATGGAAGAATTAGTTAGTCAATGTTCTGATGTGACATAAGACCGAGATAAGGTATATTTAATTGTCTTCCATTATGGTGTATAAGAAAAACCCTAAATCAATCACCCTCTATCTTTTCTCTCGCCCCAAAAGGAAAAAAAATATTTATTTTTTCACATAATTAATGAATAAATAACAAATAACAACAACCCAGTATAATTCGATTAGTGGGGTCTGTGGAGGATAGTGTGTACGCAAACCTTATCCCTACCCTGGGGTAGAGATGCTGTTTCCAATAGACCCCCGACATCCTTCCCTCCAAGAACTCCCCACCTTACTCTTGGGGTGACTCGAACTCACAACCTCTCGGTTGGAAGTGGAGGGTGCTTACCATCAGAGCAATCCACCTTGTCAAATGCTATATTTATTATAACACTAAAGTTATTAAAATATTATTTATTATATTAATGTAATTAAACTTTATCCACTATAAAATCACTAGCGAAAATTGCCTTGAGAAGTCTTAATCCAACTAAAGTTTATATTGCAAAATGAGAAATCCAAGATTCGTTTTACCTACCAAACGAAGAATTAATTGAAAAGCCATGCACGGTAGTACGTCTCTCGAGTGGCTTTTGATTTCGTTTTCGTCTATCGGTTTTTACTTGCAGTTAATAACTTGTCACTTTTATTGACAATTACATGTATTATCTTTTAGTTAACTTAATAGTATAAAAATTCTTTAAACTGTTAGTGTACAAAAATTAACTCAAATTAAGTTTTTATTTCACAAATAATCACAAATTCAAGTTCATTTTATAACCTACCAATTAGAGAATGAATTGAAAAGCCATGCACGATAGTACGTCTCTCAAGTAGCTTTCAGTTTCGTTTTCATCAATTGATTTTTCGATAATATTAAAGTTGGTTACACATAAACTTACAATTTCCCAAACTTGCAATTCACGAATAGAAAGAAAGAATCAAAAATGAATTAAGGTTTTGCCCATGATCCAAACAGATTCCTTATTTATATCTTAAGTAATGTGTTCATTTTCTTTGATTTTGGCAATTTTAGTTACATGATTATGACATCTCAGTTATAACGGCTTATAAGTTACAATGTCATTTTCACTGCAAATATGTATGTTAGTTCAGTTATATATTAGCTGCTAGTTCCTTTTCTTATTTGTTTATTTATTTTAACAGTTTGCCATTGCATTATTTATTTTATTTACCCAATTTTTCAAAGCAAAGTTGGGGTAAATAATATTTACTTAAACATTGCATGTATAGTGCTATTAGTTCATTTGTTCGATAATATTATATTTATCTCATGTAGTCAAACAATTCGTGTGAAATGTTTTATTTAATTTCAAGTTTGCTGTTGAAAATTAAAGATACGCAATGATTATAGTCTGTATATATATAAAATTTAATCAATGTGACTTGGAGATCGATAAAATTGAGATAAAGGCAAAAATGTAATAATCCTAAATTCCTAATGTTGGGGGGGGGGGGGGGGGGGGAAGAAGAGGATAGAAATAAAAGATCAGTGGCTCAAAATAATTCAAACGTCGCCTGTGAGATTCGAACTCACGCGGGGAAACCCCACTTACTTAGCAGGCAAGCGCCTTAACCACTCGGCCAAAGCGACGTTACGCTGCTCATGATTTCAATATTTAATATTAACTTATCCTATAAAATAGGAAAAAGGTTCAAATGGTCCCATAGTTTATTTCAGTTCTCTGTTACTAATTCAATTAGGTCCTCTCCATTACAAATGTGTCCTATATTTTCCTTACTTATAACCCCCATTTTATGAGTTGACGTTCTATATGACTCACATAATTAAGACTCAACTTATTAGATATTTCGGAGGTTTAGTGAGCACCATATCGAATCTTTTTATTATTTTCTTTCTCACTTTATTAATTTGATTTCAATTTGATTGAGATTAAAGATAAGATCCGGGAGTGACTCATTTAGTAGACAGCGAGCGAGCTGCAAGCACCTGCTCATATAAAAGTAAAAGAAGCAAAACGGTTGATCTTTATTAGCTATTGATGTATCATCCTTTGCCTCTATATCAATTTCAGAACGTCTTTTTCTAAAGAAAATTTGAGACATGACTCTATCTTATTGCCAAAACCACTGCTCCCAATAAATGCATGGAACATCACAAAAAGCAGTGTGTCTAACAAGTGGCTTAAGATTATTACCCCTTTTAAGAATAAACTATCTCTAAATACACATTTGCTTTTTCCACAAATACGTTTTCAATTTTTCCCCCTTCATAATTAAACAGTACTATCTCTACATGTTACGAAATTGTGAGGAGAGATTTTAGGAATCAACCAGGCCGAACTTAAGAGATTAAGACAACATGGGCCGATAAAAAGGGGCCTGGTTTCGACTATAAAAAAAGAGATCTTTACACAAATAGTCGGCTATATTCATTGTTTACTTTTTCAAGCCATATAAATTAATTATACACAATTATACATATATAATACATAAATTATGCATATATTGTACCTCTACCAGCTATTTTTAATTTAAGTGATTGAATGAACGATTATTTGGGTTAATTATTTTATAAAATCTGGACTCATGAATTCAGTAGGCTTGAGATATATCCAATAAATTTGGAACATATGAATAACATTTTATGTATGAGCCAAACCGGGACCATCGAGTTTTTATCTATCCAAGTCTAAGCTACATCCTTTCATTTATAGACTTAAATTTTATATCCGCTTCATGGTGTTCAATGCGTGCCCATTTAGACAACTTTTTTGAAAATCTTTTAAGAGATTTTCCTTTTCAAAACAACAACAACATATCCAGTGTAATCCTACATATTGGGGTCTGAGGAGAATAGTGTGTACGCAAACCTTATCTCTACCTTGTGAAAATAGAGATATTATTTCCAGTAGACCCTCGACTCTTTTCTTTTTCAAAGCATTATTTGAAAAAGTTTCAAGAAACATGTTTAAAAGAGGATCTTTCTTTGAAAAATAAAGCCTTTTATTTGGAAATACTAGTATGAGGGAGGTAGCACCCAACATGGGGCCAGTGATCAATGCACTAAGTTGAGAATCATGAAATCTCGAATTTTTAGTATTAACGGGAATAAAAACGCTATGTGATTTCTCCGTATATGTTTAAGTATTTGTTGAGAGAGTTAACTATAGTTATATTGGTGGAAGATAACGTCTGCGGGAAAATTTAGCCTAAATGCATATAAATTGGTCCAAAATTACAGCTTTAAGTAGTACATATATTAACAAATAACAGGCCACTATGTAAGTAGTACACTGGCCCTAGTGAAAAAGGGAGGTTGAACATGTAAGTTGTCCTATTGATTGAATAAAGACAAATAACAGAAAATCGTGAGGTTCAGGTGAATTTGCCTTCTAAATTCTCTGACCTTTGGATCAGAAAAAGAGGCACTTCCATTTTGACATTACTTCTCTGTTCTTGAGATTTACCACAACCTCACACTTCTCTGAACTCTCTTCTTTGTCTTTTTTCCCAACATGCCACCATTTTGCATTTCTGTGGCTGTCAATAACATCACTTAAAAGCCCTCTTTGGTAATTTCATCCTTCTTTTAAATATGAAAAGATATTAACCTACGACTCAGTTTATGCGTACCTTAATTATTCTATCAACACGAGGTTGGTTGAGTTGATTGAACATGAGGCTTTCTAAATGTGAGGTCTAGGGTTCGAATTCATTTGCATACCTTTTCGATCGAGACCGTAGGCTTGTCTAGTACGATCATATATCAAAGGATAGTGACGGCAAATTCTCTTATTAAAAAAAAAAAAATTAATTATTACCTTTCATGATTTTGTTGATAGTTAGATTATACCCTTCCGGCCTCTTGTGTAATTTTATCCTTTATATTCCTCCCATACCCCAAATCCCTTGACTTTACCATTTTTGGGTCAACACAGCATGACCTCCACCAACTAAATCATGTCACGTGTCACACAATAGAATGTGGGTCGATCCTTAAGTCACTAAATCAGCCACTTCACCGTTCATCTACCGCCACGTGGAAAGCTCAAGTTAGCTACAAACTTTAAAACGGCGCATTTTAGCGTTGAGCCGGCGCGTTTTAGCATCAAGAACAGTGACGGACTTAGCAAGAAGCCTATTTCACACAGAGACGGAGTTCGCAATGCTGACACAACAGACTAAACAAAAGCTGGCCCTGTCATTTACCGTGTATATTCCAAACGCCATCACTACCGTTCAATTTCTAATCAACGGTCAAGATTCACTCCCACAAAATTTAGCCCATACTATAAACTCAACTCCCCTATTACTCCCAGATTTTCTCTCTTACAGATCACAAAGATGGCGTCTTTGGCCCTCACCTCCGCCGTCAACCTCCGTCTCCGGCCAACCCCATCTCAAAAATCACACCTTTTTTCTCCCCAATCCCTACAATCCACTCAAATATCAAAAAAGACCCCATCTTTTTTGACTTCTTCATTCAAGAACCCCTTAAATCTTGAAAAAAGCTTGAATCTTGGAAAAAGATCGAATCTTGACAAACCCAGAAGTGTAATTATAAAAGCTTCAGCTTCTACTACTCCTTCAGCTATAGTTCCACCGCAGCAACCATGGCAAGGTGCAGCAATAAAGCCATTAATTGCATCCATAGCCACTGGAATTATCCTCTGGTTTATTCCTGCACCTGCTGGTGTTACTAAAAATGCATGGCAATTATTAGCCATATTTTTAGCTACAATTGTTGGGATTATAACTCAACCTTTACCTCTTGGTGCTGTTGCACTTATGGGACTTGGTGCTTGTGTTTTAACTAAAACACTTACTTTTGCAGCTGCATTTTCAGCTTTTGGTGATCCAATTCCATGGTTAATTGCACTTGCATTTTTCTTTGCAAGAGGTTTTATTAAAACTGGATTAGGGAATAGAATTGCTTATCAGTTTGTTTCATTGTTTGGTAGTAGTTCATTGGGTTTAGGTTATAGTTTGGTTTTTAGTGAAGCCCTTTTAGCTCCTGCTATTCCTTCAGTTTCAGCTAGAGCTGGTGGGATTTTCTTGCCTTTGGTAAAATCACTTTGTGTAGCTTGTGGAAGTAATGTAGGTGATGGAACTGAACACAAGTTAGGATCTTGGTTAATGTTGACTTGTTTTCAAACTTCTGTTATTTCATCATCCATGTTCTTGACAGCTATGGCTGCTAATCCTTTGAGTGCAAATTTGACACTTAGTACAATTAATCAAACAATTGGGTGGATGGATTGGGCTAAAGCAGCTATAGTTCCTGGTTTAGTGTCTTTGATTGTGGTTCCATTGCTTTTGTATATAATTTATCCGCCTACTGTGAAGAGTAGTCCGGATGCACCTAGGTTGGCTAAGGAGAAGTTGGAGAAAATGGGGCCAATGTCTAAGAATGAGATAATTATGGCTGGAACTCTGCTTCTTACGGTAAGAAAAGAAATAATTAGTTTTGCTTGCTGGTCTCATTATTTTTAACTTGTTGATTGAAAGCAGAAATGTGTTTTTTTTTCATGTAAATTTCTGAAAATATCTGAATTAAGGTAACAACCATGAGTTGATCAGATTAGGATGTAAATTAAGCTTTTAGATTTAAGGGATTAGTACATGTTGACACTTCATAGGAGAGGATTATGCTTCGACGTAAACGTGTGTACAACTCTATAGAGTGATTTTGTCAATGCATTGCTGGTTAATAGAGCTGTCAAATTTGGCCCAAGCCCAAGTGACCAGCCCAACCCGGCCAATGTTGGGCTGCTTATTGATCCGTCCGTTTATTGAACTCAACCCACCTTGACGCAACCCATCTCAACCCATTTAAAGTTGGGCTGAGCCCAAATTGATCTATACACTTTGTCAAAATATCTTAGAAATAATTCTTATTTGTTTGATATGTTATATATGACCTTAACAAAAGAAAAACAATCTTATTTAGTAATTATACAATTCATAAGAAAACATTATATATTAATTAAAGTTTGGTAATAGTTGGGCGGGTTGGGCTATAACCCAAATTTTAGCCCATCTTAGCCTATGTAACTTTTGGGCGGTCAATGACCCGCTCAGTTATTGACTCATCCCCATTTGACCCGCCCAAAATCGGCCAAACCCGCCCATTTGACACTCCTACTGGTTAATATGCATTGTTAATGTGTCCTAGACTCATTACTTTTGTCAAGCTGGTTTTTTTCCCTTTTTGGATGCTTAACTTTGCATTGAATTTTACTGATCCTTAAAAGAAGTGGCGATGGCCAAGCAATTAGCTATTGTTCACTAAATGTTGGTTTGTTCCCAGCGTAATAAACAGAGATGCAGATCCACTTAGTTTTGAGTGATCAATATATGCTTATGGTTTTTTGCATTTTCAAACGCTTGTGTACTAGCTTAGCATTGGCAACTTTTGCTTAATTTTCTCGACTTTTCGGTGCATCTGTAGTCAACATAGACAAATAGTTATTTTCATTTTTTTTAATCATATTTAGCTGATACTTTCGTATTATACTTTTTATGCATTGATCATACATAGATGAGACAAGTCATTGGCCTCATACCCGGTGATACTTCCATACTGTTCCTTTTTACAAGTTTTTTACTTTTAATATACTGTGTTTTCATTCTGATGTACATCTCATAATTGTTTGAGGGATAATCACAAGCTCCCTTTATCTTTCTTTTCGAAAGCGTTCTTTTTCATTATTCAGTTGTGAAATCCATGATTGACATAAGAGCATATATGTGAACTTTTGAATGTATACCTCAGACCTCTACCTTGAGGTTAATATCTTGTTTTACCCTGCCGACCTTCATTAGTATTATCATTATTATTCATTTTTTCGTTAGTCTATTTGGAAGTGAGGTAAATCAGGAATTTAAATGAAGCACATGAGACCTATCAGGCATAAAGAGTTGACTTTGTAAGTTCCGATATGAATAATGGGATTGATTAGGGGCGGATCTAGATCAAACATTACAGGTTCCTGTGAACCCAGTAACTTTTGCATAGATCCTGTATTTGTACTAAAATATTTATTAAAAGTATAAGAATATTTGGCTTGAAACCCAGTTCGTTGGTCCAATTATCATGTAAATTAACTTGAGATTGTTGTAGGAACCCATAAGCTTAAAATTCTCTAGATCAAACTTTACAGGTTCCCGTGAACCCAGTAACTTTTGCATAGATCTTGTATTTGTACTAAAATATTTATTAAAAGTATAAGAATATTTGGCTTGGAACCAGTTCGTTGGTCCAGTTATCATGTAAATTAACTTGAGATTGTTGTAGGAACCCATAAGCTTAAAATTTTGGATCCACCTTTGGGATTGATAGGTGCTCATTTGACTGAGAATTCCTAGCTCAAGGGTTTTAATTTGTATATGGTGATGTGTAATTAAAGCTTTGTGATAAGGGAAACCGTTCCCAGGCTCAGGTAACAAGTTGGAACCTTTTGGGAGAAGGTGTTGGTGAAAAGCAGGGGAGATAATAGAATCACTAGTTTGACTCTAAAACTAAATGTCAATGCACAAAAATAAGTTCTCGTCTTGTGAAGTATTAATTTAATGGCCCAGAAATTGTTAATTGGTGATCCTCGTGGACTTGAAGCTGTTATAAGCTGGACTGATAAAAACATTTTTTTTTCATGTCAAGACTTCATTGAGTTCATTGACGTCCTAATAGCGCTTGAAGATTTTGTATGATTCATTCAATCTGATATTTTGTTCACCATGTTGTCTGATAGTTCTAACATAGTATATTTAGGAGCATATAAAAATGCATTTTTGTGTTTTGGTTTTGCCACTATGCATGTTCAATTAAAAATGATACATGTAGCTCGAATTTGTTTGATACCATCTATTGATATTCCAACTCTGAATGTTTTGTTTCAGGTTGGTCTTTGGATATTTGGTAGCACATTAAAGGTTGATGCTGTTACTGCAGCAATTCTTGGACTATCTGTACTCCTTATCACCGGGGTTGTCACATGGAAAGAATGTTTGGGTGAGGCAGTTGCTTGGGACACTCTTACTTGGTTTGCTGCACTAATTGCGATGGCTGGTTATCTGAACAAATATGGTCTCATCTCTTGGTTTAGTGAAACTGTGGTCAAGGTTTGTTTTCATTAATTGCACCGCATGATATTTTGTTTGCTTTTTCGCTAAATATTCAGTAATTTATGCAAAGAGGAAGTAGACACTTGAGGATATCCAACTACTTCCTATGCTCTTGCTGGTCCTTCTTTCGGGTCATGTGCAAGTCTAGGATATAACTTAAGATCTTATGTCTCAGTACCCACCATTTGACGTTCATCCACTTGCTTTCTCCTTCTTTTATGCAGCCATACTGATTTTCCTCATTGTTCAAATAGGATCTCTATCTCACATATGTTAGTAGCTATTTACAATGGACATGAACTTTGTCTTGCCTTTCTGAAACTAAAAAAAAAAAAAAAAAATTGACATGAGCTCTTTATTTGCTCAAAACTAATTTTACATATAGCTACATGGCCTTCAATTTTGCATCTCGACACCTAAGTTCTTAGGTTGTTACAAACTTACAATTTGCTTTAAGTTTTATCTGAAGATTTCTAATCATAGCTAAGAGTTTCTTTCAATAATGATGTCGCCTATTGTAAAAAAAATAAAAAAAATTGTGATCCCATATTCCCCTTTTGTGTGCCCCCCCCAACAACCAACCAAAAAAAAAAGAGAAAAGAGAACTGATACTGTGGCACTTCTCTGTGCACTGGAAAAGGCACGGTTTTACATAGAAATATCTTTGTAGGTGTGAATTAAAGACCAAAATGTTGGACATTGTCAATAAAAACTTCTCAGCAGGAGCTATTGAAAGGCCTCGTAAAGATCATTTAAATTACCATCTTAGGTAGAGTAAATTGTTATTTGACATCTCTCTTGCCACTAACAAGTGTATTGAGAGAAGTTAAAAAGAGGTACATGTAACCTTGATTGGCATGACCGTAAGAGAAAAGTCTAGGTGGAATTGAAGTGGGGCTATCCTTCAGTATTATATTTGGATTTGTTTATATAAATAAAAAGACTAAATTATCTCATTCTGATGCTCATGTATTGAACTCTTAGAAAGCTGATCCGGATTATAATACTTTGTGGTCTTCTGCTTCATCCTTATCTGCTTGATGACATTGTATTATTTATTAAGGTTATGTACCACGGTCAGACATCAATATAGCATCTCTATAAATCTGTAAGCATTTATCTGTGATGACTACTTCTGTGGTGAGTACATCTGATAGGATAACTGAACGCTTTTCTCATCAGCAACGAAACAACTTTTGTTAGGTGGTGAAACCATTTTGCCCTTTTTTCCTAAGATTTACTGAAGAATCTGTGTGTCCACTACTCCATAAGTATGGGGGTTGCTCCAGTAATTTATCGCTCGTGCTTGATTTACTCGCTCTATTTTGCAGGTTGTCGGTGGATTAGGACTTTCGTGGCAGTTGTCATTCGGAATTCTTGTTCTTCTGTACTTCTACTCTCACTACTTCTTCGCAAGTGGAGCTGCTCATATCGGAGCAATGTTCACAGCATTCTTATCCGTTGCTAGTGCACTAGGTACTCCCCCATACTTGGGAGCGTTGGTGCTCTCTTTCCTCTCAAACCTTATGGGTGGCATTACTCACTATGGAATCGGATCAGCACCTGTATTCTACGGTGCAAACTATGTCCCCCTCGCAAAATGGTGGGGATACGGGTTTGTAATTTCCATCGTCAACCTTATAATCTGGCTTGGAGTCGGCGGAATTTGGTGGAAGGCCATTGGCTTGTGGTAGAGCTGCTGGTTAAGATGAAACCTTCTGATTTACAGTAGTTAACGATACCTGTTACAACCTCCTCATATGATCTCGGTGTGGACCGTTAAGATTAGTTTCCTATTCTTTTTTCTGAAATAAGTTTTGGTAATTTTTGGTGGAGACTGGTGTAGTTAAAGAATGGTATAGAAATTAGGTCCATTTGTAGCTGAAGTTCAAGTTTTTCCTGAAATTTTTTTGACATTGAAACTTCAAATTGTAAGAGCTGAGTGCCTAGCTCATTTCAATTCTTTTTACAACTAGTATTGCCTACCACTTTGCTTATTGTTTGGTTGGCAACTTAAATGTTACACCCTAGGCAAATCCCACATTGACAAAACACAGGAGAGATGCTAGGTTTATAGGTAAACATGCCTTAGACCCTAGTGACGCATTTTAAAGTTGCGGGCTTAGGATCAAAGCGGATAATACCACTAGTGAGTTGGGCTGTTACATATGATATTAGAGCTACTCCGCGGTCAACCTTGACCTGTGGTGGGGCAAACCTCAGTGTCCCTAGGGGGTATGTGACCACCTAGACAAATCCTACATCGACAAAACATGAGAGAGACGCTGTGTATATAAGTAAATATGCCTTAGACCCTAGTGGCGTGTTTTAAAGCCGCGCGGGCTTAAGATTAAAGCGAACAATATCACTGGTGGATAGACCGTAACATTAACGGTGATTTTGGACCTAGTTAGATCATTCTAACAAATATATTTTACATCACGTTTGGTTGCATATTACAATTTTCATAGGGAATCAAATTGCCTTATGTACCAAAAATGGAAGTGAATGATAAAAAGTGGAATATCCTCCTTCCCTTTCCTGTGACCATAGGTAGAGATAGACTTTGAGATAATGACCAAATTGGTGAGTGAAACTTTGGCATCTTTCATTTTCAATAATGATATGAATCCATTATTTTACGGAAGATAGGGTGTAGAACAACAGTTTTTTCGTATAGAAATGTCACTTTAGCTCATCACCACTAGCTTGGATAGCATTCTCATATTTAGTGGTGGTAAAATGGACAGTTAACAGATTACGAAATGGATATATAAACAAAGAAAATCTTGGAAATTAAGATTCAAATCCGAATCGATTAAAAAAATACTAAGTGATTTCTTCTATTTTTTTTAATAATTTATTTATTAGGAAACGTTTATTGGTATTCGCTAGAAGATGGGCTTGACCTTGATAGCAACTTAAGTTTTAGAGTAAGCTCTTGTGACACTGTCACCTAGTCTTATATATAACAAAACATTTGTTGCCAACTTACAGTGAACTTCTGAATTATGCAATATATTTTTCTGATGAGTCTTTTGTTTTTGGTTTTGAGTTTAACTTATATATAATAACAGTGCTAAATGTTATTTATATTGTCAAGTCATCTAAAAGATAAAAAAAATGGATAGTAAAGGGTAGAATTTTCATCTAGGGGATTAAAAAAAATAAATACGTGAAAAAATCAAAGTGATTCAACATCTTATATATATACATAAAAAAAATAAGTTATATACATGCAATATAATTTTTCAATATAGGGGATTTAGATGAACCTCTTGCGATTCCCTAGCTCCACCCTTGACTACAAGTAATTGCTCATAAGAAGTGAAACTAATTACTTGAAATATATAATTTGACTGTCTAGTAAAAAGATTTATCTAGTTTCAACTTTCAAGAACTTGGAACACATTATTTGACAATGAAATGGAATCTCTTGTTCAATTATAAAAAGCAAAAAGGCTGAAATATTATCAATCCACTTTATCAGAACAGATTCCAGTTTTAGTGCAATGAGCATCAGCATTCCAGATTGTTGTTGTCTTCATCTTAATTAGATTATTATTCTTTCCCTTAAAGATATTCTTATCTTAGTAATATTGTAAGCCAAATTGACTCAACTTGAAAAATGTTCCAAAGAGCACCTACTTTTTAAACGATCAAGACCATCCCTTTTCCTCTACTTTATTAAAATATGCACTTGAAAATTAGGATAACTTGTAAAAATTTAACTTTCTTTTGACATGTTTTTTAAATGAAAATTAGTCATGATCCATTTATTAACTTTTTCTTGTTTTTATTCTTTCTCTCGGGCCAAGGGTTTTCTAGAAACAACCTATTTATATTCCCAGGGTAGGGGTAATTAGGTCTATGTACATATTACCTGTCATGCTCCGAACCTGGGCCTGGACGTAACACGGCACCCGGTGCCTAACTACATATAACCGAGCAAACCAACTTGCTGGCTGAATCAACATGTGATATCATAACATACTGAATGCGGAAGATAAACTAACACATGCTGATATACTGAAAGTCTGAATGATATAAATGAAGTGCGGAAATACTAACATAAGTCCGAAACATATCTGTAGCCAACATTGCGTAACATGAAAAGCCCGTGACTCTATCTAACTGTTACTCTAGTCTATGAAGCCTCTAATGAAGTACTGAAAACATTGACTGTCTGAAAATACTGAAGACTGTAAAGTAATGATAATGCCTCGAAAGAACTGAGGCTCACCAAATAGCTGGTACGAGAATCCTAGCGCTCTGAATCGTCAACCTGTAAATCATTACCTGCATCGTGAGATGCAAGCCCCAGGCGAAAGGGATATCAATACATTTAAAATGCACTGGTATGTAAAGCAACTGAAAGAAAGAACTATAAATGTTGAAACTGAAACTGAGCTAATAGCTGAGAATTGATTACTGATAACTGAAATGATAACTGCTGAAAGTGAAACTGAAATGATAACTGATAACTAAACAAAGGAAGTAAGGATATGAATACTCCTTCTTCTGAATGATGAACCACCTGTTTATCTGAATAAACTACGGTCTCGGACCCAATATATATGTGCACAAACTATGGCCTCAAGCTCAAGTATACGTATACATAACTACGGCCTCAGGCCCAAAGATACATAAAGCATAAACTACGGTCTCAGGCCCAAATATGCATAAAGCATGAACTACGGCCTCAGGCCCAAACATGCATAAAGCATAAACTACGGCCTCAGGCCCAAATACAGGTGTTCAACATTCAGGAATTAAGAATCATATTGCATTATGTGATGCTGAAATACTAAATCATACTAAGTTACATGATACTAGAATACTGAATAGGACTAGACTGAGACATGTAATCATGAACTAATTATGAAAACTAAAACTTCAACTGTTTATGACACGTTGAGTAATCTAGACTGAGACTCATGAGCATCAAACACAAGTCTATATTGATTACGCACTGAGCTCACAACGCTCGAAATAAAAGTCATGAACGAGTTACGAAGCTAGAGAATAGAAGTTCTACAACTATTCGAGGAAATATGCTTCAATTTATTTCAAGGCAATTAGTAACGTCGTAGAAGAAACGTAGTGTAGGGAGAATCATTAATATTCCCAAACATAAAGAGTAGCCTCACATACCTTGAATCTGGCCTTTTTAAGCGAATCAATATCATTCTTCATCACCCATAAGATAAACAACATCCTTAATCAATAATCAACAATCAACAACCCAAACCTATAACCGTTCATATTTTTCTATCAAACCCATCAACTCATATCTCATGAACTTAGAGTCTATAATTATTAATCCAATGTTATAATAAATTAAAGGGTGAAGATATTACCTTTTTATCGTTCAATCCTCTTGAATTAAAGTTCTAGGGTTTCTTTTCTCAACAATGATGTCTCAATCGAATATCTAATAATTTGAAGGCTTTACCCATGTTAATAAGGTATTGGAGAATTGAAATTAACTTAGAATCATCATTAGAACTTACCTTGGATGATGTAGGAACCTTGGAGGAAGTTAGTTCTTGAGAGCTTCCCTTCCTAGAGCAAGTTTTTGTGTTTTGGGGGGTGAGGGACGAAGTAGGGCTTATAAAATGAATTTTCGGGTGTGTCCCCACGCAGCTGAAGGCCCAACCGCGCACCTGAACGTGCATAAATGGCAGTGGCACTGGCGCACATATGAGTGCACAGACTGCACATTTTCCAGTAAAACACGCATAAAATTTTGTACAGAAATAAGTTAAGGCTCCACACCTATATAATTGGAAAGGTATTTCAAAGGGCTATAACTTTCATGTTTTATGTTTTCTCAAATTCTCAACAGATTTTCATGAAATCCTGCTAGAAGACAGACCTTTCATAAATTTAGTCAATTTTATCGAATCTTATGCACCTCACTCTCCGTCTTGATTCTAAAATAACTATTTCCACCAATACTCATCCCGCTAGGACTTCATATGTCTAAGATATCACATTAATACTCATTTAACATGTCCACACCTAGTCCAAATTTACGGAGTGTTACATTATCTCCCCCTTGGGATCATTCGTCCTCAAATGATTGTCCTGACTGTAACTACGGCTAACTCTGTACCTTTAACGGGTCTGATGGAAATATGTGAGCACTGAACTAACATGAGTATCTGAGTACTAAACTAATATGAATATGTGAATAGTAGAAACTTGAATGTTATAAAATGACACGTGAGATACTGGGTGTACAACTGCCAATTCTGGTGGCAACTCTAACTCATAAGCTTCTTGCCCGATCCTTGTAGGATCTTATACGACCCGATGTATCTGGGACTGAGCTTTCCTTTCTTCCCAAATATTATTACACCTTTCATAGGCGAAACTTTTAGAAATACCCAATCATCAACTTGAAAACTCTATGTCTCTACTTTTCGAATAAGACTTTTGGTGGTGACTCTGAGCCATCTTCAAATGCTCTTGAATCAATTTGACTTTCTTCATAGCCTGATAGACCAAATTTGGTCCCAACAACTCTTCTTGGCCAACTTCGAACCAACCAATCAGTGATCTAAACCTTTGCCCATACAAAGCTTCATACGGTGCCATATCGATACTAAAATGGTAGTTGTTATTATAAGAAACTTCAATGAGAGGTATATGATCATCCCAATTATATTTATAATCAAGGACATATCTTCAAGTGTCTGAATAATGCGCTATGCCTGACCATCTTTCTGAGGATGAAAAACTTGTGCCTAATCCTTTCTGAAAGGACTTCTAATTCGTTGTAAACTGAGCACCCGATCTAAAATGATAGAAAACAGAGTCACATGCAATCGAACGATTTCTTGAATGTACAACTTGGCATAATGTTCTGCTGAATCACTGGTCTTTACTGGCAAAAAGTGTGCTGACTTGGTAAGTTGATCTACAATCACCTAATCAAATCAGGCTTTCAAAATGAACGAGATAATCTTGTTATAAATTCCATATTTACCATCTCCACGCAAGAATATGTGTATTCTGTGGTAAAACATTGGGCTTTCTGCTACTCGACATTCACTTATTGATAATTCAGACACTTGGCCACAAAGTCTGTGACGTTCTCTTTTGTATCGTTCCACAAATAAATCTCCTTGAGCATGGTACTTCTTTGGGGAACCTGGGTGGATAGAATACCTGGAATTATGGACTTCTAACATGATCCTCCTTCTCTAAGTCCATCTATGTCTGGAACAAACAATCCGTCTTGGTACCTCAATGTATCATCATCTCCCTCTTGTTCAAAAGCCATTGTCGTATGCTTGTGAATCCCCTATTTCAACTGCAAAAAGTAGGGATCAGCAAACCGTTCCTCCTTCACTTCGGCTACTAAGGAGGAACAAGTCCTGTTCTGGACAACAACTCCACCATCTTTGGAGTCTGAAAGTTGAACTCCCAGCTTGGCTAAGTGGTGAACTTCTTTCACTATAGGTCTCTTGTGTGCCTCAATCATGAGTTATACTTCCTATACTTGATTATCCTTTTAAGGTACTTTCTGAAAACACTTACAATATTATTGTGAGCTAAGTCTTTGACCATTACTTCAAAGATCGGAGTCTCGTGCAATGGAACTACCCTCGTGATACATAACTGGGCATGAATTTTGTAGTTTTTATATCCCATACTAACTATGCGAGTTTCAAATCTCCAACTGGACTTACTGACAATTTTCACATCCCCCCTTAGACCAAAGGTTAAGGTCTTATACTTGCGGATTATTCTCTTATGTTGGGATCCAAATAACTTTCCTTATCTTCTACAATTCCTCGCACTTCACGTCAATGACGACTTATCTTCCAACTTACTTCTGAGTAATCCTTCTTACTAGAAAAAAACTAAATTACTTACATAAACGGAAAGCTAATTTATTCACAACTAGCATACACAATCTTAATAATTTACCTCTGCTCACACTATCAATCTTGGGAAAACCCCTTTTCGATAACTCTTAAAGGCTATTCTTCTGTAGTTTGCTCTTTTACTGCCTAGCTGATTTTTTTTTCTTCCACTGCCGCTGTACTTCGGGTTTAACTTAAACTCTTTGGGTTCTAACATGCGTTAGGTATTTCAAATTGTTATCCACTCACTAGAGTTAACCTGGCTAAGTGAATCAAATATTACCTCTACTAACTCTGCTGAAATTGCTAATTCACTGTATCTACTCAAAACTTACTTACTATTCTTTTACTAACTACCTGCTAGCATCATGTTTTCTTGTTCTACTTTGAATAATTAAAGTGAAGTATAATGTTATTCTTAACTTCCCTCACCATCTGACCCTATTCTATGGTCGCATACTATCTTTCTTTTTTTGAATTAAGCACATGGATTACACTTAGAAAAATTCCACCGGTCTTACACGAAATTAGATTCAAAATCATATCAGAATATAAACATCCGGGTTAAATACTTAGTCACATAACTTAAGGGGGACCTATCATATATTTTATCTCACAATCATAACTGCTTCTTATAGTAACTTATTAACGTTGTACTTTCTAGTTCTGATTTGAAGAAATCTAAACAAATTAAAATCATTCCCTGAAATTCAATATCGCATGTTGTTGGTTCTCATTTCGTACATAATATCTTCTTAGTCATATGCATGAGTCTTACGAAAAACACATCTTTGGTAATAACAAACGTTTCTAACTCTTAAGTATTTTTCTCGTAGGCCCTTTTCTCTCCAAAACTCTATTGACCAATTCTATGCCTATTGCGGTTTAATTCTTAATCTGTTACACCGTGGGGGTCTGACATCTAAACTATCATCATCCAATTTGTGGCTCCATTTCCAAGAATTAAAAGGAAATTATTTTGTGAGGTAAAACACATACGGATACACTACAATACACAAATTTGTCCTTCTGAATATACCATCATCTGATAAATCAGTTCCTGCACCATCCAGTGAGTCTTGGGTCTTAATCCGGACATAGAACATGCAAAGATTTTGCTATAATCATTGTTACTCGCATTTTCTTTTAGCACCCATAGGCATCAATGTATACTCACAAGTCGCCAAAATTTGGATACACTAAAAATTGGAGATCTGGTCACTAAATAACTGAATACTAGTATACTATACTAAACAATCATAAACTTACTAACTGAGAGACTGTACAAATGGTAACTGAGGTAAGCTAATAACCATAAAATATAATATATGTTTTAGTACTTTCTGATAAGGTTATGCTCTAATCTGTACTATTATCCATTGCATCCTACTTTCAACATCCTTTCAAGTCTCATTTGTTACCAATCTATACTCCATAATTATACCTCAATGGGAAATTATCCTGTCTAGGACCTTGAGTTTTTCTCCTGCCCATCGCTTGGTATTCGATACATTTGAAATTCGATAAGAAGAGAAGGTTACCCATTGCTCTAAGCTTCATGGCACGATCTAGAGTTAAAAAAAGTGAGACAATTCTGAATGTCTTGGTAGTTAATCGTTTATATGCGTGGCCAACACACACATATAAAGGAAACTCTACTGGATACGATTTCATAGTATAATGACCCAACCGGTTATTTTAATTTTTAGAACCCCGTTCCCTAAAATAAAACTTTCCGTAGGTGCTTGTAATGATTTGTGACTTGAGGGGATGGTTGGTTCGGGATTTGAAAGTGTTTGGGGTGAAACCGGAACACTTGGTTCCTTAAGTTGGCCTTAAAGTGCTAAGTTTGATTTCGGTCAACATTTTGAGAAAACGACCCCGAAATAGAATTTTGATGATTCCAACAGCTCCGTATTATGATTTTGGACTTAGGAGCGTGTTCAGAATTTTATTTGGAAGTCCGTAGTTAAATAAGGCTTGAAATAGCTAAAAATAAAAATTTAAGTTTGGAAATTTGACCGATGAGTTGACTTTTTGATACCGGAGTTAGAATCCAGTTTTAAAAATTTTCATAGCTCCGTTATGTAATTTATGACTTGTGTGTAAAATTTGAGGTCAATCGGAGTTGATTTGATAGGTTCCGACATCGAATGTAGAAGTTGAAAACTCTTAGTTTCATTAAGCTTGAATTGGGGTATGATTCATAGTTTTAGCATTATTTGATGTGATTTAGAGGTTCGACTAAGTTCGTATGATGTTTTAGGACTTGTTGGTATATTTGGTTGAGGTCCCGAGAGCCTCGAGTGAGTTTCATATGGTTAACGGATCAAAAGTTGGACTTAAAAAGCTGCTGCAATTTTCCCTTCTGCTGTATATTCTGGGCTATGATCGAGCCCCAGATCGAACCAAGATATCGAGCCCACGATCGAGGCCTGAGTCGAAGTCAGGGACGAGGCTCAGTATCTAAGCCACGATCGAAGGCAAGGCTCGAGGGCTAGGATCAAGACCCAAGATCGAACTTGATCGAGGCCATGACCATGTCCCAGGCTCGAGGCCTGATCGAGGCCATGACCAGCTCCTAAGATCGAGCTCCTTGATCGAGCTCCCAAGATCGAGCTCCCTGAGATCGATCTCCCGAGATCGATCTCCCGAGATCGATCTCCCGAGATCGAGCTCCCCTGATCGAGCTCCTTGATCGAACTGGATAGAGCTGTAAGTTATAAAAACAGAGGACATTCGTCCCATTTGCCATTTTTGACGAACTTGAGCTTGAGGAGAGACGACTTTTGTCAGATTTTCAAGGGAAAAATATGGGGGTAAGTGATTCTAACTCAGATTTGGTCTACATATACAAATATATCATTGTTTTCACCATAAATTAGTGTTTTGAGATTTAAATTTGGGAAAGTTTTAGAAATCTCATAGAAACGAATTTTTGAGATTTCGGTATCGATTCGGAGTCGGATTTGAGTGAAACTGGTATGGTTGGACTCGTAATTGAATGGGTTATCAGATTTCATAACTTTTTCCGGATTTCGAGATGTGGGCCCCACGGACGAAATTTTAATTAATTTCGGGATTTTTATTAAAAAATATAGTATTTTCTTATAGAATTGATTCCTATAATTTTTAGTGATTGTATCGAATTATTTTGGATAGATTCGAGCCAGACAAAGTTGGATAATCGTGGAAAAGGCCTTATAGTGGATTAATTGGAGCAAGAGGAGGTAAGTCTCTTGTCTAATTTTGTGAGGGGGAAATTACCCCATAGGGATTAAAGTGAATAATTATTGCTAATTGCGAGGGCTACGTACGCACGAGGTGACGAGAGTCAGTGCGTAGCTACTATTAATGCTAAAGTCCGGGTAGTTTAAGACTCAAAGCATGAATTACTTGTGTGAATTGTATTCTTTATTAATTAAAATAATTGATGTATATATTGTGAATTGTTATGAAAAGTAGAAAAATATGAAATTTTCATATGCTTAATTTTTGTTTAAATTAATTAATTGTTAAAAGAAATTGTTCTCCTCCTAAATTTATCTTATAATAAATATACTCTCCTTCCGGAGGCACATAAGAAAATGTCCTCCTTTCTTGTGGAGCGGGCCGAACGCCTCGGCAGGATAGATGCATCTATGGATCGCGCCGCACGTCCCTCGGCAGTGTACACGACACTCTGGATCGGGCCGTACGTCCTCGACAGAAATTGTGCGTAATAATAATAATTATACGATCTTTAATAATTTATTTCGGCTTGTGAAGCTAATTAATAAATTGAAAAATTCTTGGAATTTAATGAATTATTACTCTTGCTTGTTAAGGAATTAATTGTTACTCCTGTAAATGAGGTTTAATTGATAAATTAGAAATTATTTGAATTGAAAAAATTTAATTAATATATTGAGAATTGTTACATTTGAAGGAATTTGATTATTTCTACTGATTAAATAAATTATTTTAAATTCTGTAAATCATGCTGATTTAAATATCCTAGTTTTATTTCAGTTATTATTATTGACCCATAGTGAGTGTCAAAGTCAGCCATCTCGTCTCTACCACTTCGAGATTAGGCTTGATACTTACTGGGTACACGTTGTTTACGTACTCATACTATACTTGCTGCACTTTTTGTGCAGGATCTGAGACAGGTACTAGCGGAGGACCTATCATCACATACCCACGTCATCCCGAGGCATAGTGGTGAGCTGCCTTTCTGAGCCGTTCTGCAGCTACCAGTGTCTCTTCTTATATTTATATTCTGTCTATTTCATTTCAGACAGTATTTGAAGTTTTGTATAATCTACTAGATGCCCATGCACTTGTGACACCGGGTCTTGGCACATACATTGGTAGAAGTTGATATTTTATTATTTTTTTAGAATAAAATTTAACCAATGTACGTTTGACTTACTAGTTGGCTTGCCTAGCTGTAGTGTTGGGCGCCATCACGACCTATAGGTGAAATTGGGTCCTGACAACATGGTATCAGAGCACTTGGTTCACGTAGGTCTCACAAGTTATGAGCAGACCTAATAGAGTCTTGCGGATCGGTACGGAGACGTCTGTACTTATCTTCGAAAGGCTATATGGTGTTAGGAAGCTACCTTTCTTCATATTCCATCGTGCAATTGATGTAGTACTAAATATTCCTCTCTTATTCTCTCACAGATGGTGAGAACACGCTCTAATGAGATTCCAGACTAGGGAAGAGCTACTCCCCCAGTTGCTAGAGGCCGAGGCAGAGGCCGAGGGAGGGCTCCAGGCCATGGTAGAGGGCGAGGACGTCCCAGGACTATTCCAGTTATGCCGCCAGTGGATCCAGCAGAGAATCCCATTATTGAGGAGCAAGGTGAGGTGCTTGTGGCTGAGCCAGCTCCGGTGGACTTCACATCTGCACCGGGATTTTAGGATATCATGGGTCGTATGCTGTGATTCATGGACAATATGACTTAGGCCGGTTTATTTCCGGAAGACCCAGCCATATCTCAGGCGGGCGAGGGAGCACAGACCCCTACCGTGCAGGCTCATGGACATGCAACTGCTGTATATCAGACCCAGGGTGCACTACCCGTGGGTAGAGTCCAGTCAGTGGCAACAGCTACACCTGAGCCCAGGCCAGCTGAGCCGCCGATCCTCAGAAACTATTGGACAGATGGACTAGACTACATCCTCCTGTCTTCGGGGGTGAGCGACATGAGGATCCACAGGATTTCATTGATAGTTGCAAGGATAGACTGTACAAAATGAGGATATTGGAATCCCATGGGGTTGATTTCGCTACTTTTTAGCTAGAGGGTAGAGCCCGTAGATGGTGGTAGTCTTATGCTCTTGGCAGACCAGCAGATTCTCCTCCTATGACTTGGGACAGGTTCACCCGTATCTTCTTGGACAAGTATATTCCATCCTCCTAGAGGGAAGAGTTGCGATTTCAGTTTGAGCAGCTCCAGCAGGGTCAGATGTCAGTGACTGATTATGAGGTGAGGTTTTTTGAATTATCTCACCATGCACTAATGATACTCCCTACTGAGGTAGAGAGAGTGCGAAGGTTTATAGCCGGTTTACATACTGGTATTCAGGCCACTATGGCTCGAGAGGTTGAGATGGGTACTTCTTATGAGCGAGTTGTGGAGATAGCCCAGAGGATTGAGGGTGTACGTCAGCGGAGCCGAGAGCAGATTATGAGAGATAAGCAGTTTAGGTACTCTGGAGAGTTCAGAGTTGCTCCGTCCGGGGGCAGAGGTCAGTTCGTGAGGGGGCAGTCCAGCAGACCCCCATATCCAGCACCACCACCTCCTCGAGGTGCTCCAGTACGACCTTATTTCAGTGCTATACCAGAGAGTTCTTATCGCCCACCAGCTATTCAGGGTTCTTTCCATGGGTATTCAGGTCCCCAGGGCCAGACACTTAGTCAACAGCCTATCGCACCGAAGAGTTGTTATGAGTACGGGGATCCCAGTCACATGCGAAGGTTTTGCCCCAGGCTTCGGGGTATACCAGTACAACAGGGTCAGCAGCCTATGCTTACCGGACCAGTTACTCCACCAGTAGTCCGACCATCCAAAGGAGGAGGACAGGTAGGCAGGGGCCGTCCTAGAGGTGGAGGTTAGCCAGGCGGAGGCCAGATAGTTGGCGCTCCAACTCGGTTCTATGCTTTTCCGGCTAGACCAGATGCAGAGGCCTCAGATGCCGTGATTACAGGTATTATTTCTGTTTGTGGCAAAGATGCCTCAGTATTATTTGATCCAGGATCTACGTATTCATATGTGTCATCTCTATTTGCTCATTCCTGGTTGTTTCTCGTGAGTCTTTGAGTACTCCTGTTTATGTGTCCACTCCTGTGGGTAATTCTGTTGTTGTGAACCGGATCTACCGGTCCTGTATTATTATATTCTGTGGTTATGAAACTAGAGCAGATCTCCTATTGCTTGATATGGCCGATTTTGAAATTATTCTAGGCATGGACTGGTTATCTTCATATCATGCTATTCTAGATTGTCATGCCAAGACTGTTACCTTGGCTATTCTAGCATTGCCTAAGCTGGAGTGGAAGGGTTCGCCTGTTAGTTCATTTAATCGAGTTATTTCTTTTATAAAGGCTCAACACATGGTTGAGAAGGGTTGTTTGGCTTATCTAGCCTATGTTTGGGATACTACTGCCGAGACTCCGGCTATTGATTCAGTGCCTGTAGTTCGGGAGTTCCCTGATGTATTTCCGTCAGATCTTCCAGGTATGCCACCTGATCGTGATATTGATTTCTGTATTGACTTGGCTTCAGATACCCAGCCTATATCTATCCCACCGTATCGCATGGCTCCGAAAGAATTGAAAGAATTGAAAGAACAGCTTGAAGAGTTACTAGCCAAAGGGTTTGTCAGACCGAGTGTATCGCCTTGGGGTGCACCAGTATTATTTGTGAAAAAGAAGGATGGAACAATGCGGATGTGTATTGATTATCGCCAATTGAACAAAGTCACTATTAAGAACAAGTACCCGTTGCCACGTATTGATGATCTATTTGACCAGTTTTAGGGTGCTAGGGTATTCTCTAAGATCGACTTTAGGTCGGGGTATCATCAGTTGAAGATTCAGGATTCGGATGTTCCGAAGACTGCTTTTCGGACTAAATATGGTCATTATGAGTTTCTGGTGATGTCTTTCGGTTTAACTAATGCCCCGACAGTGTTTATGGATCTGATGAACAGGGTATTCATGCCATATATTGATTCGTTTGTCATTGTCTTCATTGATGACATATTAATCTATTCGCGCAGTAAGGAGGAAAATGAGCAACATATGAGAGTAGTGCTTCAGACATTGTGGGAACAAAAGCTATATGCTAAGTTCTCTAAATGTGAGTTTTGGCTAGAGTCTGTTGCATTTTTGGGACATATTGTATCGGGCGAAGGTATTAAAGTTGATCCCAAAAATATTGAGGCAGTTCAGAATTGGCATCGTCCCACTTCGGCGACTGAGATCAGGAGTTTTCTGGGTTTAGCAAGTTATTATCGTCGGTTCGTGGAAGGTTTTTCATCTATTGCAGCACCTTTGACCAAATTAACCCAGAAGGCTGTTCAGTTTCGATGGTCCGATGATTGTGAGTCAAGCTTTCAGAAGCTCAAGACAGCACTGACTACAGCACCCGTGTTAGTGTTACCATCTGGTTCGGGAATATATACAGTGTATTGTGACGCATCACGCATTGGCTTGGGTTGTGTATTGATGCAGGAAAGGCGAGTTATTGCATATGCTTCACGTCAGCTGAAGCCCCACGAGAAGAATTATCCAGTACATGATTTGGAGTTAGTTGCGATTGTTCACGCTCTAAAGATTTGGAGGCATTATCTTTATGGGGTGTCTTGTGAAGTTTACACTGATCATCGCAGTTTGAAGCATTTGTTCAAGCAGAGGGATCTAAATTTGAGGCAGCATGGCTGGAGTTACTAAAAGATTATGATATTACTATCTTGTATCATCTGGGAAAAGCAAATGTGGTTGCAGATGCCTTGAGCAGGAAGGCGGAGAGTATGTGTAGTTTGGTTTTCATTTCAGCAGAGGAAAGGCCATTAGCCTCAGATATTCAATCCTTGGCTAACAAACTTGTGAGGCTGGATATTTTAGAGCCCAGCCAAGTTCTTACATGTGTGGTGGCCCAATCTTCACTATTTGAGCAGATCAAGGCTCGCCAGTATGATGACCCATACTTGATGGTTCTTCGTGAAACGTTACTACGAGGTGGTGCCAAGGAAGTTACTATTAGAGCGGATGGTGTTCTGCGACTCCAGGATCGTCTATGTGTTCCTAATGTGGATGGACTGAGGAAAAAGATCCTGGAAGAGGCACACAGTTCTCGGTATTCTATTCATCCAGGTGCTACTAAGATGTATCGTGACTTGAGGCAACATTATTGGTGGCGACGAATGAAAAGGATATAGTTGAGTATGTATCTAGGTGTCTAAATTGCCAGCAAGTTAAATATGAGCACTAGAAGCCAGGTGGCCTACTTCAGCAGATGACTATACCAGAGTGGAAATGGGAACAAATTACTATGGACTTTGTAGTTGGGTTGCCGCGGACCTTGAGGAAGTTTGATGCAGTTTGGGTGATTGTTGATAGGTTGACTAAGTCGGCACATTTTATTCCTGTTGTGACTACGTATACTTCAGAGGTTGGCCCAGATTTATATTCAGGAGATAGTTCGGTTATACGGTGTGCCAATTTCCATCATATCAGATAGAGGCCCTCAGTTTACTTCACATTTCTGGAGAGCAGTACAGAGTGAGTTGGGGACCCATGTAGAGCTCAGCATAACCTTTCATCCGCAGACCGATGGACAGTTAGAGAGGACAATTCAGATTTTGGAGGATATGCTCAGGGCATGTGTGATCGACTTTGGAGGTCAGTGGGATCATTTCCTGCCTTTGGCCGAGTTTGCTTATAATAACAGTTACCAATCCAGCATCGAGATGACTCCATTTGAGGCTTTATATGGTCGGCGATGTCGTTCACCTATCGGATGGTTTGAGCCAGGTGAGGCTAAGTTATATGGTACTGATTTGGTAAGGGATGCCTTGGAAAAGGTAAAGTTGATTCAGGAGCGATTTCATACAGCACAGTCCAGACAAAAGAGTTACGCGGATCAGAAAGCACGTGATATATCATTTATGGTAGGTGAAAAAGTTCTTTTGAAGGTTTCACCGATGAAGGGAATTTTGAGATTCGGGAAGAAGGGCAAGTTGAGCCCAAGGTATATAGGCCCATTTGAGGTGTTGAAACAAGTTGGGGAGGTTGCTTATGAGCTTGCATTGCCTCCCAGCCTATCGGGAGTTCATCCGATTTTTCACGTATCTATGCTATGGAAGTATCATGCCGACCTATCACTTATGTTAGACTTCAGCACAGTTCAACTAGATAATAGCTTGGGTTATGAAGATGAGCCAATTGCCATTATTGATAAACAGGTTCGCCAGTTGAGGTCCAAGAGGATTTCTGCAGTAAAAGTCCAGAGGGGCCAACCAGTCGAGGAAGCGACTTGGGAGGCCGAGGAAGACATGCGGAGCAGATATCCACACTTATTCAGCACTCCAGGTACAATTCTAAACCCGTTCGAGGACGAACGTTTGTTTAAGAGGTGAAGAATGTAATGACCCAACCGGTCATTTTAACTTTTAGAATCCCATTCCCTAAAATAAAACTTCCCGTAGGTACTTGTAATGATTTATGACTTGCGGGGATGGTTGGTTCAGGATTTGGAAGTGTTTGGGGTGAAACCGGAAAACTTGATTCCTTAAGTTGGCCTTAAAGTGCTAAGTTTGACTTCAGTCAACATTTTGAGAAAACGATGCCGGAGTAGAATTTTGATAATTCTAACAGCTCCGTATGGTGATTTTGGACTTCGGAGCGTGTTCAGAATTTTATTTGGAAGTCCGTAGTTAAATTAGGCTTGAAATGGCTAAAAACAAGAATTTAAGTTTGGAAGTTTGACCGATGAGTTGACTTTTTGATACCGGAGTCGGAATCCAGTTCTTAAAATTTTCATAGCTTCATTATGTAATTTATGACTTGTGTGTAAAATTTGAGGTCAATCGGAGTTGATTTGATAGGTTCCGACATCGAATGTAGAAGTTGAAAACTCTTAGTTTCATTAAGCTTGAATTAGGGTATGATTCATGGTTTTAGCGTTGTTTGATGTGATTTAGAGGTTCGACTACGTTCGTATGATATTTTAGGACTTGTTGGTATATTTGGTTGAGGTCCCGAGGGCTTCGGGTGAGTTTCAGATGGTTAACGGATCAAAAGTTGGACTTAAAAAGCTGCTGCAATTTTCCCTTCTGCTGTATATTCTGGGCTATGATCGAGCCCCAGATCGAACCAAGATATCGAGCCCACGATCGAGGCCTAAGTCGAAGTCAGGGACGAGGCTCAGTATCTAAGCCACGATCGAAGGCAAGGCTCGAGGGCCAGGATCAAGACCCAAGATCGAACTTGATCGAGGCCATGACCATGTCCTAGGCTCGAGGCCTGATCGAGGCCATGACCAGCTCCCAAGATCGAGCTCCCAAGATCGAGCTCCCTGAGATCGAGCTCCCTGAGATCGGGCTCCCAAGATCGAGCTCCCCTGATCGAGCTCCTTGATCGAACTGGACAGAGCTGTAAGTTATAAAAACAGAGGACATTCGTCCCATTTGCTATTTTTGACGAACTTGAGCTTGAGGAGAGGCAACTTTTGTCAGATTTTCAAGGGAAAAATATTGGGGTAAGTGATTCTAACTCGGATTTGGTCTACATATACAAGTATATCATTATTTTCACCATAAATTAGTGTTTTGAGATTTAAATTTGGGAAAGTTTTAGAAATCTCATAGAAATAAATTTTTGAGATTTCGGTATCGATTCAGAGTCGGATTTGAGTGAAACTGGTATGGTTGGACTCGTAATTGAATGGGTTATCGGATTTCGTAACTTTTTCCGGATTCCGAGATGTGGGCCCCACGGACGAATTTTTAATTAATTTTGGGATTTTTATTTAAAAATATAGTATTTTCTTATAGAATTGATTCCTATAATTTTTACTGATTGTATCGAATTATTTTGGATAGATTCGAGCCAGACAGAGTTGGATAATCGTGAAAAAGGCCTTATAGTGGATTAATTGGAGCAAGACGAGGTAAGTCTCTTGTCTAATCTTGTGAGGGGGAAATTACCCCATAGGGATTAAAGTAAATAATTGTTGCTAATTGCGGGGGCTACGTACGCACGAGATGATGAGAGTCCGTGCGTAGCTACTATTAATGCTAAAGTCCGGGTAGTTTAAGACTCAAAGCATGAATTACTTGTGTGAATTGTATTCTTTATTAATTAAAATAATTGATGTATATATTGTGAATTGTTATGAAAAGTAAAAAAATATGAAATTTTCATATGCTTAATTTTTGTTTAAATCAATTAATTATTAAAAGAAATTGTTCTCCTCCCAAATTTATCTTATAATAAATATACTCTCCTTCCGGAGGCACATAAGAAAATGTCCTCCTTTCTTGTGGAGCGGGCCGAACGCCTCGGCGGGATAGATGCATCTATGGATCGTGCCGCACATCCCTCGGCAGTGTACACGACACTCTGGATCGGGCCGTACGTCCTCGACAGAAATCGTGCGTAATAATAATAATTATACGATATTTTAATAATTTATTTCGGCTTGTGAAGGTAATTAATAAATTGAAAAATCCTTGGAATTTAATGAATTATTACTCTTGCTTGTTAAGGAATTAATTGTTACTCCTGTAAATGAGGTTTAATTGATAAATTGGAAATTATTTGAATTGAAGGAATTTAATTAATATATTGAGAATTATTACATTTGAAGGAATTTGATTATTTCTACTGATTAAATAAATTATTATAAATTCTGTAAATCATGCTGATTTAAATATCCTAGTTTTATTTCAGTTATTATTATTGACCCATAGTGAGTGTCAAAGTCAGTCATCTCGTCTCTACCACTTCGAGATTAGGCTTGATACTTACTGGGTACACGTTGTTTACGTACTCATACTACACTTGCTGTACTTTTTGTGCAGGATCTGAGAAAGGTACTAGCGGAGGACCTATCATCACATACCCACGTCATCCCGAGGCATAGTGGTGAGCTGCCTTTCTGAGCCGTTCTGCAGCTACCAGTGTCTCTTCTTATATTTATATTCTGTCTATTTCTTTTCAGACAGTATTTGAAGTTTTGTATAATCTACTAGATGCTCATGCACTTGTGACACCGGGTCTTGGCACACACATTGGTAGAAGTTGGTATTTTATTATTTTTTTGGAATAATAGTTTAACCAATGTACGTTTGACTTACTAGTTGGCTTGCCTAGCTGTAGTGTTGGGTGCCATCACGACCTATAGGTGAAATTGGGTCCTGACACATAGACTCCCTAGGACACTTGAACCTAGTTCTCTGATACCAAGCTTTGTCACGCCCCAAACCTGGGCCTGGACGTAATACGACACCCGGTGCCTAACTATATGTGCCCGAGCGAACCAATTGGCTGGCTGAATCAATATGTGATATCATAACATACTGAATGTAGAAGATAAACTAATACATATTGATATATTAAAAGTCTGAATGATATAAATCAAGTGCGGAAATACTAACATAAGTTTGAAACATATCTGTAGCCAACATTGTGTAACATGAAAAGCCTGTGACTCTATCTAACTGTTACTCTAATCTATGAAGCCTCTAATGAAGTACTAAAAATACTGACTGTCTGAAAATACTAAAAACTATAAAGTAATGATAATGACCCGAAAGAACTGGGGCTCACCAAATAGTTGGTACGAGCGCTCTGAATCGTCAACCTGTAAACATTACCTGCATCGTGAGATGCAAGCCCCCGACAAAAGAGATGTCAGTGCATTTGAATTGAACTGGTATGTAAAGCAATTAAAATAAAGAACTGAAAATGCTGAAACTAAAACTGAGCTGATAGCCGAGAACTGATAACTGATAACCGAAATGATAACTGCTGAAACTGAAACTGAAATAACTGATAACTGATAATTGATAATTGATAACTGAACAAAGGAAGTAAGGATATGAATACTCCCTCTTCTGAATCATGAACCACCTGTTTATCTGGAAAAAACTACGGCCTCGGGCCCAATATATATGTGCACAAGCTACGGCTTCAGGCCCAAGTATACATATACATAACTATGGCCTCAGGCCCAAAGACGCATAAAGTATAAACTACGACCTCATGCCCAAATATGCATCAAACATGAACCACAGCCTCGGGCCCAAACATCCATAAGGCATAAACTACGGCCTCAGGCTCAAATATAAGTGTTCATTATTCAAGAATTTAAATTCAGGAACTGAGAATCATATTGCATTATGCAATGCTGAAATACTGAATCATACTAAGTTACATGATATTGGAATACTAAATAGGACTAGACTGAGACATGTAATCATGAACTGATTATGAAAACTGATACTTCAGTTGTTTATGACACGTTGAGTAATCTACACTAAGACTCATGGGCATCAAACATAAGTCTATATTGATTATGCACTGAGCTCACAATGCTCGAAATGAAAGTCATGAACGAGTTACGAAGCTAGAGAATATAAGTTCTGCAACTATTCGAGGAACTATGCTTGAATTTATTTCTTAGGCAATTAGTAACGTCGTAGAAGAAACGTAGTGTAGGGAGAATCATTAACATTCCCAAACATAAAGATTTAGACTCACATACCTTGAATCTGGCATTTTTAAACGAATCACAATGTTCGTCATCTCTTTCACCGATAATCTATGACAATATATATCAAGAGGAACCAATATTAACACTAATGCTCATGTTTTAGTCACTTAGGTATTTTATCAAACACTTGATGGGCGTAAAACTTTTTAGTCTTTATTAATGGTGTTTCTACATCCAACAACCCATTCACTTACTCCTAGATAAATTCTAAAATCTCAAATTGTTATAATCAATATCATTCTTCATCACCCATAAGATAAACAACATCCTTAATCAATAATCAACAATCAACAACCCAAACTTATAACCGTCCATGCTTTTTTATCAAACCCATCAATTCATATCTCATGAAATTAGAGTCTATAATTATTAATCCAATGTTATAATCAATGAGTGGGTGAAGATATTACCTTTTTATCGTTCAACCCTCTTGAATTCGAGTTCTAGGGTTTTTTTTCTCAACAATGATGTCTCAATCGAATATCTAATGATTTGAAGGGTTTACCCATGTTAATAAGGTATTAGAGAATTAAAATTAAATTAGAATCATCATTAGAATTTGCCTTGGGTGATGGAGGGACCTTGGAGGAAGTTAGTTCTTAAAAGCTTCCCTTCCTAGAGCAAGTTTTTGTGTTTTGAGAGGTGGGGGACGAAGTAGGGCTTATAAAACGACTTCCCGGGTATGCAACTGAAGGCCCAACCGCACACCTAAATGCGTATAAATGGCAATGGCACTGCCACAAGTGCGCGGCTGCGCACGGGAACAGCTGAGCGCGCACTTGAGTGTATAGACTGCGCATTGTCCAGTAAAACATACATAAAGTTTTATACATAAATTCGTTAGGGCTCCAGAATATATCATTGGAAAGGTATTTCAAAGCGCTACAACTTTCCTGTTTTATGTGTTCCCAAATTCTCAACAGATTTTTACTAAATCCTGCTAGAAGACAGACCTTACATAAAATTTATCGATTTTATCGAATCTTATGCACCTCACTCTCCGTCTTGATTCCAAAATAACTATTTCCACCCATACTCATCCCAATAGGACGTCATATGTCTAATATGTCACATTAATACTCATTTAACACGTCCACACCTAGTTCAAATTTACAGAGTGTTATATTACCCTCACAGACCCCACTTATGGGGATCCCATTGGGTTTGTTGTTGTTGTTGTTGTTGTTGTTGTTGTTATAGCCATTTACTAACTTTCTTGAGGGTTCAAAGCACATTGTGATTTTTATATCAATTTTTTAGAGAATAAAATCTATTTATCGACTCCAAAATATCATAAGTATACAAATTTATACCACGTAATACCTAAAGTTACATGTATTTTGTGTTCAAAATATTCACGATAACAGGTGTACCTTAAGTCTCCACAGAAATGCCCGATCAAATAACAGGAATATCAACAACTCTGAGGTACCTGGATCTGCACAAAAATATGCAGAAGCGTATCATGAGTATATCACAGCGGTACCCAATAAGTATCAAGCCTAACCTCGGTAGAGTAGTGACGAGGCAAGGTCAAGACACCTACCAGACATATAAACATGTACAAAATATTACATAAAGCTAACAAGGAAAGAATATCAATGTAAGTCCAATAACAGAAGAATTTTCAATTCAAATCAACAATGAGAACACAGATGGCAACGAGAAAACAATCAAGTAGTTAAGCAATAACTTAGTGAGAGTACAAATGACATATGAATGGGTTCAAGTAAAGAATCATATGACAAATCAATCAATTAAATTATTTATAATGCATGAATTTCAACATAAATTACCCGAGGTATCACTCCTCGAAATCTCAAATCATGATTCACAACTTTCAATTCTTACACATGTGGCATCTTGTGCCCACATCTTTCTGAATCACTTTTGCACGGAAAAATTCTCGTGCTACCATGTGTATAGTTTCCGTATCAATATCGACCAAGATGACCAATGAATAATTTAGATACAATTAAATAAAATTCCTAAATTAAATACAGCGAAGCATCAAATGAGTCATTAAGCTAATTTAGGATTTAAATAAGGTAAAATAGTGGAGAGGTTGTACAAATAGAATATCAATTGAGTTTAGTTTAGAAATATATGAGATCCATAAAATATTATATTTATACAAAATAAGACATTCAATCAAGTTTTAACGAGATAAATATGAGATTTATAAAAGTAAAGCGTAATAACAATTTTTCACGTAAATTACACGACAATAAGATGATGAGAAAGTTGAGGTATCAATTAGAGTAAAAATATAATCATCATTTAAATTAGTAGATCTCCGAATAAGATATGAGTTTTGTTTTTGAAAGACACACAAGTGGAACAGCTTGAAAAAATTTTCATTTACCTCTTCTAAATTTTTAGCAACTTAACATATTACATATGATGCATGACTCACACAAGGAGTCCATATTGTTCCATTTTTAATATATTGACGGTTAATTAGTTATGATCAAAATACAATGAAGTGATTTAAGAAACCACAGTAACCGTCCTAGCATGAAATGCATCATGAGAATCACAATCGGAATTAACCTTAATATCACAATAATTTCATATCTGTACATTTGTTGCGGCGTGCAACACGATCCCACACAATAATAATCATATCTGTTGCGGCGTGCAACCCGATCCCACACAATAATAATCATTTCTCATTTATCATTTATCAGTGATCATTTTTATTTCTGTTGCTGCGTGCAACCCGCTCCTCAAGCAACACAAATTAAGCAATCAATTTACAACCAACTACGGTGTACCACAAAATCAAAAGGAATAACGAGGCTACACAAAGAAGTCACAACTAATGAAAAAGACTACACGATAGCTCACGAAATCAAATAGCAAGAAAATGGCAATCCATAAACCAAGGCACAATTTATGAGCATCAATTAACAATTAAGGTATGTAGCAGATAAAATATGAATTCAACAAGTGATTATAATCAACAATTGGCAAATAAGGGTGAACTTGACAACAAAGATGAAACATGTGTTAACAATTTCAAGTAAGGCACGTAAGAACAATTCTAACGATAAAATATACAATTATGAAATGATAACTACAATTAATTGCATAGAAGGAGCCTAATGGTCCAAACCGGTCAAATACCACATATAGGTCGTGTACCCACTCGTCACCTCGCGTACACGACCTTCACATAACAGAATGACACAATCATCTCATATCCTAAGGGGTGATTTTCTCTACACAAAGTTAGACAAGACACTTAGCGCGAAACGACATTCAGACGACTCCAATCTAGTCAAAATATTTTTATAAAATAATTACAATTCATAGAAAATAATTCCGGATAATAATACGCCAATTTTTAATTTTATTCTAAAAAGTCAACCCGAAAGTCAACACCGGGGTCCGCATCTCGGAACCCGATAAATATTTATGAAATCCGAACATCCATTCCGATACGAGTTCAACCATACCAATTTTATCAAATTTCGAGAACGAATTGACCTCCAAATCTTCATTTTTCGTTTTTGAAAGATTTTGCAAAAATCTCATTTCTTCCAATTGATTCACTAATAATTGATGAATATAACCATAAAATCATGAAATATAATCACTTTTGGATATAGGACACTTACCCAATTCCAACTCGTGAAGGACTCCTCCAAAATCACCCAAAAACCGAGCTCAAAAATCCAAAACGAAAATGGAAAAATGACCAAGTCTGATCCTTAAATGTTTTTGTCCAATTCGCTTCTGCAGACAGATTTTTGCACGCCTGCGAGCTCGCTTTTGCAAGGCAAATATCACTTCTGCGATTCTGCTGACTAGCTGATCCCATCGCACCTGCGGACTCATTCCCGTTTCTGCACAATCGCAGGTGCAATGCAAACTTGCGCATCTGCGAAGCAAGCAGCTTCTGCGATCCTATTTGCACTTCTGTGATCACGCAGGTGCGCAGAAATGTTCGCTTCTGCGAGCTCACGCCAGCTTCTGCCCAGCTTCTTTTCCAGTCGCTTCTGCGATGATTTTCTCGCTTTTTGCGAGGTCGCTTCTACGACCACGGCATCGCAGAAGCGATTACACTAGCAACCCATTTTTCAGCAATCTTCCAAATGCTCAAATCGATTCGAACCCCGTCCGAAACTTACCCGAGCCACTCGGGACCTCGTCCGAATATACCAATAAGTCCCTAATATAACACAAACCTACTTGAGGTCTCAAATTACATCAAACAACGTCGAAATTATGAATTGCACTTCGAATCGAATTATGAGTTTATGAATTTTTCAAATTCTATAATTTACGCCGAAACATATCAAATCAATCCGGAATGACTTTAAATTTTGCACACGAGTCTTAAATGACATAATGGGGCTGTTCAAATTTCCGAAATCGAAATCCGACCTCTATATCAACCAATCAACTTACGGTCAAATTTATGAATGTTTCAAAAACTTTAACTTTCTAATTTTCGCAAAAATGCGCCGAATTGTCCTACGAGCTTTCAAATCCAAATCCGGACATACGTCTAAGTCCGAAATTACCATACGAAGCTACTGACATCATCAACACTCCATTCCAGAGTCGTTTGCACAAAAATCAACTCTCCGGTTAACTCTTTTCTTTTAAACTTCTTAAATAAGAATTGTTCTTCCAATTTGATCCCGAATCGTCCGAAAACCAAACTCGACCATACACACAAGTCATAATACACATTACGAAGCTGCTTGAGATCTTAAACCGTTAGACGGGACGTTAATTCTCAAAACGACAAGTCGGATCGTTACAAAGGGGCATGGATTTCCAAGGCTAACACGCATATACGTCTACTAATCTCTTTCTTTAGTGCTCTTTCGATCTTAAATATTAGTCGTTTTGATAATTTAAATTTGTTATAATATATTTGGTTAAAAATCATTTATTACTTTCTAAATCTACCCTTATAGCTCCAACAGTAGGTATGATTATTTTCTTTTGTCTCAAACATTAGTCGCTTTAGCATACTAATTTATTTCAAAATATTTAACGTTTTAAAGAAACCAAAAGTGGTTTTTTTTATTTTTTATTATTATTATTATTATTATTATTATTATTATTATTATTATTATTATTATTATTATTATTATTATTATTATTTTCTATTCTATCTTTGCTGCTCCAATTAGAGGATGTTACGTACACGTTTAAGGAAGAGATAGAGGTAATTCAGGCAGTACTCTTGAGATTATAAGGACCAAAAGTAGTTTGGTAAGTGAGATATTTAAGTGGGAAAAAGAGTATAATTTAGAAAAATATTTTTATAACTAAAATTATTTAACTGCCTTAAAAGGGTGTAAGAAAATTTTATAGGACAACTAATATTAGCTGGATTGTTTTATTTTGCAAAAGGTAATACTTCATTCATTTCAATTTAATTGACATATTTTTCTTATTAGTTCGTTCAAAAAAGAATGATATATTTTTATGTTCAAAAATAATTTACATTAAACTTTTTATGTTTTTACTATATCTTTACTAAGAAGTTTTTATAGCCATATAGATATCATGTCCCTTTAAGCTTTTAAAAATCTTTTTTTTCCCTTAAATTTTGTGTCAATTCAGATATAACTATCATCTAAATTAAAACTGAAAAAAAATGACAAACATGTCAACTGTTATGAATATATTATATTATGGATGTTCATTTAGTACTCCGTTGTAAATAAGCTTCCTGAAGAAGTTTATCCATATGAGACTCCGCCATAAATATATTTATCTATTTAGTACTCTATTGGAAATAAGCCTCCTGAAGAAGCTTATCCTTTCGGTACTCCTTTATGGATAAATATTACCCATGATAGAAGATTATCTATATCTGGCACAAGCAGCTTACACAGCAGCTTACAAGCAGCTTACACAACAGCTTACAAGCAGTTTGCAGTAGCAGCTTACACAGCAGCTTGCAGTAGCAGCTTACACAGCAGCTTCCTTTCTTCTATAAATAGAGGAGAATTCAGTTCATTATGTACATAAGTTTGAAGTTTGAATAATATATCAGTTTCTCTTTATACTTGTCTTTACTTTACAGTCTTTATTTTATAATACGTTATCAGCACGAGACTCTGCCATCTCGAGAAAATACTTTGAGAGTATCAGAGGTACGAACTTTCTTTTTCTAAATAATGTCAAATCTTTCTAAACTTGAGTTTGTAGCCCTGGATATATCGGGCAAATGCTATATGTCTTGGGTGCTTGATGCCGAAATTCATCTTGATGCGATGGGTCTGGCAGACATCATCAAAGATAAAAATCAGGCATCAAACCAAGATCGTGCCAAAGCAATGATATTCCTACGCCATCACCTTGATGAGGGCCTGAAAATGGAATATCTTACTGTTAAAGATCCAGTCATACTGTGGAGTAATTTGAAAGATAGATATGACCACCTGAAGATGGTCGTTCTTCCACAGGCACGTTATGATTGGATTCATCTAAGGCTACAAGATTTTAAATCTATCAGTGAGTATAATTCTGCTATGTTCAGAATTATTTTCCAATTGAAATTATGTGGTGATAATATTACTGATCATGATATGTTTGAGAAAACTTTTACCACTTTTCATGCCTCGAATATGCTCCTGCAGCAGCAATATCGAGAGATGGGATTCAAAAAGTATTCTGAACTTATCTCACATCTTCTTGTAGCCGAGCAACATAATGAGCTATTAATGAAAAACCATGAAAGCCGACCTACTGGTTCTTGTCCATTCCCTGAAGTGAATGAGACGAACTTCCACCAAGCTAAACGTGGAAGAGGACGTGGCCCCAGTCGTGGTCATGGCCGTGGTCGGGGAGAAAACTCTAATCATGGTAATAATAATGCACCAAAGAACCCTCCTCACCACCAGCAGTGGAAAAGAAAGGAACAAAAGCATGAAGCGGTGCAAACAGCAAAGCTAGAAAATGCATGCTATAGATGTGGAGGAAAAGGGTACTGGTCACGTACATGCCGTACGCCAAAGCACCTAGTTGAGCTATATCAAGCTTCCCTGAAGAAGACAGAGAAAAATGCTTAAGCAAATTTTATTTCTGAAGATAATTTAGACTTCATGCATTTGGATGTAGCTGATTACTTTGCACTCCCAGAAGGAGAAACAAGTCATGTGATCGGTAGTGAATATGTAGAGATGTAAATATTTTAATTTTTGTTGTTTGTAGTAGATAGTATGGTTATGTAATTATTGTACATAAATAAAAGTTATGCTTTGATAATAATGTTTACTATCATATTTATTTTGTTTATGTCATTTTGAAGAATATGGATAATCCTCAAATTATTTTTGGATCAACGACCAATCATGAAGATATTTGTGTAGTTGATAGTGGAACAACTCATGCCATATTCAAAGATCAGAAATACTTTTCTTATTTGCATAAGGAAAAAGCAAATGTTTCTACAATTTCTGGTAATATAAGTTTGATTGAAGGCTCCGGAAGAGCTATTGTATTTCTGTCTAAGGGAACAAAACTTATTATCGACAATGCATTATACTCCTCCAAGTTCCGAAGAAACTTGTTGAGTTTTATAGATATCCGTCGAAATGGGTATCATGTTGAGATAATAGATGAAATGAATGTGGAATATCTTTGTATTACAAATAATATTTCTGGCCAGAAATGCATTGTAGAAAAGTTACCAACTTTATCTTCTGGCTTATATTATTCAAAGATTAGTACAGTTGAAGCACACTCTATCGTAAACCAGAAGTTTACTGATTCAAATGCTTTTGTGCTTTGGCATGGCCGTTTGGGTCATCCTGGATCAATAATGATGAGACGAATTACTAAAAATTCAAGTGGGCATCCATTAAAGAACCTGGAGATTCTTACAAATAATGAATTTTCTTGTGATGCTTGTTATCAAGGCAAAATGATCACTAGACCATCACCAATGAAGGTTGGCATTGAGTCCCCTACCTTCTTAGAACGTATACATGGGGATATATGTGGACCTATTCACCCACCAAGTGGGTTGTTTAGATATTTTATGGTCCTAATAGATGCATCTTCAAGATGGTCTCATGTGTGCCTATTATCATCTCGCAACCTGGCGTTTGCAAAGTTATTAGCCCAAATAATTCGATTAAGGGCACAATTCCCAGATTATCCTATAAAGGCTATTCGCCTTGATAATGCTGGAGAATTCTCATCTCAAGCTTTTGATGATTACTGTCTATCAGTTGGGATAAAAGTTGAACATCTGGTAGTTTATGTTCATACTCAAAATGGCCTTGCAGAGTCATTTATTAAACGACTGCAATTGATAGCAAGACCACTACTTATGAAAACAAAACTGCCCACTACTATTTGGGGCCATGCTATCTTGCACGCAGCATCACTTATCCGTCTCAGACCAACACATTATAATAAATATTCTCCGTCACAATTAGTTTTTGGTCATGAACCAAATATTGCCCATCTACGAATTTTTGGATGTGCTGTATATGTGCCAGTAGCACCACCGCAGCGCAGTAAGATGGGCCCCCAAAGAAGGTTAGGAATATATATTGGGTTTGAATCACCCTCTATTATTCGCTATCTTGAACCATTGACGGGAGATTTATTTACTGCTCGATTTGCAAATTGTCGATTTGATGAAACAAATTTCCCACAATTAGGGGGAGAGAAAAAGGAAATCAAAAGAGAAATTGTGTGAAAAATTTCATCATTATCTCACTTTGATCCACGTACCCCTATATGTAATCAGGAGGTCCAGAAGAATATCCATTTACAGAATATAGCAAATCAAATGCCAGACGCATTTACTGATTTGAAAAGGATAACTAAGTCACATATCCCTGCAGAGAATATGCCTATCCGAATTGATGTCCCAGCAGGACCATCTATTAGCATGAGAGCTAGTGAACCTAAAGCACGCCTGAAGCGTGGTAGGCCTGTGGGTTCTAAGGATCGAAATCCTAGAAAAAGAAAATCGACAAATGATCAAAATGATATTATGAAGGGATCTCCTGAAGAGACCCAAGATCTAATTAGTTATGAGATTCCTGAAGAAATCAATAAACCCGAGACTCAAGTGAGCGAAGAACTTTTAATAAGTTCTACTGGTGATGGGATTAATTTAAATCGATCTGAAATAGTGGTGGATAATATTTTTGCATATAATATTGCACTTAACATTATGCAAGATAGTGAGGATTTTGAACCCCGATCTATCGAAGAATGTCAACAAAGATCTGATTGGCCAAAATGGCAAGGGGCAATTCAATCAGAATTGAACGCACTTGCTAAAAGAGAGGTCTTTGGACCAGTAGTCCAAATACCTGCTGGTATAAAACTAGTTGGTCATAAATGGGTTTTTGTGCGAAAAAGGAATGAGCAAAATGAAGTTGAAAGATACAAGGTTCGCCTTGTCGCACAAGGATTCTCACAACGACCTGGAGTCGATTATGAAGAAACATATTCACCCGTTATGGATGCCATAACATTTCGATATCTCATCAGTTTAGCCTTACGTGAAAGGCTTAAAATACATATGATGGATGTGGTTACAGCTTATCTGTACGGGTCATTTGATAATGAGATTTACATGAAAATCCCTGAAGGATTTAAAATGCCTGAAGCATATTCAAAATCTCGGGAAATGTACTCAATCAGATTACAAAGATCTTTGTACGGTTTAAAACAATCTGGGCGCATGTGGTATAATCGCCTCAGTGAATATTTGTTGAAAGAGGGTTACATAAATGATGTTATTTGTCCATGTATTTTTATAAAGAAAATGGCATTAGAATTTGTTATGCTTGCTGTTTATGTTGATGACATAAATCTTGTTGGAACTCCAGAAGAGCTCCAAAAGGCAGTTGAATATCTTAAGAAAGAATTTGAGATGAAAGATCTTGGAAAGACAAAACTTTGTCTTGGACTGCAAATTGAATATTTAGCAAATGGGATCTTTATGCATCAATCTGCCTATACAGAAAGGGTCTTAAAACGCTTTTACATGGACAAAGCGCACCCATTGAGTACACCAATGGTTGTTCGATCACTTGAAGTGAATAAGGACCCGTTCCGACCTCCAGAAGAGGATGAGGAACTCCTGGGTCCTGAAACACCCTATCTCAGTGCAATTGGTGCACTTATGTATCTTGCTAATGCTACAAGGCCTGACATAGCATTTTTTGTTAATTTACTAGCAAGATATGCTCTTCTCCTACACGGAGATATTAGAACGGGATTAAGCATATATTGCGATATTTAAAGGGAACTCTTGATATGGGTTTGTTTTATGCTAACAAAGATAGTGCAGATCTTGTTGGTTATGCAGATGCAGGTTATTTATCTGATCCCCATAAAGCTAGATCTCAAACCGGGTACGTGTTTACATGTGGAGGTACTATCATATCATGGCGCTCCACAAAACAATCTATTATTGCTACTTCTTCAAATCATGCTGAAATAATAGCCATTCATGAAGCAAGTAGGGAATGCGTATGGTTGAGATCAATAATTCATTTTATTCGAGAAAAATATGATTTGGAATGTGAGAAAAGACCCACAATTTTATACGAAGACAATGCTGCATGCATAATCCAATTGAAGGGAGAATTTATAAAAGGAGATAGAACGAAGCACATTTCACCAAATTATTCTACACACACGATCTTCAGAAAAATGGTGACATTGATGTACAACAAATCCGTTCAAGTGACAATCCGGCAGATTTATTCACCAAATCTTTACCAACTTCAACTTTTGAGAAGATGGTATACAAGATTGGAATGCGGAGACTTAAATATTTGAAACAAGGTTTTCATCAGGGGAGTAAAATATGCGATGTACTCTTTTTTCCTTATTAAGGTTTTTTCCCACAGGGTTTTCCTTATAAGGTTTTTAATGAGGCAGCTAGCAATGCGTATTACTAAATATGTGTACTCTTTTTCCTTCACTAGGATTTTTTTCCCATGGGGTTTTTCCTAGTAAGGTTTTAACGAGGCACATTATCTTTTAATGAACATCCAAGGGGGAGTGTTATGAATATATTATATTATGGATGTTCATTTAGTACTCCGTTGTAAATGAGCTTCCTGAAGAAGTTTATCCATATGAGACTCCGCCATAAATATATTTATCTATTTAGTACTCTATTGGAAATAAGCCTCCTGAAGAAGCTTATCCTTTCGGTACTCCGTTATGGATAAATATTACCCATGATAGAAGATTATCTATATCTGGCACAAGCAGCTTACACAGCAGCTTACAAGCAGCTTACACAGCAGCTTACAAGCAGCTTACACAGTAGCTTACAAGCAACTTACACAGCAGCTTACAAGCAGCTTGCAGTAGCAGCTTACACAGCAGCTTGCAGTAGCAGCTTACACAGCAACTTCCTTTCTTCTATAAATAGAGGAGAATTCAGTTCATTATGTACATAAATTTGAAGTTTGAATAATATATCAGTTTCTCTTTATATTTGTCTTTACTTTACGGTCTTTATTTTATAACGTCTAACTATTTAAAGAAAGTGACTAGTAAGGACTTCCAAGACGTGTTTTCTTTCTTGAAATACATCGTAGACACGTGTCAGAGCCAACTTCATGATTTTGGTCTTCGAGCAATTTGAGAAACAAAAGAAAAAAGAAGAGAAACTTTTGCATTAAAGGAGTGTTGTCTTCCTCTCATTTGCATCTTTAATTTAGGTCCATTAATAGTATGGTACTTTTTAGTGAACAATGAAAAGATTTTATTAAATTTAACACAATTCTTTTTCCTTTAAAGTTGAAGCTTCTCTCTCTTTCATTCCATTTTCCAAGCTCAAAATATTCTTGTAAGTTGGTATTTACTCGGTATATCTTTCCACTTGAATTTTCTTGGGACTTTTTCTTGTCAAATGAGTGAAACTTCTTTCTTTGTTTGATCTTAATTAGATTTGAAACTTAAACTTCAAATTCAACTTTCTTGGAAGCGAGTTGTGACTTTGCTGTATCTTCCTTAACTTTTTTCCATTAATACAAAAACATGTACATATATCATATATGAGTGTTTTAAGTTGTTAAAGGGGTCTTGTTGTGGGGGGGGGGGGGGGGGGAGATGTACATTAAATGTATTTTAAGAAAATCTGAATTGTATTTAATATTGTGAATTTACCATTTTCAGTAGAGGGGAGTGGAAACCATTTTCTTGGTTGAGTTAGCTATTAGTATGGCAGAGAAAGAAGTTCCATATTCAGATAATGGAAAAATCCCACTCTGCATTTTCTTTAGGGAAGCAAGGTATTTCTAAGTTTTTTCCTTGTTCATATTTGTGATCATCATTATAAAGAAGATGTACAACACTATTAGTCTATTTTAATACGTTTTTACATGTCGCAGGTAAGTTTGTTTTTAAGGTTATTAGTTCCAGTTTTAAGGATGGTTAAATGTAGTTATCTTTTAGGTGATCCGATAGTTATACTCAATTACTTTCTTGAAAATCTATTAGATCAATTTTTGTTTTAGATTATGAACTTGCTCATTCGAAGGGGAGCCTTGGAACGACGGTAAAGTTGTCTACCGTGTGACCTATAGGTCAAGATTTCGAGCTGTGGAATCAGCTACTGATGGGTAGGCTGCCTACATGACACCTCCTTGGGATGCGGCCCTTCCCCGATCCTGCATAAATGCGGGATGCTTTGTGCACTGGCTGCCTTTTTCTTATGGACTTGCTCATTCCTTTCACATAGTGCTATATGTACTAATTTAATATCCCTAAGAGACTTTTGATGTTTTTGATATGTTTAGATTTTCACAAGTTACTGGTAGTAATATATTTCTCTTTTATTCATTGTGTGGCATGAGCAGATCAGTATTTAAATTGGATGAGCTAGGCCAAGAGATTGCAAGAATAGCCATCCCTGCTGCACTAGCTTTAACAGCAGATCCTATTGCATCTCTTGTTGATACAGCATTCATTGGCCAAATAGGTATTATCATGTAAAATTCATTAGACTTACCATTTTACAGTAACAGATTATAACCATCAAAATTTACTGATATAGGTCCTGTCGAGCTTGCTGCTGTGGGAGTTTCGATTGCTGTTTTTAATCAAGCGTCGAGGATTGCAATATTCCCACTTGTTAGTGTCACTACATCTATGGTTGCTGAGGAGGATACCATCACAAAAGTAAGCCCCGAATCACGAGACACTGAGAGCCAGGATCTACAATCACAAGAAGCCGAAGGATTGGATACAGAGTCCCAATCAAACAGTGAAAACAAAGAGCTCATACCTCAAAGTAGTAAGTAGGAAATCCATGTTCAACATGTTTTTTTTGTCACATTATGTAGAAAAGTTTACATGTAAGTTCCTTCCGCTTTGTGATAATGATATTCACTTCCGTTTTATCAATTGATTTTGTAGGGAGTATGTACAAGTCCGAAACGATAGCTACCACCTTTGAAGTTTTGAAGCCAAAGCCGGAAAAGAGGCACATTCCATCTGCATCGTCTGCATTAATCATCGGTGCCATCCTCGGCTTCATCCAAGCAGCTTTTTTAATTTCTGGAGCAAAGCCTATATTAAACTTCATGGGAGTCAAATCTGTGAGTAAAGTTCTTAATAAAGTAGCAAAAGACACAAATTTTTGTCGAATGATATGCAAAATTTTACCTATGTCTACTTTTTCTTTTAGTTTTCTTGGGCCGAGGAAGGGATCATACAGTTGGCCAGTATTTACTGCCAGTAATCAAGACTTAAATTTGAACGATTCTATCTTTAAGGTTCTTTGCGCTAAATTCATCTTGAAATGGGATCTTTACATAAATAGCCGGCCGAATTCACTGTTTAGTTTTCCTAGCCAGTATACATAGATTATACTGTGATTATGCACGGTTATAAACATATTATACATGGATTGTACATATATTATACGTCTGCCGGCTTTCAGCGGTTGAGTGAGCGGCTATTTATTGATTCTTCTTTTGCAATTATACATTCAACATGTACTACTATATATTTGCGATCTTTCACATATATCTATCCGTGTCAAAAATACTAGGATTAGTTGAACCTGTTGAATATATGGTCAATCCGCCTCCGTTAATTCCTATCATATTATAGGGATCACCTATGTTAAAACCTGCCCAAGAGTACCTGAAATTGAGGTCACTCGGTGCACCAGCAGTTCTTCTCTCATTGGCGATGCAAGGAGTTTTCCGAGGATTTAAAGATACAAAAACTCCACTTTTTGCAACTGGTGAGCAACTAAGAAATTGAATCAAGCTTCCACAGATAGATAAAGTTCAAAATTCAGTTAAGAAACATTTACTTCTGTTTGAAACTTAGTAAGTAAAATCTAACTTAGTTTCTGTGTTATCATCAGTGGCTGGAGATTTGACAAATATAATTTTGGACCCTATATTCATTTTTGTATTCCATATGGGCGTCAGAGGTGCTGCGATTGCTCATGTAATTTCACAGTGAGTAGATTATCATGTCTCCCAAAAGACAAAAATTGTGAGAGAACAGTTCTCCAATATATCATTGCTTTACAGAAAAGTATTTTGGTAAATGGTAAGATGTAGATTCTTACGTATATGACTTCGTCGTGCAGGTACCTAATTTCAGTAATACTTTTTTGGAGATTGATGGAACAAGTTGATCTTTTACCTCCTAGTCTAAAGTATCTGCAATTTGCTCGATTTCTTACAAATGGTGAGCTTCTCTCCGATGTTGTTAATGTTTACTACAGACAGATATACAACAAAAAATGTTCTGCAAATTTGTTATAATGAGGCTTAAGAAATTCTTAAATAATATTTTTGTATCGTGATAGGTAGGCTGTTTCCCTTTTTTCAGCTTATCTGTTTTCTGATTATTTTTACCATGATTTTGCAGTTATCTGAACTAGAAACTTTTGGTTCATAAAAATTAATGATTTCAAGCTGCAGACTCTCTGTAACAAGAAATTTGATCGCTTTTTATATCACATGTCACCACATTCGTGTTCCTCCGTAAATAACATTTTGTTGCTTTGGCAATTGCAATATGAAGTTGAAGTGAGTATTGACAGCTTTTTAAGATTATTGACAAATGCATTGTCTTTCTTTTATTTTAGTAACTGTAACCTATTTGCTTTCTGATACATAGTCAGCACAAATCATCAAAGGAAACATTACTTCTGTGAAACAAACATTAAGTTAATCTGAGATATCTCAAGTTTTGAACTTTCTACTATGTTTTTCTCCCCGAGATGTTGAAATTCTTTAGTGACCAGATTTCGTTCTGCTTTTCAATCTTCTACTAAATAGTATAATTTTTTAATGCTCAAGTATAAAGATGAATTAGTGGATTAACTTCTCTATCTTTTTTCTATTTTTCTCTTCTGGAATTTCAGGATTTCTATTGTTAATGAGGGTAATAGCAGTTACATTCTGCGTAACATTAGCTGCATCATTGGCCGCAAGGTTAGGACCAACCGAAATGGCTGCATTTCAGGTCTGCTTGCAGGTTTGGTTGGCTACATCTCTTTTAGCTGATGGGTTGGCTGTTGCGGGTCAGGTGATATAGATCTTCCTTTCATTTGCTAAAAGCCAGTTTCTATCAACTGTCTCGAATAATAAAACAGCCAGATGCTACAAAAAGATCTATTCCAAATGCTTAAGTAATAAAGTGGAAGAATGTCTATCCTAAAATTTTACTACCGTATTGTCCTTGAATTCCTGATGTACTGAAGAAAGGTCGCAATTATTCCCTCTCAAAATAACCTGTCACTATATGCACACCTATAGTTGTTGCAACATCAACAAGGCTTTCGCTACTAGAGTGTCATTTCTCGAAGCGAGTTAGCACCTTACATTGTTATTCGCTACAACGCAGCAAATTATTCACTTTCGAAGCCCAAATGTGAATCAATAATTAGTACTACTAGCCTCAAACGTAGATTTCTAATATTAATCTTTTCTGCAGAAACAATATAATTGACAGATGAATAAGTGTTATCTGAGAGATATTTCTTGATTCATATATTGACGCAGTTTGTAGCGATAAGCCGATAACTATTATTTTAATCTTCTAGCCTGTAAAATCATCAGCATTAAGAAAATGTATCAAAATTCGGAATTTTGACCTTTCTTTATCATATCAGGCGATACTAGCAAGTGCGTTTGCTCAGAAGGACTTCAGTAGAGCTACTGCTACAGCATCAAGAGTATTACAGGTAATTAGGTTGTTCCGTAGTAGATCTGAACATATCCTTGATTTCAGTAATGTAACTATTTTTGACCTTAGAATTCTTGAAAATTGCAGTTGGGATTAGTTTTAGGATTGGTGCTAGCTCTCATCCTTGGAGTTGGTTTACACTTTGGAGCTAGATTATTTACAAATGACATCAATGTCATCCACCTAATTGGCATTGGCATACCGGTATTCGCCATATCCTAATATGCTTGTCAGTGCACTTTAACTACCTTTTCAAATAAGCTATGTATTTGGAACTCACAACTTATTTATTTCAGTTTGTCGCAGCAACTCAACCAATCAATGCCCTGGCCTTTGTCTTTGACGGTGTAAACTTTGGTGCATCTGACTTTGCATATTCTGCCTACTCGATGGTAATTAGCTCACATGACATTCCTTTTTTCTGCTATCGACAACGAAAAGCAAACATGTTCTCCTCAAGTGGCGCAAAAGTTTTTAACAAAGAACAATCACTATAAAACTTTAACTATATTATGGTAAAGATCGCAGTTTTGGAATGAAGAGGAGCCTTGGCGTAACTGGTAAAATTGCTGCCATGTGACGGTCATGGGTTCGAGCCGTGGAAAGCCTCTTGCAAAAATGCTGGGTAAGGCTGCGTACAATAGACCTTTGTGGTCCGGCCCTTTATCGCAGTTTTGGAATGTTACCTCAATAGCACTTTGGTTAAAACTGTCTCCACCAGTCGATGCTTACATCAAAATCCACCCTCTCCCTCCCCTCAAGACCTCCAAAATCCTAATGCAAGTGGAAAAACATCCTTATGACCAGAGATATCTTCCTTGATTATGATCTGAAGACAATGCCAATATATATATTTTCCTTTTTCATTAATTAGTAAATATTTACAATAAAGATGATATTTATGTTCAGGTTACAGTGGCTTTATTCAGCATTATATTCTTGTTCATTCTTTCATCAAGTTATAAATTCGTCGGAATTTGGGTCGCTCTGACCATCTATATGAGCCTAAGAGCTTTTGCAGGCTTTTGGAGGTATGGTTAATTGTTAATGTACTCCAAATAAAGTACTTAGAAGCATAAGGCAATAATCTGTGTGTTTTCTACTTCACCATTTGCAGGATAGGAACCGGAACAGGTCCCTGGAAATTCCTCAGGAGCTGAAGTCTCCGTTAGATTATTATTATATATATCGTACTCTCCTACAAAGCATATTGTACATAACTGAAGCAACTGCTCTGAAATCCTTTCAAGGAGAAAGCAATCTTAGGAGAGTATCGCTGAAGTAATTTTTACCATTGTAGCAGTATTAAATACTCCAATAGTTTAGTGCATTGTAGGGCCGAATAAAAAATGTAGAGATTTTGGGTCGAGAGAGTGGGGTATGAAATATGTATCTAACTGTATTTATACTTGTATTTTTGCCCGAAATACTGGTTAGTGCTGAATCTACGAACCTATTGTTGGATCTGCCGTGGATGCTATGGACGGATGCTATGGATAGAGTGTCCGTTTCTCTTATCTCTTTCTGTTTACCCGTAAAACGGTACAGTTAAATTTATGTGGTTTATAGACAAGCGAATCGATTTGTTACCAAAATGATAAATAAATCAAAATAAAAATGCGACTTAGCGTTGAAATCGAGATAAGACAAAATATAACTTGGTTCCGGGAGCTCTGCTCCCGAAGGCAGTAATAGCAATATTAATAAGCAAGAAATAAAATGTTATTAAGCTTTTGAATAGTATATAGCCTAAGTTTGTCAGAAAATTTGTGTCCCTCTAATGGCTGTTGAACTCACTATTTATAGTTGCACCTAGGGAACTAGGTCCTAGGATCAAGCCTCTGTTAAATGACAATTATGGGGGCCATTGAAGATTGCGTAACAGCTGGCTATGAATGTCATATTCTCTATAACGGATTATGTATTTAATACTGCAGAATATTCTCCATTGAATACTATCGGGTGACAGACATTTATTTGTTTTTATGAGCAACATTCCCTTCGAGAACAAACGAGATTGCTGCCCCCGGACTTGATTTCCACCTGTCTCGCTTTTCATTTGTCTCCGACTCCACGTGTCGCTCTATTATGCAAGTAATTAATATGAACAGATTTTGCCCTATAAAGATAGCCCCCCTGCTTTCCGGTGGCATATCCTTGTGTCACCGGGAAGTTGGTGAAGATACCTTTCTTGGAGGGAAATTCTCTTATCCCCCCCTCCCCCCCAAAAAAAGTTTTTGACGCTTGATTAGACGCACGTCCTTCCGTATTTAATGCCCTAAACACGCATCATCCCACAATTTAGAAATACTCTCATCGGTTCTCGAGTTAATCATGACCATGATTTTAGCCGCCTATTCCTTTACTTATACGCTTCATTCTTCTCCTTTTACACTTTACAATTTTTCGAACTCTCTCAACTTTTCTTATTCAACTCTCTTGTTTTCAACTCTCTTTAACCTTCTTCTTCGTAGAAACTCTTACTTTCTTCTGCTAATTATGGCCTCCTCTTCTAAGAACCCCAACTCTTCAAAGAACAAGAAAAACACTGATGATGTTGCTCCTCCTACGGTGAGCACCATTATCCCCAGAAGGCTTAATACAACCAAAGACTTTGAAGAGAAATATAATAGACCTTTGTGCTCCGATCCTTCTCCGGACCCCACACGTAGCAGGAGTTTAGTGCACCGGACTGCCTCTTTATCGCAGTTTTAGAATGTTACCTCAATAACACTTTGGTTAAAACTATCTCCGCCAGTCTATGCTTACATCAAAATCCACCCTCCCTCCCCTCAAGACCTCCAAAATCCTAATGCAAGTGGAAAAACATCCTTATAACCAGAGATATTGTCACGACCTAAAATCTACTATAGGTCGCAATGGCGTCTAACACCGCCGTCAGGCAAGCCAACAGTGATTTACCAAATTAATTACTCATATAGATATCTTGAAATCATAATTTTTCTTAATTGAACAGTATAAAATAGAATTTACAGAGTGAATACAAATATTTACATGAACCACAATAGTGAACAACTCGTGGGAACCCCTAAAACCCGATGTCACAAGTACATGAGCATCAACTAAGAAATATAATAAAATACAACATCTGCCTGAAATACAAGTTAGACAGGAAAATATAAATAACTCTAATGGAGACTTTGCAGGCTACAAATCGTAACATGAGATGTAGCTCACGGTAAAATCCCCGAAAAGGGTCGCTTCTCTGCGCCCAAAGACCACTATACATATGTATACCTGCAAAACAAATGCAGCATGTGTAGTATGAGTACGTAAATCAACGCGTACCCAGTAAGTATCTAGCCTAACCCCAGAGAAGTAGTGACAAGGAGTCGACATCGACACTTACTAGTGGTCCAATAAGACAAATACAGTAGAAGTAAGCAGATGTGAATCAGAGAAGATAAATGAAGTAGCAAGTATAACACGTGGTACAATCCTCCTCTCAGCAATAACTCAGACTCTCAGCTAGTGGCTACCTCCTCAATCGGAATACATATATACTGGACCTTACGAGATAGGTTGTCACAGTTCAATCAGGAACAAGCTCACAGATATGCTGGCTTCTTGCTAATTATTACGCACAATTTCATAAGAGTATTTTATAGGCGTACAACCTGATCCATCATAACATTACCAAACCATAGATGCATCTATTTTATTGCCGAGGCGAACGGCCCGCTCCCATGAGAGTGTGGTACATAAATTCCACATTGGCGTACGACCCGATCCATCATAGCATGCGCACTGCCGAGGGTCGAACGACACGAACCATAGATATATCTATCCTGTCGAGGCGAATAACCCGATCCCATTAGAATAAGAAGCTTTGACGGGTCCTCGACCCCACTCACGAATAGTCATGTGAGTTATAGATTTATAAGGGAACATTTTGATGAGAACGCATAACGCGGGAGAATCTCGTAGGAGAGTACAATTAAATTCGCGGCTTATCATGAAGCCCGTCAAATCTCTACAATAGCAAGCCTATCACTCTACGCAAGTTTAGTCTCAAGTCGTAATGTAAAATAAGGGAATTTATAAAGCAATAGACATCTCAAATAGTACAATTATAGCATGGCGGGAACCTAAGTCTACCCGGACATAACATGAATCTAGCTACGCACGGACTCTCGTCACCTGGTGCGTACGTAGCCCCTTCAACAAGTAACACATAACAAATACATCACCTAGGGGTCGTTTCCCCCTCGCAGAGTTAGACAGGAGACTCACCACGCTCCGAAGTTCCATAACCGGCTCCAACGCCCCTAACACCTCAAACCAAAGCCTGTCGATCCAAAACTATTCAAAAACGGTGCAAACCAATCAAAAGATACTCTAATAACCATAATTAATCAATTTAAAAAAATTCTCAACTCCGCTCAAAATGTCTATAAGATCAATCCTCGGGCCCACGTGCCCGGGTTCCAAGTTTTTTTGAAGATAAACTTTACCCATAACACAACGAACTCAAATATATAATTTATTCCAAATTCCATGTCCAATTTCGTGGTCAAATTTCAAAAATACCAATTTCTAGGTTTTTCTTCAAAATCTCACAATTTCTACCAAATTTCATGTTTGAATCCATATAAAAACTATGTATTTAACTCACAATATGAAGAAATCACTTACCTCATTATAGTTGATGAAGATGGCACTCCAAAAGTGCTCCAAAATCGACTCTCATGGACAAAATGAGATGAAAATGGGTCAAACCCCCGTTTTAAAGAAGCCTCACTACCCAACACCAATTACGCTTTTGCGGCGAGAAGGTTGCTTCTGCGACATCCGGTTATGCGGCTCCAAGTCTCACACCTGCGAGAAACCAAGCCAAGGTCGCGGGCCGCATCTGTGTCCCTCATGCGCATCTGCGTCCCTCATGCGCATCTGTGCCCACGCTTTTGCGCTACCCGCTCTGCAGGTGCGGTCCCGCTTCTGCGACGAGATGACCGCATCCGCGGTCTCAGCACTGCCCAACAAAAATCTGCATCTGCGTCCCTCTTGGCCGCTTCTGCGGCCAAAACCTCGCAGGTGCGGTTACACCAGAAGACAACTGCTTTAGCATTTCTTCCAAGTCCAAACTCGATCCGTTGATCATCCGGGATCCACCCGAGGCCCTCGAGACCTCAACCAAACCTACCAACAATTCCTAAAATACGATACGGACTTAGTCGAGCCTTCAAATCACACCAAACAACATCGAAACTACGAATCAACGATCGAATCCTTCTTTAAACTAACAAACTTTCAAACTTTGACGAACGCGTCTGAACCATACCAAAACATTCCGGAATGACGCCAAATTTTGCGCACAAGTCATAAATCACAATACGGACCTACTCCCACTTCCGAAATCGGAATCCGACCCCGACATCAAAAAGTTCACTCCCGGTCAAACTTTCCAAAAATCATCAAATTTTCAACTTTCGCCAATTGACGCTGAAATGACCTACACACCTCCAAATCAACGTCCGGAAATGCTCCTAAGACCAAAATCATCATACGGAACTATTCCGAGGCTCGGAATCCCAAACGGACATCGATAACATCAAAATCCACTTCAAGTCAAACTTACGAATTTCTTAAACTTTTTAAAAATACCATCCTTCCAAAATAAGTATCGAAATGCTCTCGGGTGATCCGATATTCGACCCGAACATACGCCCAAGTCTGAAATCGTCATACGAACCTATTGAAACCTTCAAATCCCGATTCCGATGTCGTTTACTCAAAAGTCATTCCTTAGTCAATTCTTCCAATTCAAAACTTCCAAAATTAGAATTTTCTTCCCAATTCAACTCCGAACTTCCCAAAATTCAATTCTGACCACACGTACAAGTCATAATACCTGAAGTGAAGCTACTCAAGGCCTCAAGCTGTCGAACGATGCCGTAGAGCTCAAAACTACCGATCGGATCATTACATTCTCCCCTGCTTAAACATACGTTCGTCCTCGAACGTGCTAACAACTGCTCCGGAGTTGTCCAAAATCACTGTACAACACCTTGTGCACCTACCCGTGCCACCACATTCCTGTTGAACACATTAGCTCAATCCAGACTGAAAATACTCCTTATAACCTTAGAAAACAAGCTTTAGAACCAAGTTCCAACTTTCGAATTTCTTTATAACACAAAGCAAATGTGTTATCCTCAAGTGGTGCAAAAGCTTTTAACAGAGAGCAATCAATATAAAACTTTAACTAAATTGTGGTAAACATCGCAGTTTTGGAATGTTACCTCAATAGCACTTTGGTTAAAACTGTCTCCGCCAGTCGATGCTTACATCAAAATCCACCCTCTCCCTCCCCTCAAGACCTCCAAAATCCTAATACAAGTGGAAAAACATCCTTATGACCAGAGATATCTTCCTTGATTATGATCTGAAGACAATGTCAATGTATATATTTTCCTTTTTCATTAATTAGTAAATATTTACAATAAAGATGATATTTATGTTCAGGTTACAGTGGTTTTATTCAGCATTGTATTCTTGTTCATTCTTTCATCAAGTTATAAATTCGTAGGAATTTGGGTCGCTCTGACCATCTATATGAGCCTAAGAGCTTTTGCAGGCTTCTGGAGGTATGGTTAATTGTTAATGTACTCCAAATAAAACACTTAGAAGCATAAGGCAATAATCTGTTTGTTTTCTACTTCACCATTTGCAGGATAGGAACCGGAACAGGTCCCTGGAAATTCCTCAGGAGCTGAAGTCTCCGTTAGATTATTATACATATATCGTACTCTCCTACAAAACATATTGTACATAACTGAAGCAACTGCTATGAAATCCTTTCAAGGAGAAAGCAATCTTAGGAGAGTATCGTTGAAGTAATTTTTACCATTGTTGTATTGTAAAGAAAGTAGCAGTATTAAATACTCCAATAGTTTAGTGCATTGTAGGGCCGAATAAAAAATGTAAAGATTTTGGGTCGAGAGAGTGGGGTATGAAATATGTATGTTTACCCTAAAAATTGAGTAACAATTAAACTTATATTGTGGTTCTAAAGATATGTGATTTAAACCAGCACCAATTGATAAACGACGAATTAAATAGATAACTTGGACAATAAAATAAATCAAACCGGTCTGAAAACGATGCCTCGACCTTGATTCAAGATAGTCTCGAGGTTAGTTACTATGAACAATATAGGATAGAACAAGCAGTGATGAATAATAAGTAAGACAAAGAAAGCAACGTATATGTATATTTTTATCAGTGAATAATGATGCCTTACAAATGATTGGAACTCCTCTTTATCTAGTAGAGGAAACCTATTATGGTACAACTCTAATAACGGAAATAGACTCCATGATTGGCACTAATAACCACTTTGATTTGATCTGTTCCGGGATTTTCGCCGTGATCTTCGACCGATTGCTGACATCTCGCCATTCTGTTATTATGCCTTACTCGAAGTCGGTCATGCTTGATCTCGATTGTCGTTGGCCTCGATCTTAATGAATACTTCGATCTCCAGGCTTGACGTTCTATCTTCGAGCTCGAGCCTGATCTATTATGAGGTTACCCCCGAGGTACTCCCTTGCCTCCGAAATCGGGTATGCCCGATTTTGACCGTATACAGATAGTCCCCTCATTTTTTTGGAGTGTAATGACAAGAAAACGAATTCGAGACTTTGATTTAATACCTCAATCAATTATGACGTCAATATCACAACGTAAGCAACAGAAGCATCGCGTCTGCACAGTTCCCAAAATCATTAATTAACGCTAGTTAATGGTCGCCCACCAGTGCTTTCAAACCGTCAAAGTGACTATTATAAATAGACCACCTTCATAATCTTCTCAAACTTTACTTTCAAACTTCTTGTAATCTTCAAAAGCTCTTCTATCTTCTTCAAGTTCATCAATTTTGCCGGTTTCCGTTTACCAATCTCTTATTAAAACACAAATTCCGCCTTCTTCTTCCTTAAACCTCATATAGAAATGGCAAAAACATCAAAGACCATTCCTCAAGAAGAAAAAGCCTCCTTATCGCGGCCGGCCGGTGACAAAACACCGGTGAAGCCACGCATCGAAGAGTGCATCCCTGGGCCATGTGAACTTACTTCAGACTTTAAATTCGAAAAACCCTCTTCGGTTCCCGGCCGATGCGAGCCCATGTCTAGATACATCTGTTCGATATCCGAAGGCGATCTCGAGCAAGTGAAAAAGGACTGCCACTGAGAGAATAAAGAGGTGGCAATTCCTACCCCCGAAAAGGACATCACCGCTCATGTGAAAGGGTTCTTAAGTGTGTATACTTACCCTTTCACACTGGGCTCCGTCGATCTTGTCATAATCGACTTCTGCCGCCAATACCGGGTAACCCTAGGCCAGATATACCCCTCTTTTTGGAGCATTGTCGTTTTGCTCAGATTCTTCTCGAGCAAGATCGAGGGGATGTCTTTCAACCTCGATTATCTCATTAGGCTATACAGCCCCCCTCTTTATCGGGGTGGACTGATAAGGCTTCAGCTCCAGGCCACGAAGGTGCTATTCTCGAGCATAGATGAGGACAAGGACCGAGGATGGATGTGCCGGTTTGTCCGAGTTAGGACCTCCGATTTAATCCCCGCCGAGAAGATGCCATTCCCCGAAGAATGGAACATGAAGCGTAAGTAAAACTTCACCGATAACGTTTGATTGCTTGTTATGTTTCCTTTACCTCTTCCCATCTATATTCTTCTTTATGGTGCAACTTCCCCCTGGTTTCCTGGTGCAGTCCCGAACCTTGCAGGTTGGGTTCGACAACTAGTTTTAACTTCTTCGTATGCTGAGCGCTCATGACGTGATTTGGCCAAGGGTCAATGGGAGGCCAGAAATCATGGTAAGTTCCCACATCCGTGTTTGATGCTTTCTTGTGAAATACTTCCTTTTAACTTGATTTCTTCTCATACAGGTCTTAGAGATAGTGTCGTTATGAGGCCGCCTCCCCTCGGGGAAGAGGAGGTCCCGAAGCCGACCAAAGACAAGAAATAGAAAATGGCCTCGCCACCAGATACCCCAAAGCCCAAGAAAAGCAGGGCTCAAAAGTCAAAGACTGATATCGCCATTTTGCCTGTCGATGTAGTCCAAACGCTACGAGATGAAGACGAGGAGGAAGAGGATGTCGACTGCCTGCTGGTAGCTCGGAAGAGGGAGTGCATCGAAGTTTTGAGAATTGCTGAGCCGGTAACGGTCGAGGAGGTTCTGCCGCAGACCGAGGTGATCTCGAAGGAAGGTCCAAGCAAAGTCCCCGAGTCATCGGGTGTTGGGGATGCCTCCTGTCGTGATGAGCAACCGTTGGGTATGCTCTAAGGGTCTAGTTCTGAGACCCTTCAATGAGAAGAGAATGCCCCAAATGACTCACTTGGGGCAATTAACATTGATGATTCGTCGCCCGGCCCCACGTTCTCTGAGGAGAAGTTTCGGGATGCCCGGTCCATGGGGACACCCAATGTGGGGACGGACCCCGAAGGGAATGATATATTTTGCGGCTGCTTCCCGGGGGTCGATGATGTTTCCGACCTGGACGCATCACTCATTTTTGATGAGGCTCAGCGGCTTCTGATCTCAGTGAGTTTTACTTGTGGTCGATGATGTTACCATGCTTGCGTTTGTTCTTATTTCTCTAAGTCTAATTTTATTTCTTTCTGCACAGGATACGACGCTCCATCGAGAAGCATCCTCCAAATACCGGGCTGAGCTGGCCCGATATGAGATTGATCTCAAAAAGCTTATGAAGGAGAGAGACGCCCTCAAACTCCTCTATGTGCAAAAAGAAGAGGAGATCATGAGTATTCGAGCCGAGCTGACAAGAGCTCATCATGATCAGACCGAGCTCATTGAGCAGGTAATGTCAATATTTGGGAGCTTGTTATGTATTTACTTGATATTGGCGACTAACACTTTGATTTTGCAGGTTCAGCAGAAGGCTGAATTGGTTGAGCAGCTTCGTGAGGAAGCCAAGATGAAAGAGGCAGAGACTTTGGGGTGGAAGCAGAGCATAGACCATCTCGCCTCGGAGAAAGATGCGATTCAGGTCCAACTGTCTTCGGTTGAGCGTCAACTCCAAAGTGTGAAGGTGGAGAACTTGGCCCGAGCCTAGAAGGTCGAAGAACTCGAGACTCGGTTAGCCGCTGAGCTTGCAAGGGCCACATCCGAGGCAGAGGTGCTCGTGGCCTCCTACCGAGCTGACGCTGAAGCCACTAACACTCGGGCAAAGGAAATTTTTGATGCTGCTGAGGTTAGATTGTCCGGTGTTGCCGATCGTGCTAGGTGCCAATCTCGAAGAGAGACTCTTGAGGAGGTACACGCTCGTGGCTTCGACCTCACGGCTAATATCGAGAGTGCGAAAGTTTTGGAAGACGAGGTCGAAGCTTTGCTTTCCGATGATAAAGACTCTGCGAGTGGATCCGAGAGCGGAGGAGATGAAGATGAAGTTCCCGAAGATGCAGCTCCAGAGGCGGACTAGGCACTTAGGATTTTTTCTCCTTTTGGTTTTTGTGTAAGACCCTGTGTGGTCTTTGTAAATACTTTGCATATATGAAAGGTTCCTTTTCTTTCCGTTTCGTCTCCGATTTATGACTTATGATAAATTCTGTTTTGCCTTTGTCTTGTGAAAACTTTATTGTAATCGGGTTGTTGTAGCCTCTATAATCGAGTGAGCAACAGCTCAAACTCAGAGTAGAACAAACCCTTAGGGTTTTTAGTTAAGCGAAGGCGAGTCCCCAAGCTCAACAATATGCTCGGGATTTTGATTTCGGATGGCTTGATCGAAGCCGTAATTGTACTGTTTTTGTAGCCGAGTTTGAGTAAGTTTCGAACTCAGAGTAACAGACCCCTTACGGTTTTATATCAAATAGTGATAAATCTTCAAGCTATATTCGAGTCAATTTTATTTGAGCTCAGAATAGTGGAACCCTTAGGTCCGAATTGAGTGAGAACAAAATCTCAAACTCTAAGTGTATTGGCCCTTAGGCTCTTTAGATTGGGCCGATATGGCCTACAAAAGATGGCTACTTTTTCCCTTTTTTGGCTTAGAAGATTTAGTAAAAATTTCTTTATATTCTTTACCCATTGGGTTTTTTGAGGGTTCGATGTCGATTGAAACCCCTTTGATTTTTGTGTCTTAGCACATTTGTGTTAAGATAATTTAATACCTCTTAAGGTTTTTCGAGGGCTGATTTCATCGAAGCCCTTTTGCCGAGGGTAGCCTTTTTTTAACCAATTTTTCAAAGAATTCGAAGGCCTATTTTTATTGCGAGATTCGGACGTCTCCGAGCCGCCCTAGTTTGGCCGTAGCCTTTGAGTATGATTCTTGGGATTACTTCCCAATAACACTTCAAACTTGTTCGAAGTGTTAGTCCTCGAGAGCGATGCCCTCGTCCTATAGATCGAGGGGTGCCTCTTTGAGGTCTAGTTTAGATTACTCAAATATGTCGATCATCGATGGCAGTCCACGAGTGTACGAGGTATATTTGCACTTGGCCCTTGAGCAATTTCTCCCAAAATCATAAGTATGGAGCTTGTATAGTAGAAAATTTTATTTGACACACAAGATGTTTGATATAGAAAGAATGCTTCTTTGTATAATCTATACATGCGTACATGTTTTTCCATCGGTGCTCGACTAATCTATACGGACACGGTTCAGTTCACCGTTTGGCCCATTACAAAGTTTCTCTATCGAGACCCTTTGGCACGGAGTAATTTCCTCGATAGTGTAACATCCGAGGGTGATGCCCCCCAGTATTCGAGGTTGATTGTAAAGAAGCCTTGGATACTGTTGAATTGTCCCCAGGTAGCACATAATTTTTGCCTCGTTAAAAACCTCGCCGGAAAAACCCATTTGGGACAAAAATCGATCTAAGGGAAAGAGAGTGCAACGCGTGCTTTAAAACCTGAGGTCTCGATATCTTCGATCGATCATCTGCAGTGAGTTAGTGTCGAATATATAAATGAAAAAAGGGAATAAAGTTATACCTTAGCAATAATACCGTTTGAGAAGCGATATGTTCCAATTATTTGGCAGTTGTTCGCCGTCCATCGTGCCGAGATTATAAGATCCCTTTCTGACGATGTCGAGGACTTGGTAGGGTCCTTCCCAATTTGGGCCGAGCTTTCCTTTATTAGGATCCCGAGTGTTGATGGTGACTTTCCTCAGGACTAAGTCCCCGACTCTGAAGTGGCAAAGGTTGGTTCTCCTATTGTAATATCTTTCGATTCGTTGCTTTTGTGCAGCCATTCGAATGAGTGCGGCTTCTCGTTTTTCATCCAATAATTCGAGGCTAGTATTCATAGCCTCGTGATTTGACTCTTCTATTGTATGTCGAAACCTGGTACTGGGTTCCCCGACTTCGACTGGAATCAAGGCTTCAGAGCCATATACTAAGGAGAACGGGGTTGCCCCCGTATTGGAATTTGATGTTGTTCTATATGCCCAGAGAACTTCGGGTAGAATTTCTCTCCATTTCCCCTTAGCGTCGTTCAACCTTTTCTTTAGGTTTTGAATGATAGTCTTGTTCGTCAATTCGGCTTGTCCGTTCCCACTAGGGTGATATGGTGTTGATAACATCATTTTTATTTTGTGGTCTTCGAGAAATTTCGTCACTTTGCTGCCGATAAATTGTTTTCCATTGTCACACACTATTTCGGCGGGTATCCCAAATCGACATATGATAAGATCCCAGATGAAGTCTATGACCTCTTTCTCTCTCACTTTCTCGAACGCCTGTGCTTCAACCCATTTACAGAAATAGTCAGTCATAAATAAAATTAACTTAGCTTTACTGGGGCCGATGGCAGAGGGCCGACGATATCCATTCCCCATTTCATGAACGGCCATGGGGATAAGACTGAATGAAGTTGTTCTCCGGGCTAATGGATCATCGGTGCAAACCTTTGACATTTATCACATTTTCGAACAAACTCCTTAATGTCTTTTTCCATGCTATCCCAGTAGTATCCTGCTCTAATGATTTTGTGAATCAGTGATTCGGCGCCGGAGTGGTTCCCACAAGTGCCTTCATGGACCTCTCATAGAACATAATCGGTGTCCCCTAGTCCTAAGCACACTGCCAATGGTCCATCGAATGTCCTTCTTTATAATGTTCCATCTTCAGCCAATGTGAATCGAGCAGCTTTGGTTCGTAGGGCCCTCGTCTCTTTAGGGTCCGATGGTAGCTTTCCGTTCTTCAAGTATTCAATATATTTATTCCTCCAATCCCAGGTTAATCTTGTAGAGTTTATCTCGACACGACCTTCCTCAATCACGGATCTCGAGAGTTGAACGACAGTCCCCGAGCTGATCTCATCTTCCTTGACCGATGACCCTAGATTTGCAAGTGCATCGGCTTCACTGTTTTGTTCTCGAGGTACATACTGTAAAGTCCATTCCTTGAAATGGTGCAAGGTTACCTGCAACTTATCCAAATACCTTTACATTCTATCCTCTCGAACTTCGAAGGTTTTGTTTACTTGGTTCACTACCAGTAAAGAGTCACACTTGGCCTCAATGACTTCTGCTCCCAAGATTTTAGCTAGCTCGAGACCTGCAATCATGGTGTCGTACTCGGCCTCATTGTTAGTCAACTTAGAAGTTTTGATAGATTGCCTAATAGTGCTACCCATGGACGGCTTCAAAATGATGCCTAGCCCGGACCCCTTCACATTCGAAGCACTGTCTGTGAAAAGGGTCCATACCCCCGATGATGTACCCGATTTTAACAAGAGTTCCTTTTTGACTTCGGGTATGAGGGTTGGCGTGAAGTCGGCCACGAAGTCCGCTAAGATTTGAGACTTGATGGCCGTTCGGGGTTGATATTCGATATCGTACCCACTGAGTTTGACGGCCCATTTGGCCAATCGGCCCGATAGTTCAGGCTTGCACAAAATATTACGAAGTGGGTAAGTGGTTAATACACATATGGGGTGAAATTGAAAGTATGGTGTTAGCTTTCTAGAGGCGATTATCAGTGCAAGTGCCAATTTCTCCAAATGTGGATATCTAGTTTCTGCTTCTCCTAAGGTTCGACTTACATAATAAACGGGAAATTGCGTACCTTGCTCTTCTCGAACTAGGACAGCACTTAACGTGATTTACGATACTACCAAGTACAAGTAAAGTTTCTCATATGCTTTTGGAGTGTGAAGCAGTGGTGGGCTCGATAGGTATCGCTTCAATTCCTCTAATGCCTGTTGGCATTCCTGGGTCCAGGCGAAATCGTTCTTCTTTTTTAGCAGAGAAAAATATTTGTGGCTTCGATCCGACGACCTCAAAATGAATCGGCTTAAGGCGGCTATCCGTCCAGTTAGCCTCTGCACAGCTTTACACTGTCCATGACGGTGATGTCTTTGATGGCCTTGATTTTATCAGGGTTAACCTCGATTCCCCGATTCGATACCATGAAGCCAAAGAACTTGCCCGAACCGACCCCGAAAGCACATTTCTCGGGGTTGAGATTCATGTTGTATTTCCTTAAAATCTCGAACGTTTCCTGCAAATGAGCCAAATGGTCCTCTACACGTAGGGACTTAACTAGCATGTCATCAATATAAACTTCCAATGATTTACCTATTTGTTCTTCGAACATTTTGTTTACTAGACATTGGTAAGTAGCTCCTGCATTTTTTAGCCCGAAGGGCATTACATTATAACAATATATTCCATACTTGGTGATAAATGAAGTCTTTTCTCGGTCCTCCAGGTTCATTTGGATTTGATTGTACCCAGAATAGACATCGAGAAAAGTAAGAATCTCGTGGCCGGCCGTGGCATCGATCATGCGATCGATGTTAGGTAGTGGAAAAGAATATTTCGGGCACGCCTTGTTTAAATCCTTATAATCTACACACATTCTAAGTTTGTTCCCTTTTTTAGGGATTACAACTACATTGACTAACCATTCGGGATATTTCACCTCCCAAATGTACCCTATTTTGAGAAGTTTAGTTACCTCATCCTTTATGAATGTGTGTTTTACCTTAGACTGGGGTCTTCTCTTTTGCTTTACTGGTTTGAACCTAGGGTCCAAGCTTAGCCGATACGTCGTTATCTCCGGTGGGATCCCTATCATGTCTAAATGGGACCAAGCGAAATAATCTACGTTATCAATAAGAAATTGAATAAGCTTTTTCCTAAGTTTGGGGGTTAATCCCGTTCCCAAGTATACCTTTTACTCGGGTAGGTACTCGATCAATATAACATGTTCCAGCTCTTCGACCGTTGATTTGGGGGCGTCAGAATCTTCGGGAACAATAAAAGTTTGAGGGATCAAAAAATCCTCCTCTTCTTCTTCTATCTCCTGCTTCCCTGATTCAGTCGAGGCTGGTGGCTGTGATTGCTATTTGACTTCCTGTTTACTTTTGATGCTCGACCTTTTCGAGGTTGATAGTGTCGATAGCGGTGTTACCTCATCGACCGCAAACATTTCCTTTACAGCATGATGTTCCCCGTATACTATTTTTACACCGGCCGTCGTCGGGAATTTCATCATTTGGTGGAGAGCCGAAGGGATTGCCCTCATATTGTGGTTCCAAGGCCTTCCAAGTAGGGCATTGTACCTCATGTCGCCCTCGATTACGTGGAACTTGGTATCGTGAATGGTTCTAGCCACATTCACCGGTAGAATAATCTCCCATTTAGTTGTTTCACTGGCCATATTGAAGCCGTTTAAGACCCGAGCTGCGGGCACGGTTTGATTTTGTAGGCCGAGCTGCTCCACAACCCTCGATTTGATGATATTCGCTGAGCTACCTGGATCCACTAAAACACGCTTAACTTGAACTTTATTTAATAAGATAGAAATTACCAGAGCGTCGTTGTGGGGCTGAGAGAGGCCCTCTGCTTCTTCGTCATTGAATGATAAAGTGCCTTGGGGTACATAATCTCGGGCTCATTTTTACCTAGTGATTGATACCTTAGTGCATTTGAATATGGGTTTCTATGGAATGTCGATCCCACCGACAATCATATAATGACATGTTGGGGTTCCTCCTGTTCAATTTTCTTGTTGGCATCCCTTTCTCTGAAATGATTCTTGGCTCGATCGTTGAGGAACTCTCGAAGGTGGCCCTCATTGAATAAACATGCTACCTCCTCCCTTAATTGTCTGCAATCCTCGATCTGGTGACCATGCGTGCCATGATACTTGCACATCAAATTTGGGTTTCTTTGTGAAGGATCAGTTTGTATGGGTTTAGGCCACTTAGTATCTTTGATCCTTCCTATTGCCGATACAATACCCGATGCATCGATGCTAAAGTTATATTCTGATAACCTGGGTGACTCTGTGGGATCGACATACTTGTCAAAACCACTTTTTCTCATAAGTCCCCGAGAATTCTATCCTCGATCACTTCTTTGATCGCTCCGGGCGGAATTGCGTCCTGAACCATTGTTCCTTCGATCTGCAGTATATGGTTGATATCGGTCTCTGTCCGATCTTGGCTCTCTGTCGACGTCCCTCTGGGTTTTAACTGCCTACCTATTTGGATGTACTGAACTGGAAGAGGCTCCTAATTGGTCGTCCTCAACCCTGATCTTCGATTGATATCGATTGTGCACATCCGCCCAAGTTATAGCTGGGTACTCGATTAAATTTAGTTTCAATTGACGTGATGCCATCGAACTGCGCTCGTTCAACCCTTGGGTGAAAGCTTAAATGGCCCAATCATCTGTGATTGGTGGCAACTCCATGCGTTCCATTTGAAATCGGGACACGAACTCCCTCAGCATTTCCTTATCCCTTTGTCTTACCTTAAAAAGGTTTGATTTCCTTGTTGCGACCTTTATGGCCCCGGCGTGTGCCTTTACGAAAGAATCTGCTAACATGGCAAATGAGTCGATAGAATTTGGTGGCAGGTTGTGATACCAAATCATTGCTCCCTTCGTAAGGGTCTCTCCGAGTTTTTTCAACAGCACTGATTCGATTTCATCATCTTCTAAATCGTTACCCTTGATGGCACATGTATATGAAGTAACATGCTCATTGGGATCGGTGGTCCCATTATGTTTAGGTATTTCTGGCATATGAAACTTCTTTGGAATAGGCTTCAGAGCCGCACTTGGAGGAAACGGCTTTTGTACAAACTTATTCAAATCCATTTCTTTCAAGATTGGCGGTGCCCCCGGTATCTGATCAACTCGAGAGTTGTACGTCTCCACTTTTTTATCGTTGGCTTCGATTTTCTTATCCCCTGATTCAATTCTTTTGGCGAGCTCCTCGAGCATTTTCATTACCGCAGGATCAGTCCCCGATTCGTTACCATTCACCTTTTTGGTACCGGCTCGGTACGGCTAGTAGTTTCTGGCTCAACCCTATTCGTAGCTCTATGTTGATTTTGTAACTGAGCAATAGCGGCTTGCTGAGCCTGAAGCATCTCGAATATCACTTGGAAACTGGCTCCTTCATCTCCTCTGCCCTGTGTTCCTTGGCTACTAGATCGGCCTTCTCTGCGTACACTCTCATCGAGATTTGCGCCTAGGTCTGCATTTAGAGCAACGTGTGAACTGACATCGACTGGGTTGGCAATCGGTGCTCCCTCGAGATTAGCATGTGGCACCTCGACTCCTGGAGCAATCACATTTTCGTTTTCACCATGGAATCCGAGGCCATTTTCACCGTGTGTGGATGCATTTTGTGAGTTTGACATGTTTTAACCTGAAAGCAAAGATACTTGACAAGAACAAGCATAAAATAGTGTGTTTTACCAGAATCAGTACTGAGCAATCACTATTATCCTTAGCCCCACGGTGGGCGCCAAACTGTTTACCCTAAAAATTATGTAACAATTAAACTTATATTGTGGTTCTAAAGATATGTGATTTAAAATAGCACCAATTGATAAACGACGAATTAAATAGATAACTTGGACAATAAAATAAATCAAGCCGGTCTGCAAACGATGCCTCGACCTTGATTCAAGATAGTCTCGAGGTTAGTTATTATGAACAATATAGGATAGAACAAGCAGTGATAAACAATAAGTAAGACAAAGAAAGCAACGTATATGTATATTCTTATCAGTGAATAATGATGCCTTACAAATTATTGGAACTCCTCTTTATATAGTAGAGGAAACCTAATTATGGTACAACTCTAAAAACGGAAATAAACCCCATGATTGGCACTAATAACCGCTTTGATTTGATCTGTTCCGGGATTTCCGCCGTGATCTTCGACCGATTGCTGACATCTCGCCATTCTGTTATTACGCCTTACTCGAAGTCGGCCATGCTTGATCTCGATTGTTGCTGGCCTCGATCTCAATGAACACTTCGATCTCCAGGCTCGGCGTTCTATCTTCGAGCTCGAGCCCGATATATTATGAGGTTACCCTCGAGGCACTCCCCTGCCACCGAAATTGTGTATGCCCGATTTCGACCGTATACAATGTATCTAACTGTATTATACTTGTATTTTTCCCGAAATACTGGTTAGTGCTGAATCTACGAACCTATTGTTGGATCTGCCCAACACCAATTATGCTTCTACGGTGAGAAGTCGCTTCTGTGACATTCGCTTCTGCGGCTCCAAGTCTCGCATCTACGAGAAACCAAGCCAAGGTCGCGGGCCGCATAGCGTCCCTCATGCGTATTTGCGCCCATGCTTCTGCGCTGCCCACTCCGCGGGTGCGGTCCCGCTTCTGCGGTGAGAT